>NC_077234.1:196612958-196960458 GCF_027887165.1 Monodelphis domestica
GGTCAAACCTCCAAACCTAGCACCTCCCATCTCTAGGCCTGGTTCTCAATCCACTGAGCTACTCAGCTGCCCCCCACACCCCAGTTTTAATGGGTTGGACTCAATTTTTTTTATGGCATTCTATCTCTTGCTGATGTTGTCAGTCATTTTTTAGTCGTGCCTTATTCTTCATGACCCTATTTGGGGTTTTCTTGGTAGAGATATTGGAGTGGTTTGTCATTTCCTTCTCCAACTCATTTTACTGATAAGGAAACTGAGGCAAATAGAGTTAAGTGATTTACTCAGGGCCACACAACTATATAAGTGTCTGAAGTTGAATTTGAACCCACAAAGGTGAGTCCTTCTGATTACAGACCTACCACTCTAACCACTCTACCACCTAGTTACTCCATTCTATCTTTAGGGTTATATAATTTTACTTTTGGGAAGGGAATGGAGAGCGAGGAAGGATATATCAGCCTGGGAAGGGAAGACAAAGTTATTAGGTTATCCTTGAAGGAATTACTTTATTCCCGTGTGTTCTATATATCTTCAAAATCGGGATAACAATAGTTAACATCTACCTCCTTCACAAGGAAGACCTTTGGTTAAGACTCTGAAAAACTTATATGACAGATATCATACACTGAAAATTTTTCAATGGGACTATTCACCCAAAGGGGGGGAAATTCATTTTTAAGTTGAAAAGAAATTAAGAAAGCATCTATTGTACATCAGGCTAAATCAAGGTGATGGAAACCAATGCCTTCTGAAACTCCTGGCATTGCAAAAGGACAGAGTTCATAAAGCCACCTGTACCATTTCCCAGGTCTTTCTACCTGCCCTTCTGCTGCTTTCCAGACCTTGAGCTTCTTATTCCCAATGTTGTACCCCACATCTATGTCTCCCCAGGCTTTGCCATCTCTCCTGTTGCTTTGCCCCCTATACTCTTAGGATTTGCAATCTGAACTGTCTTAGAACCTCAAAAACCATCTGGTCAAGCTTGCCATTTGCTTTGAATTTACCCTCTTTCAGATAAGTTTTCTTCTTTTATTACAACAGAAGCTTCTTGAAAGCAAGAACAGTCTCACTTTTTTTATTTGTAACCTCAGCAGTTAGCACATAGATGGGCTAGATTAAATGGTATAGACTAAGTGATTACATTTTTTAAATTATTCATAGGGTCATAGATTTAGACTGAAAAAAAAACTTCAAGATAATTAAGTGTAGGATTCTCATTTTATAGATGAAAAAACTGAAACACAGAAGGTACAACTTGCCTATGTCACATTACTAATTAATGCCTACTGTAAGATTTGCACTGAGGTTTTCCTAATTCCATCACAATGCCTGATCCACACGATGGGGTTTTCTTGGCAAGGATACTGCAGTGGCTTGTCATTTCTCCCTCCAGCTCATTTGATCAAGGAGGAACTAAGGCAAATGGGGTAAGTTTTATCATCTGACAACTGAATTCACCAAGACTTCCTCACTTCAGACCTTGCACTCTATCCTCTGTACTACCTATTTGCCCCAAGTAGAGTATATAAATTGGGGGTGGGGGAGTGTAATACAACAGGGTAAGGTCATTGGAATTGTGAATAAAACTATCTGGTCCAGATAATAAATTCAGAATTATTCTCTCTAACTATATTTTCCTACTTCTAGTTTCTTTCTAAGCGCAAACCGTTTCCTCTTGAGCACAGCCCAGAATGGTATCTTCCTCCTGAGGCACGCAGCCAATTAAAAAATTTGCCCCAGCGGAGCTTGCTTTATCTTTTCAGCTATTCTACAATCCCACAGTCACTCTGGGATAATCAGGAAGTCCAAGTATTTGGTGCTACACCCATGTTACTTCATAATCCCTTGCTGTCTAAGTCTTCCACCTCAGGAAGAAGAAAAATGAAAGGAAGTAGAGTAGGGCAGTATTCAGTTTACCACCAAAAAATAAAGTAAAGATACAAAATACTGCCTTGAAGTTACCCCCAAATTGGCCCTAGCCCTTCGGTGATACATGCCTCAGCACATAGTAGAAGGTTATTCTAGAAGAAATTTGAAGAGACAGAGAAATGTATTATTGGCCTGGAGTTAACTGTTGCTGATTCTCTGCGTCCTCACCTACATGTTCCTTGGGGGAAATGGAATTCTCAAAGGACCACCTTTTCATTTAGTGAAGAGGTTCTTAATCTGGAATCTGTGAATGTGTGTTTCATACACACATGTATACATACATACATGTATATGTGTTTGTACATATATGACATGTGAAATATAGGTTATGTGTGTATAAACTATATTTCAATATAAGTTATTTCTTTTGTAAGCCTATGTTTATGCTATGCATTTAACAATATTCTACTGAGATATCCACTGGCTTCATCAGATTGCCAAAAGGGTCATGACTCAAAGAAAAGCTAAAAAAAACCCTGATTTAATAGCTTGTGGGAATCAACAGGGGAAAATTATGAATCATTTGCAATCATCAAATGGTGCTAAATGCACCTCAGGTTTACCTCAGGCAGCTTGTGCTTGAATTCTTCCCAACCTTTGTGGCAGGTCAAGTTTTTTCTTTTCTGATAAAAATGAGATCTAAGAGAGTTATGAGAAGTCTTTAAATACTAGGCACAGGGGTATGTGTTTGATCTAATATGCAATAAAGAACAACTGAAAGTCATTTTGTTAGGGATCATATTAGTCATATCTCTCCATTTAAATTTTAATTTCTTTGAAATTGGGAATCATTACCTAAGCTGTTCGGTGACACAATGGATTGAATCCTGTGTCTGGAGTCAGGAAGGGCTGAGTTCAAATCCAGCCTCTGACCTTTACAATTGTTGTGACCCTGAACAAGTCACTAATCCTCTGTTTGCTTATTTCCTCAACTGTAACATGGGGATAATAATTGCATCTATATCATAGGGTTGTTGTAAGGTTCAGATCAAACAGCATTTCTAAATTGCTTATTTATCAGGGTGCTTTGCATAGGGTGGTGCTATACAAATGCTTCCCTCTACTCTCCTATGCTTCTTTTAGATTCCTCTTATCATCTACTTGTTATCAGATCATTAAGTCTTATTTGGGCAGCTTCTAAAGCAAACAACTCATGGATGCATATTTGAATACCTGAGGCAATCATTAGGGATCTGAGGGGGAAAAGCCATTAAATATTTTTACACCATCAGGAGAGAGATGAGACCTCAGAATTCAGTAGGATAGGGTCCTTCCCCCTCTCCATGCAGATCTATACCTTCTTTGCATCTCAGTCTTAGGGACTTGACTAGGATATAGGCAATAAGAATATGTTAGAGGAAGGATTTGAACTAGTCTCCCTGGCTCTCCTGAGACTTTTTATTTATAAATTCCATATATAATCAATGTCTTATACAAATTACATTTATACATCATATATCACATGAAAGTATTCCTGCATGAGTTGTATATATGCACATACAAATTGTATATGCACATTATATTATACACATGTATTATATAGCACATACATGCATATAGTATTAATTATACATGCATATATAAACTTTACATATGCACAGATGAGTTTATTGCCGAGTCATTTTCAGTCATGTCCAACTCATTATAAATGTAATGCATGTATATAAATAAATAAGCACAAAGTATTAGATTATAATTCTAAGAGATCTGTTGTTATTGTTCAGTTGTGTCTGACTCCTGGTGACTTCATCTGGAGTTTTCTTAGCAAAGATAATGGGAAGATATGGGAATGGTTTGCCATTTCCTTCTCCAGTTCATTTTCCAGATGAGGAAACAGAGTCAAATAGAGTAAAGAGACTTATCTAGGGTCAGGAGGCTAGGAAGTATTCAAGGCCCGATCTGAGCTCAGGAACATGAACCTTCCTGGGTCTGGACCACCTAGCTGCCCCCATGTATGAGTATGTGTATATAAATTGTAATATAGCAATATGCACACACACATACACATGCCAGTCACATACTGCTTCTGTTCATGGGTCACCATTAAGAAAGATGAACAATACCATCTAATCCTTGTCCAAAAAATGACATAAATACTTATGTGAAGTGAGTTGAATTCTCAAGAGAAACTTCCAAGGAAAAATCAGTATAATTTTGACAATTCAAATTGGGAAGGATTCAAAAAATTTTCCAAGGAAACTAGCCTTGAGGCTTAGGATTTCTCCATTGAACCTGTTCTTTAACTAGAAAAATAATACCAACAATGAGGAGAATATATGTCCAGAATGTCACTTCATGTCACATGCCCAGCTACGTAATACTACTCTTGATTCAAATATGGTCAAAGGAAGAATGATAAATGCTGGTAGACAGCTCTGGGTTTGAGTCTATTCTACCTGGAAGAAGGGAAAAGGTAAAAGAAAATGAAATGTGAATCCTGGTTTTAAAGCTAATAAATTCATCTATACTCACTGCTGTCCACTCTTTGTTATGACACTAGCAAATAGAATAACGTGCCTGAGCTCACTCATAGGCAATATATATGTGATATTCTGCTGCTGTCGTTCAGTCCTTTTCAGTCAGGTCCAGTCTAATTGTCTGTGACCCCATTTGGGGTTACATTTTAGATATGTATGAATGAGTTTGGTGCTCAGTCATTTCAGTCATGCCCAACTCATTGCAAATGTAATATATGTATGCAAATAAGTAAGCACAAAGTAATAGATTATAATTCTAAGAGGTTTGTTGTTACTGCTGAGTTGTGTCTGACTCCTGGTGACTCCATTTGGGTGCTTGTTGGCAAGATACTACAGGGGTGGCCATTTCCTTCTCCAGCTCATTTTATGGTGGGGGGGGGGGGGGGGGGGATAAGGGCAAACAGAATGGAGCCCAGGGTCTGAAGGCCAGACTGGGACTCAGGAAAATGAGCTCTATCCACTGTACCATCTAGCTGTCGCCATCATATTCACCCATGATATTTTAACTTGGGTTAATTTTTTTCTGCTCATCAGACGCCATAAGAAAGTCTATAGGTACAAGGAGGTCAGCACATTTCTGGAGTTGTCACTTTCTCCAGACCAAAAGAATAGCTATTATTTGAAAATAAGGTTTTCTTTTTTTCCAGCCTGGTGTTCCCTTAGGTAGGACTGACTACCATAGCCTGATTAAATGAAAAAAAGATTAAAATGAAACACTGAAGGTTGTCATCCTACTAATCACATGTCCCAGAGGCGCTTTGAAGATTTTAGTAGGAGTTAATCACAAATGAGGATTCCATTCCCACTAATATTAAATGCAGGTTAAACAATTAGGAGGACAGCCCTGCTTCTCCAGTTGGGAAAACTCGACAAGAACTTTGCAGAGGAAACTAATAAGGTGTAACATGTCCACAGGAGAGTACCCTGGATGATGAAGGGACTTGAAACCATGCCATGTGCGGATCAACGTTAAGTAAGTGGGGATATTTAGTCTGGAGGAGACAAGATTTAAGAGCGGCATGATAGCTCTCTTCAAGTACTTGAAGACTGTCATGTCAGGTGAAAGACTGAGTAAAAATTGTTTTACTTTGCCTGAAAGAACAGCACTAGAAGCTGAAGGGTAGAAGTTACAGGGAGACACATATATATCAGCTCAATACATGGTAAGACTTTCTAGCAGAATTATCAAAAAATGGAATGGGATCCCTTGGAAAGGAAGGAATTCTCTGTCCTGGGAGGTCAAAGTAGAGGCTACATGACAACCTGTCATGAATACTGTCATTGTTAACATTTATGGAACATTTTAATTTATTAATTGTTGTTTAGTTGTCCAATTTTTTTTCAACCCCATTTGGGGTTTCATTGGCAGAGATATTAAAGTGATTTGCCATTTCTTTCCCCAGCTCATATTATACATGAGGAAACTGAGGCAAAGTTAAGTGGCTTTCCCAGGTTCACATGGCTAGTAAGTGTCTGAGATTGAGTTTGAAGTCAGGAAGATGAGTCTTCATGACTCTACACCTACCACTCTGTCTTCTGAACCAGACAGCTGCCTAATTTAACTTTTACTTATACAAAACCTATATGTGGTATGTAATACATAATTATAAATCATATAATAAATTGCATTAACAGATTTATATGTGCAAAATATAGGAGATAGAGAGATAAATAGGCAAACAGGTAGGCTGGCAGGCAGACAGGCAAACATAGATAGATAGATAGATAGATAGATAGATAGATAGATAGATAGATAGATAGATAGATAGATAGATAGACAGATGGATGGATAGATAGACAGATGGATAGATAGATAGATAGATAGATAGATAGACAGACAGATAGACAGATAGATGGACAGACAGACAGATGGTCAGATAGAGAGAGAGAGACGGATGGATGGATAGATAGAGAGATGGATAGAGAGAGATGGATAGATAGATGATAGATAGATAGATAGATAGATAGATAGATAGATAGATAGATAGATAGATAGATGGACAGACGGACGGACGGACAGACAGACAGACAGACAGACAGACAGATAGATAGATAGATAGATAGATAGATAGATAGATAGATAGATAGACGGATGGATGGATAGACAGACAGACGGATAGATAGATAGATAGATAGATAGATAGATAGATAGATAGATAGATAGATAGATAGACAGATAGATAGATAGATGGACAGACAGACAGATGGTCAGATAGAGAGAGAGACAGATGGATGGATAGATAGAGAGATGGATAGAGAGAGATAGATGGATAGATAATAGATAGATAGATAGATAGATAGATAGATAGATAGATAGATAGATGGATAGAGGGAGGGAGGGAGGGACGGACGGACAGACAGACAGACAGACAGACAGAAGACAGACAGACAGATAGATAGATAGATAGATAGACAGACAGACAAATGGATAGATAGATAACTTAATAATAGAAACAGCTTAGCATAGTGTTTAGAGAGTCAGTCTCAGTACTAGGAAGATATCAGTTCAAGTCTTGTCTCTGACATGTACTTACTGTTTTAAGATTTACATATTACTTGAAATGTGCTACTTTGAATCTTTACACAAACTCTGTGATGTAGGTTCTGAAAGTATTAATGATTTCCTCTTTGCAGAGGAGAAAACTGGCTCTATATAGCACTATAGTGTCACTTACTAGTTAGTTAGTAGTGAAGTTACTAGAGTCACAGACTTCATGTTTCAGACCTTTCTCTTTTCTACTCTGAGCCTAGTCACTATGTCATGATGCCCCTCAAGAAGGTGTTCATGCTGTTAGACCAATGTTTAACTACAAGAATTTTGAGAGTCCTTCTAACTCTTCAATTCTTTGGCTCTGAATTTTTTCCACCGACTCTTAAGATATGTTAAGAATGGAAAATGCCATTTTAGTAAAAGTATTAATTGTCAAACTATCAATATTATAAAAATAGATTAATAAAATATATTTGTTCAAAATGTTGCTATATCTGTGGTTTATGATCTATCCACTTGGAAGCCTGGTGCATTAAGGAAGAGAAGGTATTATTTCCTCTCTTTTACAGATGGAAAAACTCATGCTTGGATAGACTGGACAGATACTTGTCCAAGATCATGTGGAGAGTCAGTGGTCCAGTTAGGAGTCAAGTCTTGGCCTCCCCAAAACAGAAATTTTTTAAAAGAATGAATGACACTGGACCGAAAACCATGCACAAGGTACAATTGTACCTACCAGCAGCGATAAAGGTTCCTCCTGCTGCTTTAAACAGAATATGGCTGGCAAAGGGAGCAGCGCAGATGATGAAGAAGGTGGCAATTATTGCAGCCACTACACCCAAGAGAAGGAACACTGCCCAGAAACCACGATAAACTGGAAACCAAGAAGAGAGGAAATCAGAAAGGAAGAGAAAAAAAAATTAAAAATTTAAACCATCAGACAATGAAGTTTCCTTCTTGTTTTCATTTTTCTAATTGCAAAAACAGCAGCCCTTCTATGATTGATCCTAGGATATAGTGTGTGCCATGTGTATTGAATTAGACTTAACCCTCAGATCTTATCTTACAACCATGGAATAAATGATAGTAGACTACAATCAAACCTGGATCCTTGGTATTTGTACCGCACACATACTTAATATACTTAGGGAGTTAATTTTCCCCAACCAGATTTTACATTTTAGAAGCTGGAGTAGCAAAAGCTGCAGGCAATATTCTTTTGAATGACTGCCCAGCTGGATCAGATATGTGTTCCACCCCAAATGTAGAAAAAAAACATAAAAAGAAATTGAAATTCTTAGCACTAGGCCTCAAAAAAATCACATACACACACAAACCCCAACCCAACCCTGATAGAATAATTTCTTTTCTTTTTCTTTCTTTCCTTTTTTTTTAAACAGCAAATCAACTACTTGAAAGCTGGTAATACCCACCAACTACAGTCCTACTGTATGGATTGCCCATCTTTTTTTAAAAATACATATATTGTAAAGCAACAAAAATGGCAAGAAAAACTCAAAACAATGTTTTCCAAGCATAATTGAGCTTTAAAATCAGATACATTCAGGCAGAAAAATTCTGTCCTAATATTTGTACTTTGTTAAATTCAAAATGTGAAGTTTCAGAAGGCTCTTAGTCAAGGACAAGCAATACTGAATTAATGGATGCAGCTGGTGATAAATGGACTGAGGGTTTGGCGACATATAGTAGCCAAATAAAAAGGGTTTCTAATGATCATTTTTGAGCTGGTTAATTGCACATCTATTAAACAAATTCATCACTTTCCAAAGGCTAAAACACTGAAATAAATTCTTCTTGTAAATTTAAGTAGAGGGCCCTCAATGGAACCTATTAGCCAAATTATGAGTTCTTATGCAATGTGTTGCAGAATAGGAAAACATTAACTGCAGAAAGAAAGGAGGCAAAAATCTTTTTAAAAGGTCCACCTGGCAAAGCTGAAATATGTCAATCAAATGGAATCTTATGAAATGAGAGGGATAGTTGTGGGTGGGGGTTGGGGGGGAATGTAAAGGAGCAGAGAAGTGACATTGCTTATGGTACTGCAGCTAAAGTAATCAGTCAATCAATCATCAAGCAGAGTAGTGTGAATATATGTTCAATGATTAAGACTCAAAAACCTTAGCCCAAATTACCTTGCTTAACTCTCTGCATCACCTGTAACCATAGGACAATGAGTCAGCTTTATACATCATTTAAAATTGTCATAGGAATGATTAAACCTAATGCTTCATAACAAGAATTTCAATAAATTACTTATCTTAATATTACTAAATGACAGTCAGCTTGGCATAGGGGATGGACAGCTAGACTTGTTATCAGGAAGATGTGAGTTCAAGTCTTTCTTTGATACATACTTAAAAAAAAAAAAAACCTTAACATTCTGTCAGCATCAATTCTAAGGCACAAGAGAGGCAAAGGGCTAGTATCTGAGATCAGCTTTGAACCCAGGACTTTGATACATACTTAGTGGGATCCTAGACAAATCAGTTAACTTCAAAGTGACTCAGGCAAATGACTTAAAACTATGTGTTGTAGAAAAGGTGACTATTTGCTTTGGGAAAAGGAGTTGCCATTTCAATCAGGAGTTTCCTGTACCAATGAAATAACAAGTTTGCCATTTATTTATTTGTCATCTGGAGCAAATCAGCAGCACTGCCACCATAAACTATTTTGTGTCATGCTCAAAACTCAGAGAAAGGGAATTATTTCAATCAAGGATCCCTTTTCCACAGTTAAATGATTTATATGTGGGCAGGACTGGGAAATTTGAAGTCTACTTTTGTCCCACTTTATGCTAATCATTTTTCCTCCAGGTAAAAGTTCTAATACTGGCTAGTAATTATTCCATTATTGTTGGTCCTTGGTTTTCAAAGAAGACCACTGACATAAGGATGAGTGAAGTCTTGACTATCCAATGAGTTTGATTTAAATGAGGCGTAGTATTGTCAATCTCAGTCTCTCTTCCAGTCATCAAAGTCCAGGGGTCAGATAAAAGTCAAGATGATTGGTGATGGCCTGGAATGCAGTGGATGACCTTGGCATCCTCTTCAGTGTCTGACCAAGCTCTACACTACACAGTGCCTGCTTCAGCCACCTTCATGGCTATTGGAACAAATTGTTCTCATCTACCCATTCTACTGGAAGAAGTCTTCACCTGCTTGGGGAATTAGCCATTCCCCTAACTCACTGACAGATTTCAGGACAGTTGGCTTCCTTCAGCCTGGCTTAGCCCATCTTCAGAGATGGTTTTACCAGGTTGTAATCAGTGCATGCTGAAGCTTCTTGGAACCACAGACACGAGCTTGGTGAGAAGTAGACATCAAAGGTAAGTAAGCAGTCCTGAAAAGGATTCTGAAAGCCCTCTTCACCAGCAGTGTTAATTGTCCCGAACATCTCATACACTCAATTATCTGATTAATCTGGCTAGCTATACTGACCAGTCTGAATTCTTTAATATCTTCAAACTCAAAAAGGAGTTTTCATTGTATGCACTTGAGAATGTGAGTTAGGTTTAGGAAAATGGTTCCATATGTGGTTCATGTACCCAATGTAATGATCATCCTAAGAGTTTCAGCTAATAATTCCTTAGTGGCACCTATAAATGCAGAATATTTTGAACAGCATATAAAATTAACCTGGAGGTTCATAACAACTTTTTTTGTCATTAAAAAGTAATTATAGGACAAAAATCATTAGAAACCAATAGGTAAAGGTTGCACAATTGTAATGAATATATAAAAATAAGTATAAAGTAATAGATTATAATTCTAAGAAGCTTGTTGTTCAGTCACATTCAACTCTTTATGACACCATTTTGGGGTTTTCTTGGCAAAGGTAGTAGAATAGTTTGTCATTTTCTTCTCTTGCTCATTTTACAGATGAAGAAACTAAAACAAACTCGGTGAAGTGATTTGCCCAGGGTCATGCAGCTAGTAAGTATCTGAGACCAAATTTGAACTCAGGAAGATAAATACTCCTGACTCCAGGCCTGGCATTCATTCACTGTGCCCCCTAGCTGCCCAATTCTAAGAGACAGAGTACTGAAAACTATGGTAATTAGGAACAGAGTCCTGTATTAGGTGGCAACTAAGTTGTTCTTTGAAGAAATTTGATGATTTTAAAAGATAGAGGTTAAAAGAATAAGGAGGGACTTATAACAAATATCATTCAGAATAGATAAAAAGGCATGGATAGTTGGGGGTTTTCATCAGTGAAGGGCTCATATTAATTCAACTATGGATGCATAGAAGTATTGAAATTCTGACCTAGCAAAATAATATATAACATTTAAGACCTTGAGGAGTGACTGTTTCTTGTTTGTTTTTCAAAGTGAGTATAAAAATAATAACTAACATTTACATAGCACATTAAGTTTACAAAGAAATAATATATAATTCATTTTTAAAAGTCAGTGTACCTTTTTCCTCTTTCTTTCCCTATGTGTAATTAGATTTCCAATATTTATCTTCTACTTCTTGGCTTTCAAACTCCTTGAGAAAGCTGGTTGAGAAAGGCAGCTGTTGCTGCCTCTTCTCCCTCTCCTCTCACTTAAATCTTCAGCAAACTGTCTTCCAACATCGTGATTTAACTGGAACTACTCTTTTGAAAAACATCAATAATCTCCTTTAATTATCTAACCACCTTTTCTTAACCCTTATACTTTTTTTTTACTTCTCTATAAAATTTGACACTGTCGGTTACCGACTTCTGTTAGATATTTTCTCTTCATTTTCCTCTTCTCTGGTTGACCATTCCTTCTATTTCCTTTGCTAGATCTTTTGTCAGGTCATGCCCACTAATTTTTAATGTTTCCTAAGGGTTTATTCAGAGTCCTCTTCTCTCCTCTCACTATCTTGTTTAGGGATTTCATCAGTCCCCAGGATTTCAGTTATACTCCTTTTATAGATAACTCCAGATGTATAGATCCTGCTCTAACTTTTCTCCTTATCTCTAGTCTCACATCACCAACTGCCTTTTGGATAAAACAAACAAATTGGATGTCTCATATACATCTCAAACTCAACATGTCCAAAATGATTACCTTTTGCCACCAAATTCAACTTATCTTCTTAATTTCCCAGTTACCCCTTATGTACCCCCATCTTCCCAGTCTCTCAGGGTGGCAATTTCATAAAATCACTCAACATGCCCAATTTATTGACAAGTCTTATTTTAGAAGTCCCCTATTCTCCTTCTACTATCAATGATTCACTCCTGATTTACTGTATAAATACCTTTCTGGTTGGTCTCTGCCTCAAATCTTTCTCTACTAAAACACATCTACTTAATGGTGAAAGAGATATTCTTAAAATATAGGTCTACTCACACATTCATACAAGCACACATGCACACACAAATCACTAATAAGTTCCGTTGTTTCTCCATTATTTCCAGGATGTAACAAAACAAAAAAAAATATTTTTTGGCATTTCAATTCCTTTATGACCTAGTCCCTTCCCACTTTCTAGCCTTCTTATTATCTTTCCTTTCTCCCTTCATTTATTTTATGATTCCGGCAGCAATTGCCTTCTTGTTCTTCCTTACACACAATGCTCTATCTCCAAACTCAACCCCTTTGCATTGGCTGTCCCTCATGCCTAGTCTTCCTCCTCACATTACTCAGTATCCCAGTTTCCTTAGTTCTCCCAGTTCAATTTCTACCATCTTCAGGAGGCTTTTCATGACCCCCCCCCCACTCTGGTACTACCTTCATTCATACTATTAGTGTCTTCCTTCTGAGATCATTTTCATTCTACTCAGTATATAGCTTATATGTACATAATTTGTTGGCATATTACCTCCTCCAATAGAGTTTAAGTTCCTCAAGAGGAGGGAACAGTCTCTTTCCTTTTTTATATTCCCATTTTTATACAGTATCTGGCAAAAGTAAGAGCTAAATAAATGTTTGTTGATTGATTGATCTATGCTCTCTCCTTCCTTCCTCCCTCCACCCCCAGTATAAAAGAATTGTAAAGAACAAGATTTTTGTGAGGAATGAAACAGAGATCCTTTGTACTTTGAAAGAAAAAGTCAAAAACTGGGCATCCTGTGGGAGGAAATGGAATTTTGATTCTTTTTGGTGTTTTTTTTTTCATCTTTAAGAAGTTCTTTCTTCAAAATCAAGCTCCCAAAATCAACTGAATCATTTTTTCTTTAATTTAGCTTTTATTTTTTAACCACTGAAGAAACTTGGTTGTCATGACCACTTCACACAGGCACTCCAAATAGGTTAAATGACTTCTTTATTCACAATTTCTTGGCAAAATTGGATATCCATATAAGCAGCAATTCTGAGTTGGATATACAACAGCTAATTAAGCATACATATGATGTAGATATCCAGGGTCTATTTCCATTTCTATCATTTACTAGCTGTGTGATATGAATCAAGTCCTCTAGCTTTTTGAGGCCTCAGTTCTTCATCTGTAACATAGATGTAATATTTTCTCTGTCATAAGGCTAAAAAATTTTTTTTTGTCTGAGATTCTTTCTATCACTAAAATCCATTATTTAATTTTTTTTTTGTCATTCCATTAAGAAAAATAGCTTAGGAAAATATTTTTACTATGAAACTCAGTCTGTATTTCAGGCTTCACTTCTCTTTATTTGTTGGAATCAATTAAACATAAGCACTTCATCGAATACAAAGCTTCTTAACCTAGGATATATTTCATAGAGAGATTACAGGGGGTCTATGAATTTGGGTGGGAAAACATCTTTATTTTTAACTAGTCTCTAACTGAAATTTACCATTTCCATTGTTTTAAAAACATTATTCTGGTGGGCTGGGTGGGGAGAGATCCATAAGCTTCTCAAGACTATAAAGTAGTCCAGGACAGCAATAATGTTAATAATCCCTGTTTTAATGAATATTGCAGATTCTCATACTCAAAATAGCATTCTTGACAGCTGATTGATTGTACATTCAGTATGTAGAATGACATATATAAATCTTATTATATAGCATCATACTAAATGCAAATATATTGTTTATTTTTATTTTTTCAAATTACATGTAAAAACAACTTTTAATAATCATTTTCTGACATTTTGTGATCCATGTTCTCTCCCTCCTTCCCACCTCTCCTCAAGAAGGCAGGGAAAACGATATAGGTTGTACATGTGTTATTATGAAACACAAATGTCCATGTTCCTTATGTTATAAAAGAAGACATATCTTACTTACATCAGAGTAAAATTCATGAAGGAAATAAAATGCAAATATGTTATTAAAATCAGTTTGTATTATGTGATTTAATTCAATATATTACAATAAAATGAAAGTTGAACTCCTATTAAGCCTTCCAGAATGAAGCAAGATTTACAACATGGCTCATTAGAACTTCATATATAGATTTATAATACAGTTTAAACAAACTTCACAAATTAATATTGGTTGAATGAAAAGGCTATTTGAATTTGTGAAATATTTGGCTTATATAACGTTGTCAGAGAAATGTGTTTTTTAAAATAATTTCAAGAACTAAGAAAATGTTGCCAGATTGGGATTCTTTGAATCTCTTACACTCTTTACTAGAGGGTGACCAGAAGACCAGGGTTCTGTTCCTGACTTTGCATCTAACTAGATGAATGACCTTGGGCAAATCTCTTCACCTTCTTTCTCTGTCCCTTGCAGTCCTAACATTCTGTGATTTGGTGGTTTGAATGAATTTAGATCAACATATTAATAGTTTGTATATAAATAGTTTGGTTCTTCTGAAGTACTTGGGAAAAAGCTGTTAAGCCTCCCAGCAATTTTGTTCATATGACTAATTTGCCTTAACAGGGCCTTTTCTTATGGAAAGAAGATAAGTAAACTTCAGCCCAAGACTTGTTTGTAGTATTACAAATTCTGAATTTGGGAAGGCAGAACTAATAAAATTTTATTGAACTACCTTATGTCACTTTCCTGTTTCATTTTCCAGTCTTCTGCATTTGTTGGTTCTAACAGCACATTGGTAATGAAAAACTTTCTGTGATTCCCTATTTCCTAGTTTTATTCACTGGAAAGTGCCTGATGTCAAGACTATGCAAATAGAATGTTCAGATTCAAACACAAATAAAATGCAAAATCATTCGTATTTTTTAGAAGAGGTCAAATCTCAAAGTATTTTTTTTTAAGTGTGGTTGAGAAGCCATCTGTTATGAATTTTCCAGGTAAGCAAACTGCAAAACTGACAGCTAATGCAATATCAGAGGTTTAAAAACAACAACAACAACAACACTGAGATACAAGGCAAAGGAATGACAGAAGCAATACAGTAAAGAAAAATGAGTAATAGGCCTTGGTGTTAAAATGCTACTCTAGACACATACACCCCCTCACAAAAAATATTCTGTTTTTATCTGGGTATACAGTGTTTCCCAATCCTCCCACAAATAGATTATAATCTCCATTGGAGTAGAGATTTTGTTTTTGTTTTGTTTCGCCCAGCATCTAACAGTATATAGCACTTAGTGACATGCATTTTGAATGATAGAATAAAAATTTATTTGCCAAGCTGTATGACCTTTTTCAAAGACATCATACTGGGCATTAGAGGATCTAAGTTTGCATTGTTAATGTTTGATAATTATCTCCTAAATTCATCTATCTATACTGACCAATCTAGATGCTAAAGTCCCTGTGAAATTATCTCTTCTTATTTCAACTCCCTAAAAAAGGCAGGAGAAAACATTGGGGAGAGGTAGCAGCAGTGTAGCATAAAGACAGAGAGCCATCTTTTGAATCAGCAAGACTTGGGTTCTAGTCCCACTTATGCAACATACTAGTAAAATGTCCATGGATACATTACTTCACCTCTTAATGCCCCTGAGCAAAACTCTCTTCAAAGAAATTGCAAAATTGTTGCAATTTACATTATTAGAGGGAATTTTCTCACCTTGGGTTATTCAGACATATAATCACAGGTCCAGACTCCCTACCTTCCTCCCCATCCAAAAAAATAATAAAACACAGTCCAAGGCAGAATTCCAGAGATTGGGGAAAAGGAAAATAGATCCATCCCTGTCTTCAAGGAGCATTACAGCTTTGTCACATACTATCTAGACTTTTCCTATCTCTATTTCCTCACCTGTTCAAATCAGACTAGTGTAACAACAAAGGATGACTGGCTGTTTTCAGAAGATCTAAATTCAAATCCCCCCCTTTGTCAACTACTATCTGTGTGGCTTGGGCAAATCACTTAAGGCCTCAATTTGGAAGTTAGAGTACTTGGCCTCCAAAGTTCCTTCTAATTTTGGTGCTAATTTCTATGGTCCCCTTTAACTCTAGCTCCCACATGCATTTAAGTCACAATCTCTCCCAACTTCATGTTCCTCATTATAAAATGGGGATAAAAATACTTGCAATGCTATTTCATAGGGTTGTTTAGAGGAAAGTGCTCTATAAACCTTATATTTCTTTTTTAAGGGTGAGTTCTTATTCCAATAGATTGTAAGCTCCTTCAGGACAGGGAGTGAGTTTCTTGTTGTTTTCTTTGGTTTGCCCAGCAAATAGTGCAATGTCTAATACATGGTGGGTGCAAATAAGTGGCTATATTAAATTGAATCTTGATTGATATGGGGTTGAATTAGTAAATTAACCTAATTAAGAGGTACTTTCATTTTCATACTGATTTATCCTAGAAAGGAGCAATTAATATTTTTCCAATTGATTAATTTTGTCTTTATTTAGGAAAAGTTGTTTATAGTTGTATTTATATAGTTCTTATGTACTTGGAAGGTAGTATCCTAAGTATTTTATTCATTTGGTAGTAATTTAAAAAGGAATTTCTCTTTCTACATCTTCCTACTGGATTTTATTGGGATTCTGCAGAAATATGGATGACTTATATGGATTTATTTTATATCTCACAAGACTGCTAGTTAATAACTGTTTCAGTTAGTTTTTTGGTTGACTTTAGCATTCTCCAAATATATGAATCTTCTAAGTCATATCATTTAGGAAAAGTGATAATCTTGTTTCTTCTTTAACTATCGTTATTTCCTCAATTTCTTTGCATATTATAATTGCTATAAACAGTACTTCTAGGACAATGCCAAAAAAAAAAAGGTGACAATAGACATCCTTTTTCATCCTTGAAATTAACAGAAAGGGTTCTATTACATATAATGATAGATTTTTATTTTAGATATATGCTACTTATTTTAGGAAAAGTTTCATTTATCAATGTGTTTTCTAGTGTTAACAGAATGTATTGCATTTTGTCAAAAGTTTTTTCTGCCTCATGTATGATTTTTGTTGATTTTGTTAACAATATAATTAAGTTTTTAAGTTTTGCTAATATTAAATCAACCTTGCATTCTTAATATACCTCTAACCTGGTCACAGTATATAATATTTGTGAGACATTGTTTTATTCTCCTTTAAAAATTTAAATTATTTAAATTATTTTGCATCTAGGTTTAATAGGGAAATTGGTTTTTAATTTTCTCTTCTCTTTTAAATTTACTTTACTTTTTTTCACAATTACATGTAAAAACATTTTTTAACTTTTAGCTCCAATTCCATTTTCCTCTTCTTGTCCCTCAGTGAGAAGACAAATAGTATGATATAGGTTATATATGTGTAGTAATACAAAACATATTCCATAATGGTCCTGTTACACAAAGGAAAAGAAGGAGAAGGAGAAGGAATAAAGAAAGGAAAAAGTAAAGAAGTTAGCAAAGGAAAAAAGAAAGAGAGAAAGAGAAGGAAGGAAGGAAGGAAGGAAGGAAAGAAGGAAGGAAGGAAGGAAGGAAGGAAGGAAGGAAGGAAGGAAGGAAGGAAGGAAGGAAGGAAGGAAGGAAGGAAGGAAGGAAGGAAGGAAGGAAGGAAGGAAGGAAGGAAGGAAGAAGTTTTATAAATATGCTTTGATCTACATTTAGACTATAGCAGCTATTTGTAGATAGTATTTTACCATAAGTTCTTCACAATTATCTTAAATCATTATATTGCTAAGAATAGCTAAGTCATTCATATTTGATCATGCAATATTGTTGTTGTGTACAATGTTGTCCTATTTCTGCTCACTTTACTTTGAATCAGTTCATATAACTCTTTCCAGGTTTTTCTGAAAGCATCCTGCTCACCATTTCTTATAAAACAGTAATATCCCATTACAATCATATACAACTTGTTTAGTCATTCCCCAATTGATGGGTATCCCCATAATTTCCAAACATTAAAAAAAGTTGCTATAAAAATTTTTGTACATATATGTCCTTTTCCTTTTTCTTAAATTTATTTCTCTGTGATATAGACCTAGTAATGATATTGCTAGGTCCAGGGGAATGCGTTCTTTTATAGCCTTTTAAAAATTCCAAACTGTTCTTTAGAATGGTTGGATCAGTTCATAATTCTACCAGCATGGCATTAATGTTCCCATTTTCCCATATTTCCCTGAACATTTGTCTTTTTTCTTTTCTGTCATATTAGCTAATCTGATAGGTATGAAGTGGTATCTCAGAGTTGTTTTACTTGAATTTCTCTAATGGTGAAAGAACATTTTTTTTCTTATGATTATAGATAGCTTTGATCACTTCATCTAAAAACTTCCTGTTCATATTCTTTGGCCATTTATCATTTGGGAAGGACTTGGTTCTTATAAGTTTGACTCAGTTCTCTACATATTTGAGAAATTAGGCCTTTATTAGAGAAACTTGCTATAAATATTTCCCCAGTTTTCTGCTTTTCCTTTAATCTTTGCTTCATTGGTTTTGTCTGTGCAAACCCTTTTTAATTCAATGTAATCAAAATGATCTGTTTTATCTCATAATGCTTTCTATCTCTGGTTTGGCCCTAAATCCTTCCCTTATCCTGTCAGGTCTGATGAGTAAACAATTTGACAATGCTCTAATTTGCTTATAGTATCACCCTTTATTTCTAAATCAAGTACCCATTTTGACTGTATCTTGTTATGCACTGAGATTTTTTTTCTCTTTTGACTCTTATATACCAGATCTCTATCTTTTTCATGAAAAGAATTTGGCAGGATCACTTTTCTTACAATTGTTGTAAGCTATTTCTGTAATATTGGAATTAATTATTCTTTGAATGTTTTATAGAATTCATTGTAAATCCATTTAGTTCTGAATTTTCCTCCCATTAGGAAATTCATTCATGGCTTGTTTAATTTATTTTTCTGAAAATAGGTTTTTTAAATTCTCCATTTCCTGTTCTGTTATTTTGAGTATTTTATGTTTCTATAAAATCCATGTATTTCATTTAAATTTTTGGCTTCTCATCATTTAAAAATGGGCAAAAAGTATCTAATAGAATCCTTTATTTTTTCTTAACTTATTATTAATTCCCCTTTTAAGCTTTGGATTTTTCTATTTTAGGTTTCATCTTTGTTCCTTTTGTTCAAATTAGCTAATGGTTTATCTATTTTATTGTTTTGTTTTCTTTTTGGAGAAAAATAGCTTCTAATTTTAGTCAATGTGGTTTTTTTATTTTGTTAATTTCATCTTTAATTTTTAATATTTGGTTTTTACTTGTAATTTTAAAAATTTGTTGGTTTTCTACAGTTTTTTATTTCATTTTCAATTCATTGATCGTGATTTTTCTGTTTTTTGTCAATAAGTATTTCTCATTCTTTATTAATAAAGTTGAACTATAATCATATTAATGCATATATATATATATATATATATATATAGAAGATGCTTTATAACTACATGAATTCTTTTGTTACTACTATTAGTGCTCACCTGTTGTAGTGTAGAGCAGGATACTAATAAGGGAAACTACATCTCTTCTAAATTCCAGTCTGGGAAACACACACATACACACACTCATACACATACACACACAATATAAATCTCATGCATTGTCATTGTTATCATTTCATTTCTCAGGAACAATACAATTATAATTCAGTAAAACTTCATCGATTTGGGTTAACTTGGGAACATGAAAGTCAACTCAATGAACAATCTGAATTGAAATATTTTTTTAAAAATAAATTCAGATTAAAGACATTTGCAGATACATAGACACTAACTCCAATTCCCTACTAAGTTCTACCATATAGGATTTTATCAGACCGACTTTAATGAATATGCCATTGTAATTAGCACATTAATTGACTTATAGGAAACTGGACCTGAAAAAGGGTTTCAAAAATAGTCTAATCCCTTAGGAAGATCAAATACTTCCCTTCAAGTTCATCTGTACAATTTACGTAGTAAATCATCCTTTCACAAATACTGAAGAGTGAACGTCAATCCCAATAAAAATAGGTTCTAAATTAGTAAGGTTGGAATTTAAGATTTTTTGGTTACATAATTAACTTGGGTAAATATTTTATTTCTAATTGAATGTAAAAACAAATGTAAAGGTTATCTATTTCAATTTTTTTCTCTAAATTGCTTTAGACAACTCTTAAGCTAGTTCAGAAATCTAGGCCCATGTTTCAACACATTCCTAAGCATGTCGAGTGTGAAGTACGCTATAAAACGTTCTAAATTGAGCCAAAACAAAACAACCCCCCCCAACAGTCCCCCAAATCACAGCCATCAGCATATGTTGCAATCGCTTTAAACAGAACATGTCTGTTACGCAGGCCAGCAAGCTTTCCCTTCATCTCAATATACCACTTGTCTTGGCAATGTCATGAGAACCTAAAAATACAGTAATGCCTGGATCAAAACAGAAGGACAGGCTGTACAGTATGTCAGCTTCTGAATTCTACAGTTATTCAAGAAGTAAGCCAAATTCTCCCTGGTGTTAAAGTCACTCACTGATGATCTGTTGGGGCCTTAAGAGATTCAATTTTTTAAAAATCCAGATCAAGAAATGAACATTTAGAGGTCTAAAAAAATTATTATGCTACCTTAAAATAAATAGTGTTTTGAAAAACAGTTTAAGAGATGGTTAAGAACTTTGGGGCCATTGAGTCCAATTCTCTTATTTTATACAGTAGGAAAATAAAGATGAGAAAGATTAAGTGACTTTCCTGTGGTTACACAGCCTGAGGTGGGATTTGAACTCACATCTTTTTTACTCTAAGCCCAATTATGTATATATACATTTTAAATTTCATTAGATTCTGATATGTCTCTTAGTTCTCCCCTTTTCTAGCTAGTTCTCTGAGCCTTAGTTTACTCATCTGTAATATGGAGAAAATACTTGTTCTCAGAACTATTATGAGTAAATAACATCCTATAAACAATAAAATGAAATATAAATCAGGGTTTGGGCTACTACTACTTTTGCTGTCAGTCATTTTTTAGTCACATCCAATTCTTTGTGACTCTATTTGGGGTTCTCTAGAATGGCTTTGCTTTTTTCTTTTCCAGCTCATTTTACAGATGAGGAACTGAGGCAAATTGAGGAACTGTGTATTTGTATATTATTCTTGCTAGATGAGGCTAAATCTTTTCAGTAAATTTATGTTGTTCAGTCATTTCAGTCATGTCTATGTGACTCCATTTAGGATTTTCTTGACAAAGATACAGGAGTGGTTTGTCATTTCCTTCTCCAGCTCATTTTACAGATGATGACACTGAGGCAAATAGGATTAAGTGACTTGCCCAGGTCACATAGATAAAGTATGTGAGGCCAAATTTGAACTCAGGAAGATAAGTCTACCTGATTCCAAACACACTGCTCTATCTACTCTACTTCTTCCCCCTCCTCCTCCTCCTCCTCCTACCCAATAATAATAATAAATGAGATTAATGACAAAATTATTCTGCTTAGCCACTATTAATAGGCCATGACTTTTGACTTGTTTTTCTACGAATGGTCATATGTTGAAAATAAGTCACCTATGTTTTTGCCATTTAGTTTCCTTGAATACATGTGTAAAATAATTTGCAGTGATATTAGTATTCGATCTGGAGCAATAGAACACAGTGAAGCTGTGTGACACCTGAAGTTATCAAACCCACAACTCTGAAATCATTTCCCTGATCACCTCTCAAAGACTCAAATCACTCCCAATGGGCAACTAAACGATGAAGAATAGAGTCTAGGAAGGAAATAAGAGGAATCACAGAATTTTGGCTTTGGAAAGGAACTCAAAGACCTCCCAATCTGGCCCATCTCTAAAATTCAAACTTCTCTAAAACAAAAATAGTAGGTTCTCATCCAGCCTTTGTTTGAACATCTCACCCAACTATATGAGCCCACCCACTTTTGGACTGGTCTAATGCTTAGGAAGTTTTTCTTCTAACATCTACCCTAAACATACTTCTTTTCAGCATTTACCCACTGTTCCTAGTTTTGTCTCTGGGGCCAAAACAAGTCTACTCTGATGTGCTTTGTTGTTGTTCAGTCATTACAGTTGCATCCTACTCTTTGGGATCCCATTTTTGGCAAAGAAACTAGAGTGGTTTGCTATTTCCTTCTCTAGTTCATTTTACATATGAGGAACTGAGGTAAACAAAGTTAAGTGACTTGCTCAAGGTCACCCTTTGAACTTAGGAAGATGGGTCCAATGCTCAGCTGCCCCATCTTCCATATGGCATTGCCTCAAATACTATGAAGAGTATTTAAATAGCGACAGAGTAAATATTCAAATATTCTTTAGAATATTATCTCTTGAGCATTACCATAATTCTTTTTTCTTCTGAGTTTATCATATTATTTGCCATTCTACTTAACTATCCATCCACTACATAAAATAAGACTACAGTTAAGACTAAAGTCCACAGGTTGTATAGACTTTTCACTTATTAGATTCTTATCTGCAGTATTTGAGAGTACTTTTTTCACGCACACTCTTTTACCTACCTTGAATTTTACATGCTTTTTCTATGAAGAGAAGTGGTGAATAGAAAGTACTTTGTAAACCTTAACATGTTACATAAATATCAACTATTCTGATGATTATTTTATTATTGCCATTCTCAATGAAACAGAGTAATATGCTTTTCTATGCATTACTGTTAATACATGAAATCTTTCTTTTTATATTTTTCTCTTGCCCAGAAAATAGAATGCAACTTCAGTAAATGTTTTCCTTAACTGGTTGTGTCTACACCTACACCTTTGGGATTCTATTTACATGTCCCCCCAAGCAACACACAACTATAATTCCCTCTTTTCTAAAAAACATACCTTTCATGATTTGTACATACTTTTTTATGTTCTATTTCCTCCCTACATTCATTGATCTTCCTTTCAGAGAAATGAGGAGTAAAACAGAGTTTCATTCCTATCTGAATCAGAATTCAAAAGGGGACAACAAGAAAGATATACATTCTGACTATAAGAATGAAACAAAGGAAGTGATAGATACTGGAAAATTCCACTTTCTAAAGATATTATGGGAGCTTTGAGGAAAGACTTAACAGATATTTACTAAAGCCAATACACATATGGATTTTTCACTGTAAACATTTAGAAAAATTTAATAAAATATCTGAACAAAACTGGCCTTTTGTCAAAACATAGTCTCATCCTGTCAATAACCACTAATCATTAAAGAGCTGTCCAAAATGAAGTGGCTATGTCTTATGATCCTATAAAATCTACTTTTTATTAAAATAATTTTTAAACACCACAGAAGGCATTCCTTTCTTTGCAACCCTTTGAGTTGCCTACATCTGTTTTTTTTTCCATAAGTTGCATCATACAAAAAAAAGGAAGATACAAAAAGAAATGAAAAGATCATGTAACCTAGGTTTCTAGACAAGCCTGGAGCATTTAAATGAGACCCTAGGAAATATTAGAGAAATTGCTGTCTGGAAAACACTGTCTGCCTGAATGAATGGTAGAGTTGGCAAAAGAGCTTTGAAAAGGGAAGACATTGTTCAGACCTGAGAAAGAGACAGACAGACAGACAGACACAAAGAGACAGACAAAGATAGAGAGAAAGAGAGAGATGTAGCTACAGATTCTTTGGGAACAACTTCAGGAAGGGAAAAGAAAAAGAATGTCTTAAGACATATAGGGGAAGTCATCTTGAGTCCATGATTGCCTCTGTATAGACTTTAAGTGATACTTTGGATGCTATCTGGCCCCTTCTCTTGGTTGACTGGGTATCTCCTCTCACTCACATCTAAAGAACTCATTCTCCCTTATGTATTTACTGATATATTTAATCTATAGAATTTCTCTGATTCTTGTTTGCTGTTTGGTTGGATAGACAGGTTTACTTGCCATTCACTATCTGTTAACAGTCTTTTGTGTAACCAGACTTAGATGGGAAGGAGTAAAGCAGATGCATATAAATTTAAGGGAGAGTAACCAAAAAAACCTTTTTGCTATGAATCAGTCTCATATCCCTAGAGCAGCAATATTTAGGGGACAGACTGATATAAATCTAGCCCATTAACTCTCTTTCAAAGAAAAACACAGCAGCCAATCTCATTGTCCCTTTCCTGCTCCTCTCAATATTCCCTGGAGATAAGTGGCATGATTCCAGAGATATCTTTCACTGCTTCCCCTCAAGTTGCCGATCTATATGTTCATACATCTCCCAAAGACGTAGGTACTTTATAGAGGGAGCACACAACGCTTACATTGGAAGAGAGATATCATAGATCATTGAGAAGCACTTTCAGACTTACAAGACCTGTTTGGATTTGAGTCCCAGTGAATACCCTTTCTAGAAGTGCAACCACATAGAAGTCCTTCTTCACCATAAAGTAAGGAGGATGATATTTGTGATAACTACCTCCCAAAGTGGTTCTTAAGGAGTTGAAAAGATGCTTGGTCAGTTTTATTACAGCAGTCCTTGATAATTCAAAGAATTATTATTCTGTTGTATCCAACTCTTTGAGACACCATGGACAGTACTTAGCCACATGGATTTCAAGGTAGAAGACTTGTAAGGGCTAGACAGGGGGGGTTAAGTGGCTTGCCCCAGGTGTAGGAGTGTCTAAGACCCAATTTGAATCCATGCCTGGCATGCTTTCCACTGTGCTAATTAGCTGCCCCTCTTTGAGGTTTTCTTAGCAAAGATACTAGAGTGGTTTGCCCTGACCTTCTCCAGATCATGTTATAGCTGAGGAAATGGAGGCAAACTGGGTTAAGTGACTTGCCCAGGGACAAAAAGCTAGTAATTATCTGAGGCTAGATTCAAACACAGAACTATCTTTGAGATGGAGAAATAAACTAACAGATCAAATCCCACAAATTTAATTCCAAGGTTTCTGCTGAGTTAGGAGAGACACAGAACTAACAAAGACACAGAACCAAGAGCACCTATTAGAGGGTGGAGAATATTTGTGCATATCTGTATGTGTGTGTGAATGTGTGTGTACATGAGCATGTGTTGTCAGGGGTGAGGGCAAAGGAGTTGATGTTGCAAATGACTTGAGAAATACTTTGCTTGTCAGGAATCTAGGACCTGCGTAATTTAGGATCTGCACCACGTGCAAAAGCAGTACATAGCTCAGATGCTGTAAGATGAGTATCTCTGAGGGCATAGCAGGAAAGTCTGGCGAGGCAAACATTCCTCCTCACGCTGGAGAATACCTCTAGGCACTTTCCTTGACTGTGAAGAGCCATGGCAGACTGAACAGTAACATTTTCTGTACTTTTCAGAAAATATGGCCTTCGATATATTCAAAATTATGTTCTATTAAGTATAGTAGTTAAAGCCATTCTAGTATCTCGTGGGGATGTGAAGCATTAGTATTCATTTTTATGAAAATGAGTAGAGAAGGGCTGCTAGGTAGCAAAGCAGACTGAGAGCCAGGCTTGGTGCAGTAAGCCTTAAGTGATTTGCCCAGGGCCACATAGCTAAGAAAGAAGTGTCTGAGGCCAAATTTGAACCCAGGTTTTCCCAACTCCAGGCCTAAGCTTCTATCCACTAGCTCCCTTTATGTAAAATTTAAATATTCCCTCTGAAACTTCTCTTATGTTTTAATGTTTTCTGCATAAAATCCCAGGAACCCTGAAGGATCATCTTCCATCTTTCCCATGTAGGAGATGGCCTCCTTGGATTTAAAATTGATGACAACTTGGGGCTCAAGGAGCCAGAATGAAGTGCTCAATTTTACCCATTGCTGGGAATTAACATTTCCTAACTCAAAATCTTTGCATGGGAGGAAATACAATATATCCATAGCTGATACATTCCTTCATTTAGTGTATTTTGTGAGGAGAGGGTGAAGAGTTGGAAGACTTCCCTTTACTAGATACATGCAAGCTGTTGAGTGTAAATATGTCTCTATATTATATAACAACAGCTGTTGCTCTGGAAATAAGTTAACTCCATGCTTTCCATAATAAAAGTTTATTTCTCTCATAGCCTAGACTTCATACCACTCATAAATTCCTAACGTCTTTCCTTTTGATTTTTCTAATAAAATGGGACTTCATCAAATAGTCTATATTTCAGTTTTATACCAGGAGAAGGAATTATCTTGTGATTATTAGATGAGTTATGTATCTTTGTGAATGGAATTTATAGAGTGAAAAGATTGAATTCACTCAAATGCCATTTTTTTTAACTCTCACCTTCTGTTTAAGTCAGAAGAGTGGCAAGGGATAGGTAATTGAGGTTATCCAGGGTCACACAACTAGGAAATTCTGAGGTCACATTTGAACCCAAGCTCTCCTGACTCCAAGCCTGGCACTCTATCCACTGTGCCACCTCACAGTCCCTCAAATGCCATTTCACAAATATTTAGCGGATCAGACCTTTTACATTGATTAAGCATAGAAGAAAGCAATTTAAACTTGAGCATTAGATAAATTGTCTAAGAAAAGCAATTATAAGTTTCTAACACTTTTGGTTTAATAATAATAGTATTTATTAGAAATATTACCTTATTTTCTCCTCACATCACCCAGGGAAGTAGATGGTATTATTATCTCCATTTTACAGTTGAGGAAACTGAGGCAGTGAAAAATTAGGGTAACAAAGCTAATAAATATCTGAGGCCAGTTTTTAACTGTCCAGCATTCTATCCACTCCACTACCTGGCTGAAGAGAGTTAAAAGAGTCACTCTTAATACCAGACCTTGATAAAACAAAGGGAAATCAAGAAGTGGGAAATTATTTAAATATGTAGATCAAAGGATTAAAAAAAAAAAACCCTCTTACTTCCTGTCTTAGTAACAACTCTAAAACAGGAAGGCAAGGGCTAGGCAAACATGATTAAGTGATTTGCCCAGGATTTCACAGCTGGGAAGTGTCTGTCAAATTTGAACTCAGGTCCTGCTGACTCCAACTCTGGCACTCTATCTACTGTGCTACCTAACTGCTGGTCAAAGAATTTTTTTTGTCTGTTTCCTATGTGTAAACCAAACCTAATCTGAAAAATAATGTGGTATGAAACGACATATAGTTTATAAAAAGGTGACTTTCTAAAAGCTCATTGATTTAGAGTTAGAATCAACCTTTAAGATCATCCAATGCTATCTTCTCCAGTTACAGATGAGGGAATTAAAAGGCTAAGGAAGGTTAAATGGCCAGCCCTAGGTCAAACAGGCAATAAACTACAGAGATGGGAATCAAATCTAGATCCTATGAGCCCAGCTCCATTATGCTTCCTGCCAGATGATGCTTTTTCCCTTTCACAAATGTTTATTTTGTTTTCAGAATGTCTCCATTATCACAGGTGGTTGGGTTCCCAGGGTAATCCAGAATGCTGCTGAAACTCTGGCTTTTGCATTAAAATAGCAGCAAAAGATGCAGCTGCAATAAATAGGCATTAAAAAGGATTGAAAATAAAATGAAGAAATAATGACTGTGTGAGGATGTGGGTTAGTGGCTGACTCTCTGAGTTTCTCTAGCTTGTTCCGGGAGCCCTCCATCATGAAAGATGCCTCTTTCTTGTGGTCTTCCTTTGTTTGATGAATCTCCTTTTGCTACCTCCATTTCAGAAAATACCTTTATCAGCCTTGTTGACTTCTTAGCTGGTTGAGCTCTTTACTCTGTGGCTTCTTTTCCATCCCTCCACCCTCCCCTTTATCACCCCCCCCAACCCTTTTTCAATTCCTACAGTCTTCATCCATTAAGAAGTAAACTTCCTGTGAGTAGGGACTGACTTTCTTTTAAATGGTATTTGTATTCCCAGAACTTAGCACTAGGCCTGGTAAATAGTAAAGCTTAATAAATGCTTTATCTAGCCTCTGTTCTAATGCCAGTGTTTGGTCAAAGGCTAGTTTAACTAGAATGAAATGAAAAGGAAGATGAAGTCTTACGTAGAGCTTCTTAGGGGTATTATATTTGGGACATTTTCAAGGATTTTAAAAGTAGATGATACCAGTTCCCATTATGTCTATGTTCTTGTCAAAATGTATAGCTTTTCTTTTCCTTCTTCAAAATAACAATAGCACAATATTCTCTCATGCCTTTCAGTTTTGACTGAGGTCACTTTGGGGGCTCACAGATCGAAAAGGTGAGATTTAAACCTCTTCTTTTTTCCCTTAAAACTTCTCATTCCTGGTCAATTATTTCAGGAAAATTCCTCTCCCCCCTCTCTCTCTCTCTCTCTCTCTCTCTCTCTCTCTCTCTCTCTCTCTCTCTCTCTCTCTCTCTTTCTCTCTCTCTCTCTCTCTCTCTGTCTCTCTCTCTCTCTCTTTCTCTCTCTCTCTCTCTCTCTCTCTCTCTCTCTCTTTCTCTCTCTCTCTCTCTCTCTCTCTCTCTCTCTCTCTCTCTCTCTGTCTCTGTCTCTCTGTCTCTGTCTCTCTCTCTCTTTCTCTCTCTCTCTCTCTCTCTCAGATTGCCTGAAGTAAAGGATCAGCACAGAGAAAAAACTGAAAGTGAAGTATATTCATGATTTCCTTGTGATGAGAGGTGGCAAGAGGGATTTGGCAAGGAAAAGGGACTGGACTAGGCAGTTCTCTTAGTCATGTTGCCTTGCCCTTTGATGATGGCAGAGACATTAAAAGAGAGGTTGATAGAGAAGGAAGTACACAAATGTCCATTTGTAAATTACCTGTCTTGGTATTGGTATTGGTATCTTGGTATTGGTACCTACCTAGGGACCCCAATATTATGTATTCATTGAATATTACAATATCATTCCCTATCCTCATCATGTCTCACACATTATTTTGATTCTATTGATCTAAATGGAAAAAGTTAGAGAACATTTTGCCTTTTAATAATTCTCGTTTTGCAGTATTTTAAGGTTTTATAAAGTATCCTCAACAACCTTATGAGACAAGTAATAAAATTATTATTAATTAGTTTTAGAGTTGGAAGACCATTGGGGCAGCTAGACGGCTCAGTAGATAGAGAGCCAGGCCCAGAGATGGAAGTACCTAGATTCAAATGAGGCCTCAGACACTTTCTAGCTGTGTGACCATGGGCAAATCATTTGACTCCAACTGCCTAGCCCTTACTTCTCTTCTGCTCTGGAACTGATACTTACTATCAACTATAAGACAAAAGGTAAGGGTTTAACAATTTTTTTTTTAATTAAAAATTGGATGGCCTGGATTCAAGTCCTACTTCTTATACTTAATGACTCTATGACCGTGGGCAAATGAATTAACTTTTCTCTCAATTAATCCTAGTTACCAATCTTTAAAATAAATGTATGGATAGACTAAATGGCCTCTGAGGCCTTTCCAACTCTCGGTTTGGGATTATATTTTACAGATATTAAAATCAGGCAGCAAGCCCTGACTCAAACTTTGCTGGAAAGAACCTGGGGACAATTTTAGTCCAAATCTTTCATTTTAGAAATGAGGAAATTGAGGTCAAGGAGATTAGGAATTAGATTATTCCATAGTGATAGAATAAACAAATAGTAGTCTGTCAATAAATGGTATAAAATAGTGTATATCTTATAGGTATAATTCAAAAGGAGGACAAGGGGATGGATATGTACCTCTCTGCCAGTAAAGGTGCACATTTCCTGGCTTTACAGTCAATGGTAGGTTTTATCACTCCTACTTCCACTTGGAACTTACCCAAGGTCATACTAGGTATCTTGATTCTAAGAACAGTACTGTGCTCTTTGCAGGACCCCAGAAATCTCCCAAATTCATCTTCAAAGATTTATTCAAAGGAATTAATTCCCTCTATTTAATCAATCAATAAATATGTAGTAACTTTACTACAATAAATACGTATTAAGGTACTGTGTTACACACTGGACATACAAAAGGAGGCAAAAGACTGTCCCAAAGAAGCTTACCACCCAACAAGGGAGACAACATGCAAACAAACATATACAAAGAAAGGGATAAATAGGAAATGATTACAGAGGGGAGGTACTAGAATTAAGAGGTAGGAGAAGGCTTCCCAAAGAAGCTGACATTTTAGCTGGGACTCAAAGGAAGCTAGGGAGGGCCGTGGGTCAACTGGAGAAGGGAGAGCATTTCAAGCATGGGGGACAGCCAGAGAAAATACCCAAAGTCAAGAGATAAAATGTCTTGTTCATGGAAAATCTATAAAGCCAAGTGTCACTGTATCAAAAAATATATGTCAGGGATATTTTATTCCAAAGTGACATGATAGGGGGCAGCTGGGTGGTTCAATGGATTGAGAGTCAGACCTAGAGATGGGAGGTCCTAGGTTCAAATGTGGCCTCAGACACTTCCTAACTTTGTGACCCTGGACAAGTCACTTAACCCCCATTGCCTAGCCCTTACCACTCTTCTACTTTGGAACCAATACATGGTATTGATTCCAAGATAGAAGATAAGGGTTTAAAAAAAAGTGACATGATAAGCAAAAAGTAGCATGTCAAAAATGGTACAAAATAGTGTAAATCATGTAGATAAAATTGGAAAAGAAGGCAAGGGGATGAATACCATAACAATATAGGATGTACCTTTCTGCCAGGGGAGGGTCACATTTCCTAGCTTCAGTCACTGCTAAGTTTTGCTCACCGCCAATACCAACCCCCTCCTCACTTTTTGAACTGCAGCTGCAACATTTACACTACTTTTATACTATTTATTGACACGCTACTATTTGTGTATCATGTCACTCTGGAATGAAATGTCCTAAAAAAATATCCCTGACATATTTTTTTGAGCTAGCAACCCTTGGCTTCCTGGTTCTCTCGGTTATATAGTTTCTTGTTTTCAGTCTTGTCCTACTCTTTGTGACCCCATTTGGGATTTTCTTAGCAAATATACTGGAGTGGTTTGCCATTTCCTTCTCCAGTTCATTTTACAGATGAGGAAACTGAGGCAATCAGTGTTAAGTGACTCGCCCAAAGTCACACAACTAGTCTGTGTCTGAGGCTGGATTTGAACTCAAGAAGAAGAGTCTTCCTGGCTTCGGTCCCAGGGCTCTACACACTGTGCCGTTTAGTTCCCCTGCTAGTTCTCTGAGTCTCCTATACACAGAGAAAATGCTTTTGAAACCAGTAGGAAGAGTCACACCGCACTCTCTTTCACAGGAAGCATTTGCCTACCATTAGCAGGCACTGTTATTGTAAACTGCCAATCAATCCTGAGAGGCACATGGTGCTTTCAAGAATGAACGTGCAGAGAACATAAAATAACAGCAACTGTAAAAAGGATTTTATAAAATTACAGTTTTGAAGCTGCAACCTATAACTGTAAAAAGTTGATCACGCCAGCATGAGTGATGATGTGAGAAAACTTAGAATGCCACTCTGTGAGTGACACACAAAATTGAACACTGAAATTAAGCCCAGGCTAGAAACACATATAACAAGCCAGTGAACAACCAAGGATTGATACTGCCGTTGTATAAGCCTGGAAGTATGACAACATCTATATAATGCCAAACATCTGGATAAACAGCAAGCAGTTCAGTCTATCATCCAGATGTTTCTAACCACCCAGATATTGGATGTTCTGTAAACAAAACATCTGGATGACGGACTGAATTTTTCACTTTCTATCTGAACATTTCTGTGTTGTGTATACACAATTTGTTTCTACAGTCAAAGCATAACAAAAGGTTGCTGAGATGTCTTGTGAATTTAAGGAATGTACACTTTGAATTCAGCATGCATCCACAGATAATCTTCATAAATAAAAAGCAGCTTTTCCCAAAGTGATCTGATTTGCCCATGAAGACAACTTTAAGTTCACCAACACGCTGATGCAATCCTGTGCAATCCTCTGATGTGTCACTTTCTATTTGGATTGGATTTGTGATTGGATTGGTATGGTGAGTTGTCTTCTTGAATACAGTTCAGCAACTTTTAGTGTGAAAGAACCTGAAGCACTGAAAAATTAAGTGACTTGCCCCAAGTCACACATCGAGGTGGATCAGTGGATAGAGGGCTAGGCCTGAAGTCAAGAGGCCTGGGTTCAAATCTGGATTCAAATGCTTCCTAGTTGTGTTACTGGTATCTCATATAAAATAGAATACTTTTAGTAGAGATACTAATTTAATTTTTACATTACCCTGAGCAAGTCACTTAATCCCAATTTCCTATTCCTTACTGTTCTTCTGTGTTGGAACTAATACTTGTATTAATTGAAAACAGAAGGTTAGGGTTTTGAAAAGAAAAGGTAGGTTTCTGAGGTGAGACTTGAACCCATGACTTCCTGATTCATAGGATAGGCTGACTTTCTATCCATTAATCCACAGATACCACTATTAGTCACTTCAATAACTTGAAATGCATTACATTTAGAATCTAATTTAATTTAATTTAAATTATCATATCCTTTGGTGCTTCTCCCAACACATAATATCTTGCTTGAGTTTAATTGGTAGAAAAAAAGTTGTTTTTTTAAATAACTATTTTAGTTATTGAACATAGATTTATAGAGTTAGAAGAGATCTTGAAGATCACCTAATCTATTCCCTATCTAAAGCATAAATCCTTCCTTGAGCATTCCTAAGGAGAGATCAGTTACTTTTTTTTTTTAAACCCTTACCTTCCATCTTAGAATCAATACTGTGGATTGGTTCTAAGGCAGAAGAGAAGTAAGGGCTAGGCAATGGGGGTCAAGAGACTTGCCCAGGGTCATACAGCTAAGAAGTGTCTGAGACAAAGTTTTAACCCAGGACCTCCCATCTCTGGGTCTGAATCAATCCACTGAGTCATCTAGTTGCCCCCCAGTTATTTCTTAAAAGCTAAGGAAATTAGTCTCTCTAAAAGTAACCCATTCAAATTTAAACAGTTCTGATTGTCGAGAAGCTCCTCCTCATTTGTTGAGCAATACTTCTCTATACCTGTAAGCCCAAAATTATAATTCCCACAATAATAATGATAATTGACCATAACAATAATAAGAATATAGTTAGCATTTATGACACCTACTGGGTACCAGGCCCCATGCTAAGCTCTTTATAAATATGTTCCTTTTTAAACCTCACAACAACCCTGAGAGGTTAGTATTATTATTATTATTCCTGTTTTATAGTTGAGGAAACTGAGGCAAACAGAGGTTAAGTGACTTGTTTAAGCTATTAAGTGTCTGAGGCCCAACTTGAACTCAGGTCTTCTGAACTCCAGGCCCAGCACTTTGCTCTCCAACAAAAAAGCAGTTAAATAACTTACCTACAGTCATACAGGGCAGAGTCACATGCTGAAATTATAGCCTGTGAGATGAAGTTTAATTCCCTTTCCACTCTTCCATAAGGAGATACATCATTCCCATCTTGTATTTGTAATCAGTCAACAAGCATTTATTAAATGCTTACTAAGTACAAAGCACTAGAGATAAGGAGGGAAAAAAATCCCTGCCCTCAAGAAGCTTATGTTCTAATGTAAAAGCATGTAAATAAATTACTGGGTTCAGAATTGAGAGAGAGAAAGGACGGGTAGAGAAATACACAGAGAGAACAAGTGGAGGAAAAACAGAGCTATAAACAGAGAGAAAGAGAGAGGGAGGGAGAGAAACAAAGAGTGGGTAAAGAAAAACAGAAAAAAGATAAGGAGAGAGAAAAGTCGGTGAAGAAAAACAGAGAAAGAAGAAAACAGATATAAAGAGAGAGAGGAAGGGAAAAAGGGAGTGGAGAAAACAGTATGTGGTTGAAGAAAAAAGATATAAAAGGAAAGAAGTGAGATAGAGAAAGATGAAGAGAGAGAAAAAGAGGGAGGGTGAGAGAAAATGACAAAAAATTCAAAGAAGAGAAAGAGAATGTAGAGAAAAACATATAAAGAGAAGGAGAGAGAGAGTGACTGTAGGAGGTGGGAGAGGAGAGAGACAGAGAGATAGAGAGAGACAGAGAGATAGACAGAGAGAGACAGAGAGAAAGAGAGAGGGGGGAGGAGGAAAAGAAGGAGGAAGAGGCTGAGAGAGAACAGGCATGATAAAGCAAAAAAAAAAAAAGGAGTTGGTTTCTAGCACTGGCTCTGCCATTTATAAGCTGTCACACTGAGTGTTTTACTTAACTTTTTTTCCAGCCTCAGTCTCCTCCTCTGTAAAAAGAAGAAATTGGACTAGATCTCTAATATACCTTCCAGTTCTAAAATGCTATGATTCATTCCAAAATAATTGTTCCAGAATAGAGTAGGATACTGTTATTTTTAGCCTGTTTCAATACTAGGGAACTGAAGCATATTATTTGCACAAACTAGGGAGGACACAATGGCATTCTGCAAATAATTTGCCATGCTTATGTACTCTCATTTTTGCAAATAATCCCTTTCCCTTTGCCAATAAGTCAGCCCATACATAATGTTCTCAAAAGGGAACATACAACTCACAGAGCGAATATGTACCTAAGTAATACAGCACAAGATTATTCGTGTTGTGACATTATTTAAGAGTAACAAGAATCACAGAACAATATTTAATTCCAATTAGACAGCACAGTTTTAGATGTCCTTTACGAGCTAAAGTGAAAAACAAATCAAACACGACCAAAACATAAGGTCAGATGTCTGGGTACGTGATGGCAAAAAGAATAAAGTCAACCTCTGCAATTATTTTTCAGGTAGGGTTCTGTTGTCACAACAAAACGTTCTTCCCTTCTCAGCACTCCTGAGAGTTCTGAATATGGATTTGATGAAGTTGCTGTAAGTGATGAAGGAGTTACTTACGTGTGTGCCAGAGATGAGTCTGATTATAAAAAATGTGGAATATAGTTTTGTCATTAGATCCAAAAAATGACATAGTAATTATACGTGGAGCTACATAATAATTCTAAGTATAATTGCAGTGCAATTTCTTCTGACATGTATTTACTATCCATCTACACTATAATTATTATGCATGGATTATGTTACCTTGTTTTTCACACTCCCCACTATTTCTTTTAGGTAAAGAGCCCCCCCCCCATATAGAGACTTTTATTCTGACTGTAAACGCCACACAATACCTCTCCTGTACATAGACCTCAACAAATTATTAATTATAATATTAATAATCATAATAAAAAATAATAGCCAACTCTCTTGGAGTTACAACCCTTCATTACTTTAGAGTTCATTTATAAAAAGGAGACTGGCAAGCAAGTGGTATCTTTTTTTAATAATAGAAAAAGCATTTGCCCTATTCTTCCCCAAGACATTTTTCCTCTCATTAGCGAGAGAGTTCACACCATGACTAAGTTCATAGAAGTAGGTTCTAATTGGGGTGTGTGAGGAAATTTCACGTGCTCCCACAATAGGGTGGGGAATCAACCTCCATATATTTGAACAGCAGGTATATATAGCTCCTCATACTAAGGCTATGGAGGAAGGGAAAAAATATAGAATTCTGTGATGAGGCAAAAAATAGAGCTTTATAGATCACTTTCTTTCCCCTTTTAGTCTGTTCTTATGACTACATTGGGCACCTAGGTGGTGTTATGGATAGAATGCCAGACCTAGCGTCAGGAAGACTCAGTTCATATCTGGCCTCAGACACTGGCTGTGTGACGGTCTCAACTGTGGGCAAATCACTTCACCCTATTTGCCTCAGTTTCCTCATCTATCAAATGAACATGAGAAGGAAAGAGGAAACCATTCCAGTATCTTTGCCAAGAAAATCCCAAATGCGCTAATGAAGGGTCAGATGGGTGAGGTTCTGCTAAATTGTGGTACTATGATGGCAGAAAATATCTATCTTTCTGGGAGAGAATTTTTCCCACCCATTAAGGAGAGGAACTAATATAGTACAGAAAAAATATTAGATGGCATTAAGAACATAGACAAACAGATAGATAGATAGATAGATAGATAGATAGATAGATAGATAGATAGATAGATAGATAGATAGATAGATAGATAGATGGATGGATGGATGGATGGATGGATGGATGGATGGATGGATGGATGGATGGATACATAGATTAGATAGACAGATAGGTAAATAGAGAGATAGAGAGATAGATAGATAGATAGATAGATAGATAGATGGATAGAGAGATAGATAGATAGAGAGAGAGAGATAGATAGATAGATAGATAGATAGATAGATAGATAGATAGAAGGATAGATACTGATGGATAGACAGAGACTGATAGACAGACCAGTAGATAGATACTGATGGATAGACAGATAGACAGACAAATAGAGAGATAGATGGATACTAATGGACAGACAGACAGATAAATACATACATACATACATACATACATACTGATGGATAGACAGAGACTGATAGACAGAGAGACAGACAGATCGGTAAATAGATACTGATGGATAGAGAGATAAATAGAGAGATAGATGAATACTAATGGATAAACAGACAGATAGATAGATAGATAGATAGATAGATAGATAGATAGATAGATAGATGGATAGAGAGATAGATAGATAGAGAGAGAGAGAGAGAGAGATAGATAGATAGAAGGATAGATACTGATGGATAGACAGAGACTGATAGACAGACCAGTAGATAGATACTGATGGATAGACAGATAGACAGACAAATAGAGAGATAGATGGATACTAATGGACAGACAGACAGATAAATACATACATACATACATACATACATACATACATACATACTGATGGATAGACAGAGACTGATAGACAGAGAGACAGACAGATCGGTAAATAGATACTGATGGATAGAGAGATAAATAGAGAGATAGATGAATACTAATGGATAAACAGACAGACAGATAGATAGATAGATAGATAGATAGATAGATAGATAGATAGATAGATAGATAAATGGATAGAAGGGTGAACAGATGGAGAGACAGAAATTTAGATAGATGATAGATAGATAGATAGATAGATAGATAGATGGATGGATGGATGGATAGATAGATAGATAGATAGATAGATAGATAGATAGATAGATAGATAGATAGATAGATAGATGGATGGATGGATGGATGGATGGATGGATAGATAGATAGATAGATAGATAGATAGATAGATAGATAGATAGATAGATAGATAGATAGATAGAATGAAAATAGCAGTGAGTATAAGATTCAGTAATTATGCAATATTTTGGCAAATCATTTAATATATGAGCCACAGTATCCTTGACTGTGCACCAAGATCTGACCAGACTATATCTCACAATGATTGTTGTGGTAATCAAATGAAATCTTGTATATGAAACCACAAAGTGGTAGAGAGCTATTTGTTGTTGTTATTTAGTCATTTCAGTCACATCCAGCTCCCCATGACCCCTTTTGGGGTTTTCTTGGCAAAGATATTATAATGGTTTGCCATTTCCTTCTCTAGCTCGTTTGACATTTTCTTGGCAAAGATATTATAATGGTTTGCCATTTCCTCCTCCAGCTCTTTTGACAGATGAGGAAATTAAATCAATCAGGGTCAAATGACTTGCTCAGGGTCATACATCTAGTAAGTGTCTAAGGCCATATTTGAACTCATGAAGATAAGCCATTCTGAGTCCAAATCTAATGCTATATTCACTGTGCCACCTAGTTGCTTTGAGAGCTATGTCATCCTCATTATGCCATAGAACAATTTATAGATATTAGTAGATGTATGACTTTGGGTAAATTATTCTGATGCCTAGAAATGATTTCAGGAGCCTTCTGTGGCTTTCTGGAAAGACAAGGTAGGGATAAAGGAAAGCTGGCATGATCCAGGGGAAAGTGTACTGTAATAGTGGTCAAAGCACTTGGGTTCAAATCTTGGCCAGAACACTATTTTTTTTTACTTGTGTTATTTTTGCTTTCACAACATTTCTTACATATTTTCCTTTCTCTTCACACAGCCATCATCCTCATTCAGGCACCTTTATCCTAGACTAATAAAAATAAATTCAATTTGGTTTCCTTTTCCCAAGTCTCTTCCCCACTCCAATTCATTCTCTACTCACCATTCAACAGCAACACCACCATCCTCCCTCATTCAATAACCTCTAGTAAAAAGTTTACCTTCAGGATCAAATAAAAATGCTGTTTATCATTGAAAACTCTACAAAACCTGATTTCTTTTAACCTCTATTGTCTTTTTCAGCTCCACTTCCCCCCACAAACTCCTAGAATCTAACTCTGCTGACCTCTTTGTCACTTTTCACACACTCCATCTACTGCCTTTGCACTGGCAGGTTCCCCAGCTCTAGCCTGCTCTCCCTCCGTCACCTCTTAGTTTCCCTGACTTCCTTAAAATCTAAGATCAAATTTGACCTTTGCCTTTTAGTTTGAGTGAATTCTGTTCTGATAACACCTTCTATTTACTATGTTTATAAATACATATATGTTACATATACCTAGTTATTTAGTTGTTTCTATGTTTTAGTTATTTCTATATGTTTTTCTCTTCTACAATATAATGTGAACTATTTGAGGGCAGTTATTATTGTTACCTTTCTTTTTATTCACAAAACTTACAGTACAGTGCCAATCACACAGAAAACACTTGATAAAATGATTGCTGACTGATTATAACCTGAGGTAAATCCCATAAGCTCCCAGGTCTCATTAGTAAAATGAAGAGGTTGGACTAAATGACCTCTTGTTCCCTTCCATCTCTCAATCCATTTCCCTGTGGTTCCAGAACTCCATTCCCTACCATAACCTAATTTATAGAGATATACTATTCCGGCAGTCATGGAGCAGGACAGAGATGTCTTTTTGTTTAAGGGTAAAAAATATAATATCGAAAAAGGGCAAAGGAAAGATGAGGGTCTAAGTTATTTTAATTCCTCTGTTTTCCATAACAGGGGACTTGCCAGCTCTATGAGTCCTTATTTTACTAGTAATTGCATTAACTTTATAATTTATGTTTCTCTCCCTGAACTTTTAAACCAAAGATCTCTCAGTTTTCCATCAAGACAAGAGTTATCTGTACGATTATCTACGTTCAATAACTAGGGTGGCAGAGCAAACAAAAAACGTTAATAAATCCATCCACATGCACAACATGACTACTTAATGTAGTGGCCTTGGAGGACTGTACCTTCAACTGTTTTACTTTCTGTTTAGGCCTTTATACAATTACCCAAGTAAGTCAGGTTCCAAAGCTTGCTTAGATGAGTTACTTTTGATATTTTGGCCTACCCAGTGATTAATTTATGCCAGTGGTAAAAGGTTTATATTCTTCAAAACTTTGTGTGCAACTCTTGAAGCAAGTATGAGGGGGAAAAAAGAATTGTCATTAAGTATTGAATCAATGCTGTCATTAAATGCAATATTACCTCCTTTAAAAGGCCTAAAGTGATATTATAGTATGGAAACAAAAATGATTTTACATACAAATGAATAAATGGATACATAATATAAACATCTGTCAAGTCTATTCAGCTTAAAAATGAATTAGGCATTAAAATTTTGAAAATAAAAATATTTTGGCCTTCATTGATGACACTGGTGAATTCTGACTCTTACTCTTGGTCAGACTGACCACCCTTGATTTATGTATTGGTTCAATCAGGTTGACAGTGTAAGAGACCTATGAAGTTTCTAGGCTTTCTCTAAAACTCACCAAATGAGATTAAGTAGACACAAAGTAAGTTACATAAGTATGTCTTCTAGTTAATTATTCTGAGAATCTATTTGGATAAATTATTCTGCTTATACCAATCTTGCAGACAAGACAGAAAAACATCATTTTCATGAGTAGTCAAATAACCAATTTTAAAATAAATTTTAAAACTTGATATTTTTATTAAATGAGTCATCTTAATTTTGAGAAGATTTGTAGGTTGTCCTTAAAACTGTATTTTTTAGAGAAATCATTTTTCCTACTGTTAAAGCCTTTTTAAAGAATTTTGATATCAGAAAATTATACTAAATATAAGAAAGAGAGAGGGAAGTAGGGAGGGAGGGAGGAAGAAAGAAAGGAAGGAAGGAGGGAAGGAGGTAGGAGGAAGAGAGGGAAGGAAGGAAGGAAGGAAGGAAGGAAGGAAGGAAGGAAGGAAGGAAGGAAGGAAGGAAGGAAGGAAGGAAGGAAGGAAGGAAGGAAGGAAGGAAGGAAGGAAGGAAGGAAGGAAGGAAGGAAGGAAGGAAGGAAGGATACTATTAGCTTTAAAGTCATAGGATCACAGCTTTAGAGCTAGAAGAGGCCTCAGAGATCATTCTAATGTCCTTATTTTACAGATGAGGAAATGAGGTTCATCAAGGGGATGTATTTTGTCCAAGGTCACTCAGGGATTAAGTGGCAGAGAATATTTGAGCCAAGGTCTTCTTTTTCTGTAACCTAGTTCTTTCCACAGAATATCAGAAGACCAAGGAATCTGTTAAATATCATTCCATAGTTATACAAGAGGACCCTTATCTGTGGTATTGCTTTCTAGGTTTAGTTTTCTGATTTCAGTTATCTAAAGTCAATATGAAACTCTGGAAGTCTGCCATCACTTCTACTTCTCCTTTTATTTTTTGTAGATTTTGGGAGGGGGGTTGTGCAGTTAGGAGGTCATGGAGCACCAGGCTGGGGGGCAGGAGCAAGGAGAGAGAGCACACATACATGGGAGTTATTAGGTGTTCACAATAGATCTTGGGATGTATGTCACATGGAAATGGGGGTTTCTTGTATTTCTAAGTTTGTGATTTCTCTCCAAAGGAAGAAAATGCTTAACTTCAAATCATTTAGTGATTTTAAAAAATTAATCACAATCTTTGCCATCCAGGTCTAGGTAATTATTCTTTAAAACAAGCATTTTGAGAAAGTGAAGTACTTACTGACAGCAGAGTCGTAGGAGGTCGAATTGTGTTCATCTCTCAAGAAGGGATATGGGGAGAGGTAAGCATGTGTACAGTTCTTAGATGGTGACTGATTGGCTAGAAATGAATAGAAATGTTTTAAAAACTTTGTTATTAAGAAGATGAGATGTTCTTGTCTATAAAAAAAAAGAGTGCTTTTAGGGTACATAAGAATTGGGATTAAACAAAGGAGACAATTAAAGCAATTATCCAGGAAATCCTAGATGCAAACAAACTCACAGCTACTACTATTTGGAGGGGAAAGAGAGATGGAAGAATGTTTCATCTAGATTTCAGCATTATTTGCTCAATGTTATTTTAAATCTTTAATTCTTAAGATTTATTTTAACTCTTAAATTCTTTAAAAAATCTTAAATTCACAATGTCCAAATCTGAACATCTTTCCCCTCAACTCCTCACTTGTTTTTAGCTTTCCTTTTACTGTCAAGGGTTCCACCATCTTCTTAGTCACCTAGAATGAACCTGGGCCTTATCTTTAGCTCCTTTCCCTCTCCAGTCCCACAACACCCCCCCCCAAATCCAGTGACTTGTCAAGACCCTTTGGTTTCACCTTGATAACATCTCTTATACCTCAGACTTCTTCCTTCTGACCCTGCCTTCCCCCTGGAGCTAGCCCTCCTCACTGTATGCCTCCTGTAATACCCTGCTGGTAGACTTCCCTACCTAAACTTCCTCTCCAGTTCAATTTATCCTTCACTAAACTGTCAGATTGATTTTCCTAAAATGCAGGTATATCCAGGTCACACACACACACACACACACACACACACACACACACACACACACACACACACACACACACACACAAACCACCATCACCTCTTCAATAAACTACAATTCATTGAAGGTAAATTTGGAGAACCTGTAATTCTCCCTCTTTTTTTTCTGGGGCAAATCTAAAATCCTCTAAGCGTTTTCAATACCCTTCATAACCCATGGCTCATTCCTACCTTTCCAGTTTTCTTTTTGCTTATTCCCTTCTAGTGGCACTCGCTTTCTTGCTATTCCTCCCATATGACACTCAATCTCCTGACTCTGAGAATTTCCAGTTATTGTCAGTCATATCTAGAATGATGTCCCTCCTTTTATTGTTGCTGTTTCTTGGGCTCCCTTCAAGTCACAACTACAATCCCATTTTTTCCAAGAAACCTTTCCCAATCTTCTTTAATCTTAATATTTTATTTGAACATAGCTGTTTACCTGTTGCCATTCCTATTAGACTGAGCCTCCTGAGATGAGGGATTGTTTGGGGTAATTTTTCTTCATATGCTGAGTGCTTAGCAAAGAACCATTTACATAGTAGGCATACTAGATAAATTACTATTTCCTTAAATCTTAGATGAATTAGTATTGCAATCAGCTAGGCAATTGTTCCACTGGACATATTCTTCAAAATGGAGACAAATCTTTCTATTATCATCAACAATATAGAAAATCTTAACTATCCAGAACTGGACTAATGAAACTTTCACTTTATATAATTTTTTTGGTCTCCATTTGTAGAGAAATGATGATGTTGAAAAGAAAAATATCTCCTATTGCATGTTTGTTATTTGCTTGTCTATAAAAGACAACTTACAAGGATGAATTTATGATCTGAAAACCTAAAGATTTCACTAAACATTTCCTCTAAAAATATGATAGGACCAACATTTACTACTAAGGGAAATACCATCATCAAATATAAAATATAATTCTATTTTCATCTCTTAAGTACAAAACAGATAGCTCTCTCCAAATTCAACTTGTCTTTGTCAAAGGCAAAAAAAAAAATTGGACTTCGTAGAAGTCCAAATATAGCATACTAACCAATTTACCTTTATCCATATTACTTTTTCAAAATACTCAAATTTTCATAAAGTCTCTTAAAGTCAGCTTCACTCTTTTTATTCAAACTTATTTGTTTGTACTCTTATGGAAACCATCTTGCCTTTCCCCCTAATAAATTAAGATGCTAAAATGTTCAGTGATTCTAGCCTTAATTACAAATTCCACAAGTTTGCTTGGTATGGACATAACTTCCCTTGCTGTACATCAAAAGGTTTATTATTATAGATATAGCAAGAGAAGCTCTCAATCATAATCAGGAAAAATAACATTTTAAGTGACTATTTTTACTTTGATGCCAGCTATCTTTAATGTAAATTTATTTCTGAGTTCATATAAATTACATGAAATACATGAGGGGAAAAGTCTTATTAATGGTAGTCTGTCTAACTGTAGGGCCAAGAAAATATCCTATGTACATTTCAAAACTATGCTTAAATTAAAGGAAATGTGTCCATCTGCATATGCAACATAAGTTCAAAGAAAGTTTCATGTTTCTATTAATATTCTATATATAAGGTTTACCACATATACATAACCAAAATTTCAGAGATCTGGATGAAAAAAATTAGAAGCTCCCTTCTAGAATTTCCAAAGTTAAAAGGTTTTAAAGGGCTATAATTAAAAGTTGGGTGATTTTCAAGATAACGTTAATAACAGTTCAGATGGTGGTAGGGAGAAGAAAGCTAAATTGCCTGTGGTTGGATGGTAACTCTAAGATATTAAGTATCACATTAAGTACTTACTAACAGCCCACTTTGACACATACACCACCATCACCAAACACACACATACATCCCCCCCCAAGTAATCATTTTCCAAATAATCATACTTCCCAAAGAAAAGAAATTATCCCCCAAAGTACTGGAAATGCAACTACTTGAGAAGCTATGATAACTCAGTGAAATGTTTACATAGCTCAGCATTAAAGTTGTTCAATTTTTTAAATAACAGAAAAAAGATAAAATTAAATCTCACTTACTGTACCAGAATTTCCAAATGTTGGCTGTGTTTTCCTCAGCAACACCACTAAACCAACATCTCCAAAAGAAACCTTCATGGTGGAAAGTGACATTCTCTATCTGCCCAGAACACAAGAAAACATATTATTGGTTAAAGGGTAACCAACACAGTCACATTCAGCCCTTTAGAAAAAAGAAGAAAATATTTCTAATGCTGACTGATAAACATATATTTATATCATCACATCATCTCTTGACTGTAGGAATTCAAGCATTAGATCCACTATTCTCTGATTTCCATGGATTGTTCACCCACAAAAGGAGGGGAAAGATATACTAGAGACTACAGGATAAATCATTATTCTGAAGAAGAAAACGCACATTATGTTCACCTGAACATTTCCCAACTTCAGTCACAAGCAGCCAATAATCTGAACCAAAAGCCACCAAAAAAAGCAAAACTCCTAGAGCACCAAAAAGAGCTCCAAAAAAGATTGCAATATTCCGTTTCATTGTTAAGCCACTGGTTTTAATTTTTTTTAATGTTTTTAAAAGTCCTTTACAATAAGAACTATATGCTGATGCCCAATAAGACAGGAGCAATACACTAAAGGAGAAGAAAGAGGTATTTCCACCCCCAAGGAAGCACAATCTACTTGAAGAGTGTCTCTTTTCTTGTCTTTGGTCACTTTTCTCCTATACTCTCGGTTGACTTTTTCCTCTCCTCTGGGCAGACTCCAGTCTGGCAGCTGAGAATGACCAGCTATTTTAAGACATTAATTGAGGAGCATCTCGGGGGAAGGGGGGGTGGGTGGGATAGTGAGGATCGTAAGTGATCAAAAATAGTTGACCTTGCCCTGACTATCTAGTGTCAGGCACTATCTCAGATTATCATTATTGAAACTGATTCATCCATAAAGCATAGACAGAAGAAGAATTGGATGCAAAGCAATAGGTATGACCATCTTTTAAAGAAAAAAAAATCTTTACTCAACAAGCCTTTCTAATTTTAAAATCGTCACTATGAGCTGAATGGTAGCCCAGAAGACATTTGAGAAGTTCATCGAAGATGAATAAATCACAGTTACAAATTGCAAAGACCTATCCTGGTACACATTATCTGACCTTTAAAATAACTTATAATTAATTTCTTGCTTATTTAGAGACATCCTTTCTTATGAAAAGTATTTGCACAGCAAATGATTCTAAAACAAATACCAGTAGTTATTTTGTAGATATTTAGATATGCTCAATATAGGTTTATATATGTATCTTAAAAGTAAAAACTCTATGCAAGGCAACAGATTTTTCTAGTTTTAAAAGAGGCATGGCTTTTAAATTACTTACAAGGGGGTAGCAGAGTGGCAGAGTGGATAAGAGAGCCAGGCCCAGAGTCAGGAGGACCTGGGTTCAAATTTGATCTCAGATACTTCCTAGGTATATGACCCTGGGCAAGTCATTTTTTTTTCATTTCTCCTTTTTGTATTTCATTAATTAATTTAGAATTAAATAATTTAGAATATTTTTCCATGTTTACATGCATGACTCATGTTGTTTCCTTCCCCCCTCCCAGAGCCAACAAGCAAGTCCACTGGGTTTTACATGTATCAGAGTTCAAAACCTATTTCCATATTATTAATATTTGCAATAGAGTGATTATTTAAAGCCAAAATCCCCAAATCCTGTACCATTGAACCATGTGATCAATCATATTATTTTCTTCTGCATTTCTACTCCCACTGTTCTTTCTTATAAGTTCCTCTGAATTGTCTTGGGTCATTGCATTGCTGCTACTTTGCAAAATCAGTTACATTCGATTGTATCAATGTGTATGGTGTTATCCTGGTTCTGCTCCTCTTGCTCTGCATCAATTCCTGGAAGTCATTCCAGTTCACATGGAATTCCTCCAGTTCATTATTCCTTTCAGCATAATAGTATTCCATCACCAACAGATACCACACTTTGTTCAGCCATTCCCCAATAGATGGACACCCCCTCCCTCATTTTCCAGGTTTTCTTGCCACCACAAAGAGTATGGCTAAGAATATTCTTGTACATAAATTTTTCTGTATCATCTCTTTCGGGTACACTGGGCAAGTCATTTAAACTCATCTGTTGGTACTTGCCCTTCGTCTTAGAGTTGTTACTAAGTAAAAGTTTTTGAAAATTATTTATGAGAGGCTAGGTAGAGTTGTGGCGTAGTGAGAAAAAGTACCAGAAATTAAGGTGATTTTCTTGTTTGGGGGGTGGGGGGAGGCCTAGAAAGTACACTGTGATTCAATGAAACTGATCATGATATGGGGGTATAGGCTTCCCCTAGACACCCAAAACCCCAGAAAGTGTCTCAGGTCAGAGATTACATAAAAGACTCATTTTTCCTTGCATTCTTGCAATGCTAGGGAAGGTGACTTTGAGCTAAGAAGATTCCCTCTGGCCTCTCCCCTCATTCTTGATGAGCACAGATAGGTACCTCCTAGTTTGCTCCCGATAAGCATCTATTTTATATCCAAATATCTAATTATTCTCTAAACTGGAAAATTCACTCCCTTTGGACTTTGAGACATGGGACATAACCACATGACCCATCTTGGCTTCTAGACCATCTCTAGTCATGTAGACTCTGTTGTCAAAAGAGTTTAAAAAGTGCAGAACACATCTCCTCTAGGATGCAGCATTCCACCTGCTATGCCTCCCCCAGTCATCCCATTTGACTTACTTTCAAATTAATAAATCTCTTTTATTTTTAAGCTAGCTATTGGAGTCTGTCATTCTTGACCAAGGCAACCCTTCGAGCTCCAAGGTTTTACCTTAAAGCTCTCCCACAACAATCACAGCTCTATAATTCAATAAATCAATCAATCAATAAACATTTAAGTGCCTGCTATGTGCCAGACACTGTGTTAAGCACTGGGGATACAAAAAGAGACAAAAGACTGTCTCTGCCCTTGAAGAGCTTACAAACTAATGGGGGAGACAACAGGCAAACAAATGTATAGAAAACAAGCAATGTAAAGAACCAATAGGAAATTATTAAAAGAAGAAAGGCACTGGAAGTAAGGGGGGGGTTGAGGGAGCCTTTCTCTAGAAGATTGGAATTTAGTTGGGACTCAAAGTAAGGCAGGAAAAGGAAATATCCTAAGTATGGAGGACTGCCAGAGAGAATGCTCAAAGCCAATAGATGGAATGTCTTGTTCATGGAACAGTATAAAAGCCAGTGATACTGGATCAAAGAACATGTGTCAAAGATTGTGTCTGAGACTAAAGTGTGAGAAAACTGGAAAGGCAAGAGGGGTCTTCAGGAGCTAGGATGATTGAAAAATGTATTATCCCCATTGCCAACTTAAGAACAGAATCTAACTAAGGTAGAGTGACCTCCTCTATGCCTGAGGAGATTTGTGTAAGGGTAGACATTCAGGGCATAAAACAAAGAGGGCCACTTTGTATTCCTAGAATATAATGCTTATTGTAACAAAACTTTTTGGGGAAGGGGAAGGACAGTTCAACCTATAACTCTGCTGCCTCACAATACTAAATGTAGATAGACCCCAAGTCTAAGCCTTCCCTTCTCTTTCCCTTTCTCTTCTCTTTTTTCCCCTCTTTCCCCCTTCTTCTCACATTGTCTTTTTATACTCTCTTCCTTTGAGATTCCATGCTCTCTCACTGTGTTTCAGGTGAGATAATCAGGTTCTTTTATCATTTGATAAAAATAATTATTTGACACATTCATGGTAAAGCTGGAACTATTTAATGGCAAGAGTAGAGAAAAAATAGATAGACATTCCAGCTACAGTCACTAGGTGTCCCAGACTTCCCAATCATGAAGTATGCAAGGAATCTCCAACAATTTGGGAAATATATCCCATCACTTGGGACAGAAATTGAAGCTGATGGCCCAAGCTTTGTTTCCTTAGTTATGGCTTCTTTTAGGGAGTAAGCTCCATGTCTATTGTAGTATAACTATAGAATAATTACAAGGACAAACATAAATCAAGAAAGAAAAGAAATGATCAAATCACTGCCTTGGGGATGGGAGGAAAGCTATAGATGGTGTTTTTAAAAGATCAAATTAATGGCTATTACTTGATTCATGACGTATCAGTTCTGTTGACCATATGTGTGACTATCAGCTTCTAATATGTCAGAAACAAATAATTAAACTATCACCAAATATCTATCTAATTGTTGGAATGCATGAAAGTGATAGGCAGCTATGTAGCTCAGTGGATTAACACAAAGAAATTAATCTCCCCAACTCTAGGCCTGGCACTTCCACTGTGCCACCAAACAATCTACTATCACTCAGATTTAAAACCTTGGACTCATCTTTGGCTTTTGCTTCTCTCTCACCTTTTGCATATAATTAGTAATCAATTTCCATTGATTCTTCCTACCCCATATTTCTCATATCCAACATCTCCTCCATATTCATTGTTATCACCCTGGTTGGAATTCTCATCACCTTTTGCCAGCACTCTTAGAAGAATCTCCTTACTAGCCCCAATACCTAGTCTCTCCTCTCTCCGGTTCACTCACATAGCTGCAAAAATAATATTGCATGTTGGTATCTGATTTTAAAACCTCAGTGGCTCTTGGTGGCTTTTTTTAAAATTGAGATACTATTTTTTTTCAATTACAAGTAGAAACGATTTTTGACAATTGTTTTCAGATGCTTTGCAAATCAAATTCTCTCCCTCTCTTTCCTTTTCCTCCAACCCCCTCCATGGTAAATAGTCTGCTATAAGTTATACCAGTACTTTCATGCAATGTATAGTTTCATATTCCCTATGTTCTGACTAAAGGCACATATCATATATATAGAAGAAAACTCATGAAGGAAATAATATGAAGAATAGTGGGTAGTATTTTTTTTTAGTCATTAGTCCTGTGCATTTTTAAATGGCTCTGAACCCTGGGAAACTACATCTCCCAGGACTCTCTACACCAACTTCCTCAGACACCTCCCACTTCCTTTGTGGGAGATGTCTGAGAAAGTATAAAAGAAGAGGGGGGGGGGAGAGGGTTTTCCCGCCTTTTCTGCAGAAGAGCCTTTTTGCCCAGAGACTCTTTTACCCCCAGTTTGGAGATTTCATTTTCTCTAGCCTTTCCCAAACCTTTCTTTTCTAGCCCAAATAAACCTATTTAATTATCCCTGCAGTCTGGCTTGATTTAATTCCCTAGCATAATTATAGCTAAAAAGAAAAGCCTGGTCAATTTCTCTACGGGGCTACTAGAGCAAGGGGACCCCCAGCTACCTTCCTTTGCCTTCTTTCCCTACCTTTTCCCTCCTTTCCAGGTCAACAAAGGCCCTAGGGGTTATCTTGGAATCTGGTTTTGGCAATAATAGTTTAGTCCTTCACAGCTGATCACTGGACAATATTTCTGTTACTATACACACTGTTCTGGTTGTGCTCACTTCATTTTGCAACAGTTCATATAAGTCTTTCCAGATTTTTTTCTGAATGCTGCCTATTCATCATTTCTTATGGCACCTGACTACTTTTAGCTAAAATATTTTTTAGCAGAGCATTTAAAGCTTCCCACAGTGCCATTCCAACCCAAATCTCTAATTCAATTTCATGTTGTTTTCAAACTTCATACTCTCTATATTCTAATTGAACTAGACAATTAGCTATTTCCTTAGTGGGTCCTCCAATCTCTCACCACTATTCATTCATGTAAATTGTCCTCATCTTTGCCCAGTCTTTCTGACTCTAAATCTAACATGTTATCCCAAGAAGTCTTTCCTTACTCCCTTTAATTACAGTGCCTCCCCTCTGTTGATTATTTCTAATTTATCCTGAATATAACTTGTTTGCATATTGTCTCCTCCATCAGACTGTGAGCTGTCTCTCACCTTCCCTACCACCCCCACCACTTAGCATAGTACTTGGCACATAGCAGACACTTAATATTTAATGTTGTATTGTTGTTGTTCAGTCTTCATTTTCAAAGTGGACCAATGACATCATGATGTTGACGTACAATCATAGGTTGAAGTCTTGAGTTGGATTTTAGAGAATCACACAAAGTTATCAGCTTCTCTCTCCCTTCCAGAATCACTGAAGTACAATGGCAAAACAAAAGGCAGGATGACCTTGATTTCTTTGATGTCTGACCAAGCTCCAGGTGCTGCACAGAACCTGCTTTGGCCACTTTCCTGGCAACTGAATTGGAATGAATTGTTTTCATCCATCCATGCCATTGGGGCAAGTCATGCTTGGGTTTAGCCCATCTGCACAGACCATTTTTACCAAAGTGTGGCCACTATGCATGCTACAGCTTCTTAGAGTTGCTATTTAATGACTGGCTATCCAAAACCTCGTGATATCTCTGTTTATCAAAGACAAGTATAAAAAGAAGGTAAACAAGTCATTAATAAAAGACAGAAAGATGTGCTTTCTCAGAGCAACATAGACATTCCTAATATAATAAAAGAATCGACGTATTCATCATTGGGGAAGTTATGTGGCTTAATGGATAGTGAATAAGAAAGCCAGGTCTAGAGATGGAAGGACCTAAAGGACCTGGATTCAAATGTGACCTCAGACATTTCCTAGCTGTGTGAACCTGGGTAAATTACCTAATCCCAATTGCTTAGCCCTTGCCACTCTTCTGCCTTAGAACTCATATTTAGTATTGATTCTAAGATAGAAAGTAAGGGTTTCCAAAAAAAAAAAGAGCCAAAGGAAGGTCTCCAGGATGTTGGGCATATGCTCTACAGAGAATTTATGGAAAAACACAGATTATTACATGGGATGGAAAGGCATAGAGAAATTGGGATTGTCCTCATTGAAAGGAATACTCAGATCTAAGGGATTACTGATCTAATACATAAAGGGAACTAGTGTGTGAGAATCAAAATTAAGCAGTCAGAGGAAATAACTTAAGTCATTTTGTTTTGCTCTGAACATAGTGGATATGTATCAATTACAGCTTCTATCTGATGGCTAAGTCAATTCTTGATTATACCAATATTGGTGAAACTTTGCACGTCTTAAAAACCTTAGGTTATAGAGTTATAGATCCAAAATAAAACTATTAAAATATTCCTGGTGTTGAAATTTTCTAACAAATAACTGTCTCTTACCATGTCATGATGTTTTCAGGACAAAGTTGATTTTATTTTACTTTTATTGTAAAAATATATGTGCCACATGTGCTCAGTCTCCAAGCATGTTAAGACCTCAGCCCACAGAATGGGCGAATGAGAACAATTTGTTCCAGTGGCCAGGAAGGGGGCTGAGGCAAGTGCCTTGGAATCTTTAGAACTTAGTCAGACACCGAAAACGCCCTGGCCATCTCAGGCCATCTCCAGAAATTTTGACTTCTGCCTTGCCACTGGACTTTGATGACTTATGAAAAGAGAGTGAGGCTGACAACTTTGTGCAATACTGCCTCACTTAAATCCATTTCATTCACAAGTCATCACCCCAGATGTCTTCTTTGAAAACAAAGAACAAACAGCAACAACTTAGTCTCCAACTAGCCTCCTTAGAGGAAGAAACAAGGAAGAAGAGCTGGGAAATCAAATAGTAATAAAGAGTCAAAACTGGAAACATTGGTATAGTGATCCCTCACCGATTGTGGGAATTATGTTCCAGAGACCCCTGTGATAGGCGAAAATCTGCAAAGTCGCAGTGTTATATTTATTTTATTATTTATATATATTTTAAAGCTTTATAAACCCTTCCCACTCTCCTATAATGTTTCCCACATGCTTATAAACACTGAGCCAATCAGCAACAAGGATATAAAACACAGTCCTGTAGTTGATCACCTTTCAGCCAATAGTATGCCATGTACGATCTCACATTGCCAAATTTGCACTAGTGGTAAGGGCATACTATATTTCCATTGTTTACTCATCAACAAAAATCCTATGTTATCGTGAAAATTCTGATACAAAAGTAGATTTTTTTTAAAACCTGTGATACAATGAAGCCATGATAAGTGACCCATAATATAGCAAGGGACAACTGTAATAATTCTTCTGATAAGAATGATTATGAAAATGAGGTCTCCTTTGAAGATCTTTCAAGAGCAACATTGTGTAGTGGAAAGACAGCTGAAAGCTCTCTAATTGGAAACATAGGTTCAGGTTGCAGTTCTGCTACATTTGACTTTGAGGTGCTCAACATCTCAGTTTTAATTTCTGTAAAGTGGGTATAATAAATCATACTTTTGCTACCTTAATTCACGTGAGAAAACTATTTTTAACTGTAAAAATCCAGATAAATGCAATGTTATTATCTCTATCATCTACTTTTAAAGATCTATTTAATCTATTATATCTATTTTCTTATATCTATTTTCTATTATATCTATGTATCTATTATATAAATTTTATGTATCTATTGTATAAATTTTTATATACACATATACATAAATTGTATATATCTATGATACAAATTTATCTATTTTATTATCTATAACTATTAAGCCTTGAGAAAAGCTAAGCTTTTAAGTTATAGCACAGTACTGTATTCTCAAGTAGTAATTAAGGAAGGAATGAGGGGAGTTTCCTCAAAATCCCTTTAAACCTAGGATTCTCAAGCTTTTTTTTTTTTTTTTTGGTGTCATGGATATATTTGGAATCTGGTGATGCCTATGGGCCCCTTCTCAGAATAATATCTTAAAATTTATTTTAAAAAAGCTTAGTATTTACAAAGGAAATCAATCATATTGAAATAAAGACATATTTTTCCCATCTAAGTTCATAGACCTCCTAAAACCTATTCATTGACTTTCCAGATTTAAATCTTTTATTTCTATAATATTATATTCTGGCATTCAAATAGAACAAGAAATCCTCTCCATAACAGTGACATCTGGTGGCCACAAGCAGGATTTAAAAGTATTGTTATCTTGGGCCTTATTTTTTAAAAGTAAAATTTCTATTCTTTGTTTTTAAGCATTTCATGTTAAATAACAATGAATTGGATTACTTGATTTAAATGAGTGACTATATAAGTTATATGTCAAAGTAACTAGACTCTAGGTTAACTTTAATGCATATACCTATACTAGGCCCTGGTGAAATTGAATAAATAAATATATATGTACATATACCTTTTATGTTAGCTTAGCCTTATTATAGCATTACAGTAACTTTTAAGCTCCAAAAGAAATATCTTTTATCTAAAAGGTCTGAGAATGTAGAAATGTGCCATAAAGAGTGACTAGTTGCATCATGAAAAATTTGCATTATCAAAATCTTTGCAGGATTACATATATACTGCTGCAGGGGACCTTAAACTTCAACTACTACAGCTTTTTTCATTGTTTTTAATCTCTAAGTGTTTTAATCAATCAAAGAAACAAAAAGGAGAAAAATGAATTTGGAATTGAACTAAAAATCTGCCCCCTACCAAATCAATAAATTAAAAGCTCCCAAATAAATAGCAAATTAGAAATTTTGAAAATCAGAGGTGATTACCAAAAGCAAAAGCAAAAACCCAAAACATCAAATGATCCAACTCACCTCCCCATATTTTCCACAACAATGAGGGATTTTACCAAATCAAATACTTTGATAACTTGGTAAATCATATTTAGAGAAATGTACTCATCTACCAGTACAGTGGTCTCATAAAAAAAAAAAAACACACACACACAATAAAAAAAAAACAAGAAATGGAATTAGTCTAGCAAGATCTATGATTGATTAATCATTTATCATTCAATAAGCATTCATTAAGTGTGTACAATATGCCTGAATCCACAATGAAACTTTATTATCAATGATTTCCTTTTTAAAGCTTTATTTCCTTCTTTTAAGTAATCCATTCTAGAATTTTAGAATTTTGTCAGGAATCGGAAATGAAGCTTAATGTCCAATAGTTCTTCAGTATGCATCCTTCATAATCTTTCTACAGCCTCTTTTTTTTTAATTTAATTTTTTTTTTTGGTTACAAAAATCACTATTCCCCCCACACACACACACACACCTACCCTTCTCGCAGCTGACACACAATTCCACTGGGTATTACATGTGTCCTTGATCAGAACTTATTTCCATGTTGTTGTTTGCACTAGGATGATCATTTAGAATCTACATCCCCAACCATATCCCTTCGACCCATGTATTCAAGCAGTTGTTTTTTCTTCTGTGTTTCTACTCCCACAGTTCTTCCTCTGAATATGGATAGTGTTCTTTCTTGTAGATCCATCCAGGTTGTTCAGAATCACTGCATTGCCACTAATGGAGAAATCCATTACATTTGATTGTACCATAGTGTACAATGTTCTCCTGGTTCTGCTCCTCTCACTCTGCATCACTTCCTGGAGGTTGTTCCAGTCTCCATGGAATTCCTCCACTGTATTATTCCTTTGAGCACAATAGTATTCCATCACCAACATATACCATAATTTGTTCAGCTATTCCCCAATTGAAGGGCATCCCCTCATTTTTCCAATTTTTTGCCACCACAAAAAGTGCAGCCATGAATATTCTTGTACAAGTCTTTTTCCTTATTATCTCTTTGGGGTACAAACCCAGCAGTGCTATGGCTGGATTGAAGGGCAAACAATCTTTTAGTGCCGTTTGGGCTCTACAGCCTCTTTTTATAAAAAAGAGAAATCCAAGGTTCAGAGAGGTTCAATGGTTTGCTCAGGGTCAGGCAGCAAATGTTTCAGGTGAGCTTTGAACTTGATCATGGCTACAAACAAGTCCAGTTTCAAGATCCAGTAGAATGCTAGAACTGATTATTAACTTTAAATACAAGCATGGAATGCTTGGAAATTGTTAAGCTTAAATATAAGCAAATGCTTGGAAATCAGCAAAATATAAATCAAGGATGGATTTATTGTTATATTGTTTGTCTAGGCTTAAGAAAGTGAAGGAGAAAATGTTAATAATGCAGATTACTCTTGTAAGTGATTCCTGCTTTTCAGAGGATCATTTATTATACACTTGCCTGCCAGTGTTATATTAAAATTAATATTCCCAAGTTCTTATTTTTCATAAAGTTTATTAATAATCACCTGAAATAGAAAAGGTAGATAAGCATAAATTTAAAGTCTCTTTCCTACTTTAAGTCTGACCATGTGCTCCTACAGGATTCTCCATCCATCCTACCTGCCTGCTCAGGGAAGTAGAGAAACAGGTAGGGTTCACCCGCACCCTTTTATTTACGTTCATTGATGCAATGCCGGAATGTAAAAAATGGGATGAACAGGGTCCGCAAGCCAGGAGGAGGAGGGGATGAAACTCCCTCTATACACCAGAATATAACATAACCTACATCCCATACTCCTATTGTTTGTTTGTTTGTTTGCTCGTTTCTCTTTACTGTTCATCATTTTACTTGAAAATGCAGTATATACTAAAAAACTTGAAGCTAATACCTTCAGTCACTTCTAGTTAAGGCAATAAAAAGATAAAACACTGCAGAGATTGTGATAGGGAAGTCCAAGAGAGAAATAATTTGATTTAGGAAATGAGAAACTACATGGCAAATCACTTATAAAAATGTAGCTATTGAATTAAGAGAAGCACACCTATATATTAATATATTATGAATGGTTGTAATTTTTATTTATTTATTCTTAGGTTTCCACATAATGCAAGGAAGTGTTTAGCATAAATGGTTCAACCAGGGTTTCTTCCTGAGTAGAAAAGCCAAATGATTCACATTTGAAAATTGGTGAATAAAAAGATTCTGTACTTGAGCTTCTAAGTCATAAATAGGTTTCTTTTTCTTTTTTTTAAAATGTAGCTTGCATATAATTTAATTTTGGCATGTAATTTAAACTGATATTTGTTTCTGCAGCATTGAACAACTGTAATATTGATTCCCTCTGCATCTGGTTTGAAAATTTCAGTTTCTCTATAATAAAATCATCTCTTCCCTCCCCCACCCCTTATCACCTCTGGCCTCTCTTGGTTCAACCCATTCCTTTCCAGTCCAGTTCATCCCATGCATCTGTGCAACAGATGCATTAAGTACATCCCTACAGGGGAGACAGACCAGTTTGTGTTAATTAGAAACACAGATTATGAACTGGAAAGGAATTTAAAAGTCTAATTCAAATTCCTTATTTTACAGATGAGGAAAGTAAGATCCAGAAAAGATAAATGATAGGCTCAAGATCATACAGGTAGTAAATAGCCAAAGCAGGATTTAATATTCCTCAGACCTTCCAAGGTCACCTGCTCACAATATTTGCTTGTTTAAAAATCACAGCAAAAAAATTATGAAAATAAAGAGGCAAGATGGTATCTCTCAGTGGATGAAATGCTGGAGTTGGAGTCAGGAAGACCTAGATTTTAAGGCTAAATTAGATACAGGATAGCTACATATTTCTGGGTACATCACTTTACCTTTCTGGGCTTCAAAATTCTCACCTATTGAAAGAAAGAGTTGGATTTAATTATCTAAAACACCCCTTCAAACTCTAGATATATGACCATATGAATCCAGGTCTTCTGATCCTAAATGCCTAGTAGTTAGAGTAGGTAGAGTGCTGAACCTGCATTCATTTTCCTGAATTCAAATCTAGCCTCAGACATTTACTAAATGTATGACCTAAGCAAGTCCTATAACCCTGTTTTCTTTAGTCCCCTCATCTGTAAAATGATCTGCAAAAGAAAATGGCAAACCACACTAGTATCTCTCCTAAGAAAACCCCAACTGGGGGCATTAAGAAGAGGACTGAAAAATGATTGAATACTAATTGTAAACCCTATGTTCTTTCTACACTATCACATACAGATCAGGCGTCTATGAAAAGGCAATAAATGTGATCCTTTCCAAGTGAGATTTACCTAACTGTTCTACTCTAGGGGAGCCATTCATTGCACAGCTGTTGACTTAGCCACTGTAGCTTGACTGAAAATCCCTTCGTTCTGCTCCATTTTGTTCTCCTTCACATTCCCTGCAGGTCTACTTAAATTTGAGTATATGCTAGGAGGATTAACCCCCTTAAAATAAGAGCACTTGTTAATGAACCTTGACAACAATGAACTTGATTGGATTTGATGAAAACTTCCTCATCATCTCATACCAGAATCTTCATAAACCCAATGGTGTCATACCATCATAGGTTTGTTCAGTCAACAAACAGCCCTCACAAGAGAGAGAGAAGGGGTAGATCACCCTCTTCCATCCCTCTCCCTCATGCATATACACACACACACACACACACACACACACACACACATACACACACATGCACAAAACATCATAGTATGTAAATCATTTAAAGTATTCCAAGATGAGGTGGGGTTAGAGATTATTTGAACTGAAAGGAGAAAGAACTTTAACTAGGAACTCTAACCTGTGAAATGATCAGTCAGGATTTCAGAGGCCTAAATTTGAAACAAGTTAGCTATCTCTTGAAAGGGAGGTAAAGTACTCAAAACAGAGATTGAGACAAATATTTTTTGGATGTGGCCAAGGTGGAAATTTATTTCAGTTGACCATACATCTCTGTGATAGGCTTTATTTTTCTTTTGTTCTCAGTTGGTGGAGGGGGAGGTAAAACATTAAATTTTTATTGAATGAACCAAAACTTTCAAAAAAATGTGACACATACTCCAGGGACATTTATCTTACCTTTCAAGCAAGACCATCTACTTAAGTAAAATCTCCTTGACAAGTCAACAAACATTTATTAAAGGCTTGCTATATCTCAGGTAATGTGCTAGGGAGTTAGAGATATGAAAGCAAGTATTAAAGACGGTCCTTGCCTTCAAAAAGCTTACTTTCTAATGAGGAAAAACACATAAAAGGGAGACAAAAAGTGAAAAGCAAGAGGGAAATACCCTCAAAGAGTTATTGAGTTAATGTCTAGAAAATGAAGGATGACCACGTTGGGTCTTTTCTTAAAATATAGTTTCTGGGAAGAACTCAACAATGGGAGATTTACAAGAAAGAAATGGGCAAAAAGAGACTCAGGGGAATAGTGTTTTGAGGGTTGACCTTAAAGTCTGAAAGACTTGGGTTCAGTACTGCCTTTGACAAACAGTAGAGACCTAGGCAAATCATTTAACCTCTTGGCAGTCACCACCCCTCCCCACCAAGGCAGCACTCTAAAACATGCTGTTTTTGTCTGTCCATTTTTGAAGACCAATGACATCATTGGAATGGATTCAAATTAAGCAGCACCGTACAAAGCTGTCAGCCTCACTATCTCTTCCAGAGTTATCCAAGTATAGTAGCAAGACAAAAGTTAAGATGACTGGAAGTGGTCTAGAATGCAGTAGATGACCTTGGTTGGTATCGTCAATATTTGGCCAAACTCTGGGAGCTCCACAGTGCCTGCTTCAGCCTCCTTTGTGCTCTTGGAACAAATCTGCCCATTCCATCGGAGAAAGTCTTCACATTCTTGGAGTAAACATTCTCAATTTACCAATTGATTTGAGGCTTATCAGTTACCATCAGCCAGACTTTGCCAATCTACAGAGAAAAGTTTCTTGGTGTGTGGCTGGGCATTTGGGGTATTCAAAGAAGACAAGTACGTCTGGTGTTGAGAGCTTGCTGAATCCTTTTTAGGGATGCTCATTCACCTTTGGGGTCAATCTTTCACCCAATTCTCACATGTGCCTCTAAGAAGCTATAGCATGAGCTGTGCAAATGGTTTATCTGCTTCATCCCCAGTTATCTTGACTTTTGTATTACCACTGGACTTTTATATTGCCATTCTGGAAATCCAATTTATTCCTGAGTCAAAAGACATCACCAATTGATTTAATTTTGGTCCTATTCCAGTAGGAAGATAACAACCAACTAGGATGTTGCCACTGAGCGTGGTATAACTTCTTGGCTGAGTGAAAAGTGAACACTAAAGGTGAATGGGCAGCTCTGAAAAGAGCTAAGGAAGCTCTAATACCAGAAGTGCTATTTGTAAAGATTAAAATTTAGGAATATGGGGAGACTGAGGCAGGTAGAAATTAGTTTCTCTCTGCAAGGAGTATTATATTTTTTTAGAGGTTTATTGAAGATTAAGGATTAAAGAAAATACAGGATAAGAGACACGTGTCCAGGCCATAGAGTGGCCTAGACACAACCTCACCTACATTATGAAAAAAAGCCACTCCTGCCCCAAAACGGAAGTCCAAGCTCCAAGAGAGAGCCCCTCAAAAGCCTTTGAATCAGCTTAAATACCTTCTCGATCTCGGCCCAGGTGAGATTACAAGGCATTTTGGGGAAGTGGAGCAAAGGCTCGTGGGGATTGTAGTCCTGTATTCGAGTCTATTTTTTACATTTCTCCATGTGATCATTTTGGAAAAATTAATTTTTCCCCAAAAGGATCATAAAAACATAATCAACTTAAAAGATTACAATAATGTGAGGATAAGAGAAAAAAAAAAGAATAAAACCAATAATTGCTGAACACATTGACAAAAAGCCGTTAGGGGGCAGTCCCCTTTGGCATAAAAGTATGCATACAAATAAATGTTCAATCAACCACACCCAAAGTTCAATTTTGTGCAACTTGTGGTCTGGAGGCTTCTTCATGGTGGCTTCTCCAACAGTTCAGTTCTGGATTCAGAGAGGTAGCATCTTCTTTATCTAAAATTCTTCTCAAAAGGAATTTAGACTTTGCAATTTAAATAATGATATATTTTTACATTTCCCCATGTTGTGGGTGATTGAAAGATACAGAATCAGTTGTGGGTGATTGAAAGATACAGAATCAGTTAGGGATGCATGGCTGAGGTATGAGGTATATGAATCAATTGGCAAGAGATATTAAAAAGACATCAGAAAAATCAAAAAGAAAAGAAAAATTTCTGGATGAAAATATAGACTATCAAAGTCTTATGTGTAAAAATTCTAAGTAAAAGAAAAATAAATCTATAACAGGTCCTTGAATCAGGGTCCAATCAAAATGATCTAAGCAATGAGGCATTTGCCCAGTCAGTAGCCAGGACTACAGAAAGTTACCACACTATGAAAGGCAGAAAAGGGGACCAGATTATAGGAGCCAAGGTTTTGGGGATACTCGTCCGAGAGTATTTTCAGAGTGAGTGTGAACACAAGGAAAGCTTATGTCTTAACACATGTTAAACATAGTAACCTCGAGTTCTTCACACTAGGTTCAAGACCTTTGTATTGGCCTAGAAGTGCATCAATCCATCCTGGATTGGCTTTTCTTTGGCTCTGTGCAATGGCTCTTGTGTATATATCTTCTCCTGGAATCAGACAGAATCATTAAGCAAAGTCCCATAATTTTTAAATAATTAGTGGCATCGTTTTTATAGTCACAAGCTTTTTAGGGCATGCATTAGCAAATGTATTTCAAACTTGTAACACTGAGAAGTCAAAAAGTTAAAGAAAATTTTAATGCTGGTGACATGTGCTTCAAATATAAAAAGGAGAGAACAAAATAATAAAAAAAAACTGAAAAAGTATATTGCACATGAAAGAAAAATATAATAATAAAAGAGCTTTAAAAAATTCAAAAATATAGCTTATAATCATTGACCCTCTGTGTCAGTTAAGAAAATATAAAATGCAAGGATTTCTCACCAAAAATGAGATCCATTTCCTCTTAATATCTGGCCATGATCACTGTGAGTAGGAGGCAAATGAATTGAACAGTAGTACAATATGGAGTTATCAATATCCCCAAAAGTCTCAATAGCCCAATTAATTACAATAGCAAACAAATACTATCATATTTCACATAAGTTGCTGTATGACATTTTTAAAACCTATAAATTGATGGATATTTGTCACAATTTTTACAAACGTAGCAATCTTTCAACCTTGGTATTTAAACATATTTTTTTAAACAAAGTAAAACTCATCATGGGTTAAGAACGTAATCAAGAAATCTAGATATCATTCTGGTGCAAGTAAAGTAGTGAGCTGAAGAGTATAAATAAAGGTAGGGATACAAATGCCCTGAGATTAACTGCCCAACTTCCATTCACATGTGGGAAGGTTGGGGTTTATAAAATGTATTTCACTTCAGCTACTAGAATGGGCCTTACCTCATGGTAGGTGCAGGCAAAAATAACCAGATTGTTAAAAAAAAATTCCAAAAATCATATTTAAAAAACCCTTAAAATAAAATCATTTGAGGTATTTAGCACATTAAAATTTCCAAGGTTGTTAATACAATCATAACCAGTTCTGAAATCCATCTATCCTCAGCAAAATAGAAGAAAGCTGTTTTTTCATATATGGGATTATTCATAATAATATTTGTTCAATAGTTACAGGGGAAAAACAACAGAATTTTTAAAACTAAGTACATTCAAAATAAATTCAATCAACCTTCAGTTTAAGCAGAATAATATTGAATCCAGTAATATATGAACTTAAAATCACAAAGTTAAAACATAACAAAAATGCAATAGAATACAGATTTTTATAAACCATTGGAGTCTGGAATGCCTTAGAATATAACCTCCAGTCTTTAAAGTTCCTTAGGTGTGTTTATCCATTTAAATGTCTATTGTCCGAAGGCAGAGTGGTAAGAGCTAGGTAATGGGGGTGAAGGGACCCGTCCAGGGCCCCATAGCTGGGAAGTATCTGAGGCCAGATTTTAACACAGAACCATGCTCTCAGTTCCCTGAGCCACCCATTTGCAAATTCAAAGTTGAATCTTTGGGCTGAATGTTTCTTCTGGCACGCAGGTGAAATCAATGAAATTACCAGAACAGTCAAAAAGTATCTTTTTACACAGCCCATTGCTTTTTAAGTTTCTGTTTGAAAAAATCTGTTTCTTCTCCTCTCCCTTTTCTCTCTCCCCTGCTCTGATACCCCTGTGGCCAATACCCCCATCCACATGGAGGCTTAGCCTAAGGGAAAATTGCCCGGTCTCCTTTCCCTCTCTTCTCTCCCCTCCGCCCACATGGCCAATACTGTTACCAGCTGGTTGCAATGAGTCCTCAGCAATCTGCTCCAAGGATCTGGGTGGTGAGCCAACTGGGGTTGTGCTCGTGGGTCTGGGGCGCAGAAATAGGCAGGCAGCGGCCGGTGAGAGGCCAGGAGCAGGAGCTGAAGCAGCTGCGAGGGTGGGCAAGGCCGGGACCAGGTACCAGGTGAGGACGATCAGGGCTGCAGGTAGGAAGTGACGGGGCCAAGCCAGGTGGGGTGGCCAGCAAACACAACAGGTCCAGAGCCTGTAGCAGCTTTGCAAGGGTAGAAAACCATGGCCAGAGAGATATGGCTCAAAAAAAAAATAATTTCTAGGACTAGATATTAAAGATTAAATCAGAAGATTGAGTTTTTTTCATCCCTTTGTGGTCGCCAACTGTAAAGATTAAAATTTAGGAATATGGGGAGACTGAGGCAGGTAGAAATTAGTTTCTCTCTGCAAGGAGTATTATATTTTTTTAGAGGTTTATTGAAGATTAAGGATTAAAGAAAATACAGGATAAGAGACACATGTCCAGGCCACAGAGTGGCCTAGACACAACCTCACCTACATTATGAAAAAAACCCACGCCTGCCCCAAAACAGAAGTCCAAGCTCCAAGAGAGAGCCCCTCAAAAGCCTTTGAATCAGCTTAAATACCTTCTCGATCTCGGCCCAGGTGAGATTACAAGGCATTTTGGGGAAGTGGAGCAAAGGCTCGTGGGGATTGTAGTCCTGTATTCGAGTCTATTTTTTACATATTCCTTCCTGAACACTTAATAGCCTTACATCTACTCAAGGAATTTTCACAGAGAGCTCCTAATGGTTATGAAATCACAGGTGGAAGTGAGAATGAGGAAGGGGGTCGGACAAAGGAGGAAAGGAGAATAGAATGCTGGCTCCAAATGAAACTAGTGGATAAATATGAAATATTCTGTTCATTTTTGCTGGCAAAGTATTATATTAGTAAAAACCTTCCATTATAATAGTTTATTTAAGTTGGAATTTAATGAGCAGATAGGTTACTCTTTTGTTCCTAGTATGCTTTGCTTTTAGTAAGATTATGCAACTAGTTCTTAACTTTTTGGGATGCAGGAAAAAAAGTCCAAAAATAAATCTATTATCATTATGGGATATGAATCCAACAGCAGCAAATTAGTTACATGAACCATCACATGATGCATTTTTACAAATTGTTTAAAGTTTTAAGCAGAGTTCCTGTTTCTCATTCTTTTTTTTTTAAGCAGACTCATAGTTTTCGGTTTTAAATCAAAATTTAAAAATTCAGAGTAAAATGTCATAAAATTTAGCATAATTGTTTAGTCTTTGAAATGTAGAAATCAAGGAATTCCATTTGCTGCAATAAATTTCACTACTTAACTGAGATCTATAAAATATGTTGAAAATTTATATTGTTTAAAATTATTTTCTCATTGTTAAAAGTCCTGAATATTTGGAGGTCCAAAGTCTGGTAACTGGGGAGGTAATTTAAGATTCACTTAAATAAAAGAGCTAAAGGGAGCCCTCTTGGGGACTAAGCTATAATAAAAGTGTTTTAAGAGAATTGAATTTTACTCAAATGAGTTTAATTTGGGGAAGGAAGGGCTAAAGGGAACAGAAAGCAAATAGGCATGGTTTCCTTGTGGTTAAAGTTTGCATCTAAAAAGCCCAATGTGTTTATAAGAAACGCCTTTTACAGTTATGTTGTAAATGTGATGGTCTGTACATACCTTCTCTCTACTTTAGGAAAGTGTAATAATATCCTGCCTGATTTGGATAATTCAGCCTAATTTCCTCATATTTTATGGAATTTAAGAGAGAGGTTTAAGTGTATTTTTAGGGAGAAGATATGCTGGCATTTGTAGTTTACACATCCAAACTTGATGTTGGTGACTGGGATTGTTTCAGAATTAAGAATGGCAAAGGTTCTGCTCTCTGGCAGGAGTTTGTATGGGGTCCTTAAAAAGGATCTGGAAAGTGAGAATGCTACTCTGCCCAAGGATCACTAGAATGCCTGAAGACCTGTATCATCCACAAGAAAAGGAACACTAGAGGCAGCGGGCAGCACTGATGTGCTCAGAAAGAAGACTTGGTTGTGTCTGAGATTGACACCTGGTGCCACCTGCTGGGAACTGTGCAGGTCTGCAGGAACCAGCATGGAAAATAACAAGGAAGTCTGGAGCTGCTGAAAAGTCCTAACTACTTTTGCTCGCAATTGACGAAGGGAAGAAAGAATTTGGGGAATGAACTGTTCATCCGGGGGTCTCTTCTTTTTCCAAGCTCTATAGCAAGTGTTATTGTTTTCTCTAACCTTTTAATCAATCTATCCTTTCCTTATTATCATTGTGTGCTTTCAAAAGGAATAATCTCAATATGTCAGTGGTAGGACATGAATGGGAGGTTGCTGGATGGTTTAGTGGATAGGCTAGGCTTGGAGTCAAGAAGACCTGAGTTCAAATTCAGTCTTAGACACTTCCTAGAGGTGTGATCCTTGCCAAGTATTTTAATTACAGGACAAAATGATCCACTGAAGGAAATTACAAACCACTCCATTTTCCTTGCCAAAAAAACCTCATGTATAACCATGGTCCATGGGGTCACAGAGAGTCAGATATGACTGAACAACAACAGCCTAGGCACAAATATGTTTTCCCAGGTTTCCAGAGTAGGGATTATAAGCCAAGAGAATATGAAAACTCCTAAAGGTATACTTTGATCCTATTTGTCATGAGTCTCTGACACAAGGATTATATAATTACTGTATATTGTCATTTTCATTTTTATCACCATTTCCTGGAGTTTACCTGCAACAGAAGAATCAATGCAAAGTCTCTTGGAGGTGAGCAGATAACAAGCATTTATTAAGCGCATAATATGTGCCAGGTGCTGGGGTCAAGTGCTAGGGATACAAATATAAACAAGAAGATAGTCTCAGTTCTCAGTTTCCTTTGTAATGGGGGAAGATAATACATAAAACAGAAATGAAAGGGAGAGGCTAATAGTATCCATTGAGTGTAGAGTATGGTGGCAAAATCCTTTTAGAAAAAAGCAAAGCTGAAATCAAAATGAAACATGACTGACAACCCCTTCTTTAAAACTGGAACCCATAAAGGTACTCAATAGTGGAAGGAGGGGACCAACATAGCATAGGAAAAAAACAGTGAGGAGAAGAAACCAGATAAAGAGGCAATTTTGAGGGCGAGAGGACTGTTGAGTCATGGCAGCAGAGTCTATAGAATCAAAAGCAAAACCAGCAGGGGAATGAAGCATAGCTATCCTGGATTTGTAGGATGTCTTAAAAGGAACTAATCAATGGGAGGAGGGTGGTTAGTATTACAAAGGGATATAGAAGGGTGAAAAAGTCCCAGGCACAAAGGGAATTTCCAAGGTGAGAAGGCAGTTGAATAGAGATGACAAAATCACCTCCAACAAGAAAAACAATGGTAAAACACCTGAGAGCTTACTTGCCAAAACGAATTCAGGAATTCTATGACTATCGTTATAAAACACTTTTTTACACAAATGAAGTCTGATCTAAATAGTTGGAGAAATATTAATTGTTCATAAATGGACAGGAACAATATAATTAAAATGATAATCCTACTTCTATTCATCTATTTGTTCAATGCCATCCCAATTGAATTGCCAAAAAACTTTTATTCAGATAGAGAAAATAATAACAAAATTCATTTGGAAGAACAAAAGATCAATAACATCAAAAAATTAATAAAATTGTAAAGGGAGGCAGTCTAGCAGTAACATGTTTTTAAATTGTTTTATAAAGCAGTAATTCTTAAAAACTATCTGGTATTGGCCAAGAAATAGAAAAGTAGTTCAATGAAATAGAACAAAGGCAGCAAACAGCACTAAAGGATTATCATAACCTTGTATTTCACAAAAGCATAGATCTAGGTTTTCAGTTAAGAAATCACTATTTGGTAAAAATTGCTAGGATACTTAAAAACAGTTTTGGCAGAAACGCCATAATCTCTAAATCAAAATTAATATAGTATCTAGACATAAAAAGAGATAGCACAAGTACATTAGAAGAACAGGGAATATATTACCTAGCAGAGGTATAGATAGGAGAGGAATTTATAAATCAACAAGAGATGGAGAATATTGTGAAATATGAAATGGAAAATTTAGGTTGAAAAGTTTTTGTACACATAAATGTTGACAAGAAGTCACATGTCTAAAAATATTTGGAAAATTTTGTCAAATTAATAAGCTTCATCCCTCAACTGATAAATGAGCAAAAGATATGAACAAAAAAAATTTAAGATGAAGAAATCAAAGCCATATATAGGGATATGAAAATGCTCTAAGTCACACAGATTAGAGAAATGAAAAATCAAAATAATTCTGAAATAATCATCTCAAACCCATCAGACTGGTTAAAATAAAGAAAGAGCAAAATGACAAATGTTGAAGGGGATGTAGCAAAATAGAGATACTGATACACTGTTTGTGGAGCTTTGAATTGATTCAACCATTTTAGAGAACAATTTAGAATTACCCCAAGAGAGTTATAAAACTGTGTATCCTTAGACCTAATAATACCATTGCTGGGTCGATTTCCCAAGGAGATTAGGGAAAAAGAAAAAGAATTCATATGTTACAAAATATTTATAGCAACTATCTTTGCGGTGGAAAAGAATTGAAAATTGAGGGGATACCCAAGAGGGGAATAGTTAAACAAATTGTGATACATGATTTTGATATAATACTACTCTTCCATAAGAAGTGAAACTAATTAAAAAAAAAACTTGTTAAGAATTACATGGGATAATGAACAGTGAAATGAGTAGAACCAAAAGCACATTATACGCAGTCACAGAATTAATACTGGAAGAATAAATTGTGAATATTACCTCCAGAGAGTGAACACATGAAAGACTACAAAATGGCAAATGAGAAAAAAAGACAAAACTGTTACCCTTCAGTATTACCATTTTCTGAAAAAAAAAATTTATTTGTAAATTTTAGAATGAAAAGTTTGTGCCAATAAATTGCCTTAGTCAACAAACATTTGATATCTTTTTGTCAAAAAGAAAGACTTGGCAGCTAAGGGATAACACCAGTGCAAGATACCATCTCCATAAAACAGTTTATAGCAGCTTTGGCAAAGGTTTTCAAGTTCACATGCCCAAACTAAAACTTCAAGTTGCCTATGAGCCCTCCACATTACCCCCCCAGAGAGACAAGGGAGGAAGTGCTTGTTTTGGGGGACTGGACAGAGAGGTGGGACATGCAAAAAAATGTCCTCAGGCTCTGAGAAGAGTAGGAATGGAACCCCTTCCCCCAACCCCCACTGCTGGATAGGCACTCCTGCCAATAGTCAATGCTGGTATAGAGTTTGGTGGAAAACCACAAGTAATATTGATTAGTGAAACAATAAAAACAGAAGATTTAAAAACAAATCCCACAGAAATCAGAGCATGAAAACCAAGTAAGTCCCTGAAAGAAAACCAGACTGATAGGAAGACAAATAAGAAGAATGGAAAAGATCTGTAAACATTTCTAGAATGATATATTTTCCTCATTAATGAAAAAATGGTCACATATGTACACAAATCTCTCAGTTCCATGTGTGCTATACAAAGAAACAGAAATGATATTTAAGATGACGAATTTAGGAAGAGTATCGGGGAGACCACAGATTTACAAATATGCACATCCATGCCAGAGGTAGCACAATTTTTTGAGCAATGAGAGATCAATGAGAGATTGTCACTAATACATCTCAAGGGAATATTCCAAAGGAATCTGGAGGGTGGGGGGAAACGACACATAAATTAATAGCAAACAAACAGCAACAACAAAAAGGCCTTTATATTTCTTGTCTCGACTTTATGTTTTTTTTAAAAGAGAAGGTGGCTGATTCTCATTTTAATGCCTCCAAGGACAATAACAGAGCTCTGACCACATCAACTAGAAGCAGTTATGGAATGTCTTGGTATCCTCAACAGTCTCTCCAAAGTACTTCCCTTCCATATTTTCATAATTATCTTATTAGCAAGATCCTCTCCAACATCTTCCATGGGGAGATGGTGTATCTCCATGGCTAACTGGAGACAGCTGCATTAGCTAATCAAGATGATGGAGAATGCACATGCACCAGACCCTACATTACAAAACAAAAATGCTTTTAACTTGATAGAGCAACACACAGTCTTATAGGATCACCTCCAACCAGGGGACTTCCATAAAATTATACAACATTCCTTTGTAAATGCAATTCTCAGTGATATATCTTTTGGATACAGATCTGGAATATAAGATTGGTTTTGTTTTTTCCCAGACTGACAATAATAGACATTTCCAGTTTTGTTCTAGTGCCAGCACAACCAACATTGGTTGGTTCAGGAAGAAGAAGAATAGGGAGAGGTGATTACAGAAGATGCTATAACCCACAATGCACCAGACTTAAGAAAGTAAAGGGCTAAAGTACAGATAGAATTAGAAGCAATAAGGGAAGGGGGACCACCATGGCTACCATGATGTGCTTGATCTCATTCAAATTTATGGGATCAAAGAGGAAGTAATTCTGCTTATAAGGCAGTAAGGTGGTAAAATGGGTAGAGCACTGGGTCTAGAGTCAGAAAGACCTGAATTCAAATCTAGTCTCAGACATGTACTATTTTCTGTAACAACAATAATTATGGAAATTGTAGAAATAATATTAGTAACAATAACAACAGTTTAACTACTTAAGGAGTAGTAATTATAGTATCAGTAGCAATAGTAGCTGTAGCAAAAGCAGCAGCAGCAGTAACAGTAATTATAGCAGTAGTAGCCACAGCAGCAATAGTAGCAATAGTAGCAATAGCAACAGCAGCAATAGTAGTAGCAGCATTAGGGATAGTTATAGTAACTAGCATTAATATAGTACATTGAAGTTTCAAAGTACTTTATAAACATTATCTCTTTCCTGCTCTAGTGGATGGAGCTTCTCATTCTGTGAAGTCACAGAACTAAGACCATTTATTATATAATATAAACTCTTAAATATAATCATATTCCATCAGTCAAATTACAGTAAACAAAAACTTAAACATTAATTATAAATAAATGAATAAGCATTAGATCTTTTTATTCTCACAATTATGTTATAACTACCACTACTACTTCTGTTGTTATTGTTACTACTAGTATTACTACAATAATTACTACTACTTTTGCTGCTGTTGCTACCACTACTACTACTACTGATACCACAGTTACTGCTCAATCATTACTTTTGATATCTATATGTCACTCATCACCTGCAGTGGCCACACTACAGAAAACCATTTTGGCAGGAGGGTTAAACCAGTTGGGGGTAACCAAAAAGGTTTCAAACCCATCAGTTACTGGGCAAAAGGGGGTCTCTCCTTGACATTTTAAGACTTCCCCCTGTCAGAAAAGGCACTGAAATAATTTGTTCCAATAGTCATGAAGGCAGCAGAAGCAATTTCTGTGGAGTGCTTAGAGCTTGGTTAGACAATGAAGATGCCAAGGTCAGCCAATGCATCCATCCCCAGCTTTAACCATTTGTTTTGACTTTTTCTTGCCTCTGGACTTTGATGACTGGATATTTTGTGCAAATTGCCTCACTTAAGTCCAATTATGTGTGAGTCAAAAGACATCATCAGCGATGTCATTTTGGTCCTTTCTGAGTACAAAGGACAACAACCAACTGTGGGCAAGTCACTTAACAGTTGTTTGTTTTAGTTTCCTCACCTGTAAAATGGGAAAAATACTACTAAAATACTACTACCTACCTGGTAGTAGTGAGGATAAAGTGTAATAATAATATCTGTAAAACGCTTAACACAGTGCCTGGTACAAAGCAGATGCTTTATAAATACTAGCTTTATTATATAATCATCATTATTATCATTATCATTATTATCTTGTATTTAAAAAGATGTAGTTTTAAATTATGAGGAGGTCCATCCTGTCCTATTGAGAAGGTAATTAGAGTCAGCAATGCTTTGACTCATTGGCCAATATTTCTGGAGTTTATGAGCCAAGAAAAGTCCCAAATCCAGTCTAGTTGTATTATATTGCCAGAATGACACCCACTTTCTTGCTAACATGTAGTTGCCTCATCTGTAATCAGAAATCAGAGGTTTATATTAAAGCCAGGGAACTTCATGATTTCTCCCTATGTTGCGTGGGAGTGGCAGGAAAGCAAAAAACAAAACAAAACAAAACAAAAAAAAACTAGTGAGTCTTTCACTCTGGGTGTGGGAATTGAGACTGGCTGCACATCCCACTTAATGGGCTGCTACTACTGATATGATGTTGTTTTTTCTAATTAAACCATTTTGCTTTATTTTTATTACAACATACTAAATAAAAACTATTTTTCATCAAAAATGGATCTAGATAAGGAACTATACACCAGTGGGTGGAGGTAAAAAATGAGTAACAAGAATATTTAAGCTTGTGAGTGATACTAGCCACAATTTCCCAGAGAATTTAGAAGGGCTCTCTGATACACAATAGTTATTCAATAATCCACTGATATCAACATCTAACAAAGTACAAAACAAGCAAATGCATATTTGACAAAGGTATTCAGTACTATTTAGGAGGATGCCTATTATAGGATCTCCAAAGATAATGACATCTCCAGATCCTCCTGGCTGTAAATAACAATAATTACTTAAATTTATATGCCACCTTCAAGTGTGCAAGTTTATATAGATTATCTCATATGATCCTCATAACAACCCTGTGATGAAAGTAGAAGAGGTATTATTATCCTCATTTTACAGATAAGGAAACATAGACTTAGAGATGTTAAGTAATTTACATGCCCATAATCAACAATCTTAGAAATGTTTAGAAAAAGGAAGAAAATTCTGAGCTTTTTGACTTCAGGTTCAATACTCTAACTATAAAACCATGCTACCTCTCAGTGGCATTGTACTGATTATATCAAGTTCTAGAACACTATAGGGTCTCTTCAGTGAGATACATATTATTAAAAGAAAAAGAAAAAAATACTTAAAAATTTATGTTGGAAAAACCAAAAGGTTAAAAACAGCCTAATATGATAGATGATAGACACTAAATTAATCTTCTGAATTGCCCATTGAATTAGTGTGGAAATTAGAATTAGTGAAATTAGTGAATTAGTAGAAATGAGAAATTTCCACACAAGTTTTCCTAACTTATGTGATCCATATTGTCTCCATCCCTTCTTCACTCCTCCCAAAATTGATAAACAATTCAATCTGAATTATTATATTATCACACAAAGCATAATTCCATAGTATTCATTTTTGTAAGTGAATAATCTTATAAAACCACCCCCCCAAACATATACCCAATTAAATAAGTTTGTTTTCATTTGCATTTCTACTCCAACAGTTCTTTTTCTGGATATGTATATATTCATATTTATCGAGAGGTAATATATATACATATGAGAGAGGGAAATGGGGAGAAAGACAGACAGAGAGAGAGAGAGAGAGAGAGAGAGAGAGAGAGAGAGAGAGAGAGAGAGAGAGAGAGAGAGAGAGAGAGAGAGAGAGAGAACAAGTATCAGATAATAGCTCTAGTATGGAAGAGACAGAAGAAAATGGAATGGAATGTATTTCAGAAGTTTTCCAATGCTTTTTAGCATTCCAAATTGTGCATCTTAATACTAACACACATAAGCCCTAAACAATCAAAACAAGATTCCTTCCCTTTCTAGAAAGCTTTACAATCCCCAGGGACATAAACAGTCCCCCAAACTTGAGGTACTCCTTCATGAGGATAACAAATGGTCACTTAAAGAGTCAAACAACACATTCTGGTTCACCACACATCCCTTAGGGACTTAAGCAGTAACTCTAGACTTTTATTTTTTATTTTTTAAATTTAATTTATTTAATCAATTTAGAACATTATTCCTGGTTATAAGAATTATATTATTGCCCTCCCTCCCCTGCACCCACCATTCTCACAACCGACGCACAATTTCATTGGGTGTACATGTGTTCTTGATCAGAACCTATTTCCATGTTGTTGGTGTTTGCATTAGGATGTTCATTTAGAGTCTACATCCCCAACCATAACCTCTCAACCCATGTATTGAAGCAGTTGTTTTTTCTTCTGTGTTTCTACTCCCACAGTTTTTCCTCTGAATGTGGATAGTGTTTTTTCTCATAGATCCCTCCATGTTGTTCAGGATCACTGCATTGCCACTAATGGAGAAGTCCATTACATTCTACTGTACCACAGTGTTTCTGTCTCTGTGTACAATGTTCTCCTGGTTCTGCACCTTTCACTCTGTATCAATTCCTGGTGGTTGTTCCAGTTCCCATGGAATTCCTCCAGTTCATTATTCCTTTGAGCACAATAGTATTCCATCACCAACAGATACCACAATTTGTTCAGCCATTCTCCAATTGAAAGGCATCCCCTCATTTTCCAATTTTTGGCCACCACAAACAGCACAGCTATGAATATTCTTGTACAAGTCTTTTTCCTTATTATCTCTTTGGGGTACAAACCCAGCAGTGCTCTGGCTGGATCAAAGGGCAGACAGACCTTTATCACCCTTTGGGCATAGTTCCAAATTGCCCTCCAGAATGGTTGGATCAATTCACAACTCCACCAACAATGCATTAATGTCCTGACTTTGCCACATCCGTTCCAGCATTCATTACTTTCCTTTGCTGTCATGTTAGCCAATCTGCTAGATGTGAGGTAATACCTCAGAGATGTTTTGATTTGCATTTCTCTGATTATAAGAGATTTAGAACACTTTTTCATGTGCTTATTAATGGTTTTGGTTTCTTTATCTGAAAATTATCTATTCATGTCCCTTGCCCATTTATCAATTGGAGAATGGTTTGATTTTCTGTATAATGTTTTAGCTCTTTATAAATTTGAGTAATTAGACCTTTGTCAGAAGTTTTTGTTATGAAAATTGTTTCCCAATTGGTTGCTTCCCTTCTAATTTTGGTTGCACTGATTTTGTTTGTATAAAAACTTTTTAATTTGATGTAAGCAAAATTACTGCTTTTACATTTTGTGATTTTTTTCTAGCTCTTGCTTAGTTTTAAAGTCTTTCCTTTCCCAAAGATCTGACATGTATACTATTCTGTGTTCACCTAATTTGCTTATAGTTTCCTTCTTTATATTCAGGTCATTCACCCATTCTGAATTTATCTTGGTGTAGGGTGTGAGAGGTTGATCAAATCTAATCTCTCCCATACTGTCTTCCAATTTTCCCAGAAGTTTTTATCAAATAGTGGATTTTGGTTCCAAAAGCTTGGATCTTTGGGCTTATCATAGACTGTCTGGCTGAGGTCACTTACCCGAAGTCTATTCCATTGGTCCGCCTCTCTGTCTCTTAGCCAGTTCCAAATTGTTTTGATGCCCATTGCTTTATAGTATAGTTTGAGATCTGGGACTACAAGGCCTCCTTGCTTTGCATTTTTTTTCATGATTTCCCTGGATATGCTTGATCTTTTGTCCTTCCCAATGAACTTTGTTATGTCTTTTTCTAGTTCAAGAAAAAAGTTTTTTGGTACTTCAATGGGTATGGCACTGAATAAGTAAATTAATTTGGGTAGGATTGTCATTCTTATTATGTTAGCTTGTCCTCTACATGAACAATCAATGTTTTTCCAATTGTTTAGATCTAGTTTTAATTGTGTTGAGGGTGTTTTGTAGTTGTGTTCACATAGTTCCTGTGTTTGTCTCGGCAGATAGATTCCTAAGAATTTTATGTCTAGGGTGATTTTAAATGGAATTTCTCTTTCTAATTCTTGCTGCTGAGATGTGTTGGAGATATACAGAAATGCTGATGACTTATGTGTGTTTATTTTGTATCCTGTAACTTTGCTAAAGTTGTTGATTATTTCGACTAGCTTTTTGGTTGATTCTCTAGGACTCTTTAAGTAAACCATCATATCATGCGCAATGTAAAGATTAAAATTTAGGGGAGACTGAGGCAGGAGCTGAGGCAGGTAGAAATTAGTTTCTCTCTGCAAGGAGTATTATATTTTTAGAGGTTTATTGAAGATTAAGGATTAAATAAAATATAGGATAAGAGACATGTGTCCAGGCCATAGAGATGCCTAGACACAACCTCACCAACATTATGAAAAAAAGCCACATCTGCCCCAAACAGAAGTCCAAGACCCAAGAGCGCCTCAAAAGCCTTTGAATCAGCTTAAATACCTTCTCGATCTTGGCCCAGGTGAGATTACAAGGCATTCTGGGGAAGTGGAGGAAAGGCTCGTGGGGATTGTAGTCCTGTATTCGAGTCTATTTTTACAGCAAAGAGTGATAGCTTGGCCTCCTCATTGCCTATTTTAATACCTACAATTTCTTTTTCTTATCTAATTGCTACAGCTAGTGTTTCTAGTACAATATTAAATAATAGAGGTGATAATGAGCATCCTTGTTTCACTCCTGATCTTATTAGGAAGTCTTCTAGTTCGTCCCCATTGAAATGTTGTTTGCTGAAGGATATATATATATATATATATATATATATATATATATATATATATACATACACACACACACACACACACACTGTTTATTATTTTTAGGAAAGGCCCTTCTGTTCCTTTGCTTTCTAGTGTTTTTCAATAGGAATAAGTGTTGTATTTTGTCAAAGGCTTTTTCTGCATCTATTGAGGTAATCATGTGGTTTTTGTCAGTTTTCTTGTTAATATGGTCAATTATGTGGATGGTTTTCCTAATATTGAACCATCCTTGCATTCCTGGTATGAATCCTACCTGGTCATAGTGAATAACCCTTGTGATCACTTGATGGAGTCTTTTTGCTAGTATCCTATTTAAGATTTTTGCTTCTATATTCATTAAGGAGATTGGTCTATAGTTTTCTTTCTCTGTTTTAGACCTGCCTGGCTTTGGAATCAGTACCATATTTGTGTCATAAAAGGAATTTGGTAGAACTCCTTCTTTGATTATTCTGTCAAATAGTTTGTATAATATTGGGATTAGTTGTGTTCTTTGAATGTTTGATAGAATTAATTTGTGAATCCATCTGGACCTGGAGATTTTTTCTTAGGGAGTTCTTTGATGGCTTGTTCAATTTCTTTTTCTGATATGGGATTATTTACATAATCTATTTCTTCCTGTTAATCTAGGCAATTTATATTTTGAAAATATTCATCCATATCACGTAGATTGCCATATTTGTTTTCATATAATTGGGCATAATAGTTTTTAATGATTGCTTTAATTTCCTCTTCTTTTTTATCTTGGCTACTGTCATTTTGGTTTTCTTCTTTCCTTTTTTTAATTAGATTGACCAGTACTTTGCCTATTTTATTTGTTTTTTTCAAAGTACCAGCTTCTAGTCTTATTTATTAAAGCAGTAGTTGTTTGATTCTCAATTTTATTAATTTCACCTTTGATTTTTAGGATCTCTAATTTAGTCTTCATCTGAGTATTTTTAATTTGTTCACTTTCTAGTTGTTTTTTTTTTTAATTTGCATGCCCAATTCATTGACCTCTGTCCTCTCTAGTTTGTTAACATATGAACTCAAGGATATAAATTTCCCCCTGAGTACTGCTTTGACTGCACCCCATAGGTTTTGAAAAGATGTCTCATCATTGTCATTTTCTTCAATGGAATTATTAATTATTTCTATGATTTGTTCTTTAATCAATTTTGGAGAATGATATTTAATTTCCAATTAATTTTTTATTTGCCTCTCCATGTACCCTTACTAATTATTATTTTCATTGCATTGTGATCTGAGAAGATTGCATTATTATTTCTGCTCTTTTATACTTGTTTGCAATGTTTTTATGCCCTAATACATGGTTAATTTTTGTGAATGTACCACGTGCTACTGAAAAGAAGGTGTATTCCTTTTTGTTCCTATTTATTTTTTTCCACATATCTACTAACTCTAATTTTTCTTAGATTTCATTCACTTCTCTTACCTCTTTCTTACTTGTTTTTTTGTTTGATTTATCTAGCTCTGATAGAGGATGGTTCAGGTCTCCCACTAGTATAGTTTTTCTATCTATTTCATTCTTGAGCTCCACTAGTTTCTCCTTTAGAAAATTGGATGCTATGCCATTTGGTGCATACATATTTCCTCACTGTCTATACTGCCTTTTATCAGGATGTAATTACCTTCCCTATCCCTTTTAATCAGATCTATTTTACTTTGGCTTTGTTAGATATCATGATTGAGACTCCTGACTTCTTTTTATCAGTTGATGCCCCATAGATTTGGCTCTATCCTCTTACTTTCACCCTATGCGTATCTACCTTACATATGTGTGTTTCTTGTAGACAGCATATGGTAGAGTTTTGTATTCTAATCCACTCTGCTATTTGCTTGCATTTTATGGGTGAATTAATTTCATTCACATTCAGAGTTATGATTACCAGCTGTGTATTTCCCAGCATTTTGATTTCTACTCCTAGTCCTGCCTTTTCTTCTTTCACTATTTCCTTCTACACCAATGTTTTGTTTTTTAATCAGTTCCCCTAATTCCCACCCTCATTTTACTTCCCTTTCTACCCCCTCCCTTCTTATTCACCTCTTATTTTCTTTACAGTCCTTTTAAACTACTGTCCACCCTCTCCCTACCTTGTAGTGCTTCCCTCCCCACCAGTCCATTTGTTACCCTTCTATTTCCCTATAGAGCACAAATCAATTCACTGCCCTAATGGATTGGATTGTTCTTCCCTCTTTGAGTCAATTTCAGAGCACATATGAGTTGAGTATTTCCTATCTCCAACCTCTTTACCCTTGCAGTGTATTGATGTTCTAACTCTAGACTTTTAGAAAAAGACTAAGGGTATCTAGACATTTTTTTCTATTTTTCCTAGACTATACCATAACTCAAAATACCATCAGTGTAATGCTAAGGTTTGTTCCTCCCCTTTATGAGTTTAACCTTTGCTTCTCTTTAGTTCTGGGAGTTCAGCATGTTTCAGGAAATCCATTAGGATTGGCTTGTTGCTAGGCCCTAGTTGACAAAAGTGATTCTATGTTTGATTACAGATTGAATCACCTATGCACTGACCCTGAAGCCTCTTTATTCTAGTTTCATTTAGGCAATGTTTACAAGAGTTTTCTAATAAAAATTCAGGTATGAAAGATATGCAATGTTCCCCTAATCATGATCAGTTTAGCAAACTTCCTTAATCATTATGTCCTTGTAATTGATGGGGACAGAGGCTGGCCCAGGGAAAGGGGGAATTTCCTCCGTCTGAGGCCCTGGGCCCTCCCTCCTGGGTCTGTGAACCTTCAAGCTGCAACAATCAGATATTTAAGGCAGAGACCCAGAGTTCTGGGCTCTTAATAAAAATATGCAACCCACCAAGAACTTTCACCAGCACCAGTACATTTCCATCATACTGAAGGACTGGGGAGATACACGTTTGCATGTCTGAAAGAAATAAACTGTCTGACTTTTGTTTGTTCTCATTTCCTCATCCACAGCTACCTTGTGAAACCCCCCCTTCCCCTTTTGCTACATTCCCAGCCTTCAACTGCTGATAGCTGAAGTTCCAACAGCCCTTAGATAGAACCAGTATACTACTAGCTATCATGTCAAGGGTTTTGTGGTTTCGTGATACACACAGTTCTGGAGAGGTCATGGGGATATGGGGTCAGGGCCCCATACAGATTTCCTTTCAGGAAACCACAGTCTTTGTGCATTTTTGTCTACATCAGGCTGGTTCTCTCCAGGGCTGTCTTTTTTCTTAAGGCCTATTCTAGCTTCTCTAAAATCAGTCATTCTAATTGTAGCTTTTCCGTAGCTCAGGTAGTACCCAGGAACAGGTGAATGCATGCCTCATTAAATACACTGTTGTTGTTGTTGTTCAGTCATTTCAGTCATGTCTGAATTTTCATGACCCCATTTAGGGTTTTCTTGGCAAAAATACTGAAATGGTTTGTCATTTCCTTCTCCAGATCATTTTACAGATGAGGAAACTGAGGCAAACAGGGTTAAGTAACTAGTCTTGGGTCATATGATTAATAAATGTTTGAGGCCTGATTTGAACTCACAAAGATGAATTTCCCTGATTCCAGGGCCACCATTCTATCCACTGTGCTACCTAGCTTCCTGTAAGAATTGAAATAATATTTCTACCCAGATAAAAATTTTATAAGGTTTATTGGAAAGGATAGACAACCATTCCTATAAGTAACCTGACCACATGGTCTCTAGCCTTCAAGTCTCTTCCTCATTCCCTTCACCTGCCTGCTCTATTCCCAACCTCTCCTTCTTCCTTCTCTTCTTGGTTCTCCCCCCATCCTCTCTTGATTCTCCCACTTAGAAGTCCAAAACCTTGATCTTTACTGACCCACAGCACATTGACCAATGCAAAAACCTGGTGTAACTGTGGTATTTCTGGAATGTTTGATGGACAGATCAAGTTACTGAGGAGGGGGAAGGGGAGAATCTTCCTTGAAAAAATTCCCCCATGATCCTTTGGGGAAACCCATCTCCCCAATGGATCATTTAAATACAACTTTTATAACTCTAAATACCTTCTAGCTAAAAGTACATACAATATTGCATTTTTCTAAGAGGGAGTTAGAGATGAAAATAAAATACAAACCCGGATTGATAGATGCATTGACAAAATGCCAACTAGGGGGCAGTCCCCTTTGGCATAAGAGTTTACATTCAGAATAAGTATGTTCAATCCCCTTCAGCTCAGTTCATTATATCCCAAAGTTCATTCTGGATCTTTTGATGCCGTGTGTGCCTTCTTCAGGCATCTTTATAGCACCTTCTCCAAAAGGATCCACTTTCTTGATTTAGGATGTTGGCAAGTTTCTTTTCCTGAAATGTCTCCAAAAATTTTTAAACCTTGAATTTTTTATGATAATTACACAATCCCCCATGAGGAGTGTGTTGACAAACACCAGAATCATACCGGGATACATGACTGAGTTATGAGGTATATGAAACAATTGTCAAAACAAAAACAAAACAAAAACAAACCACCCAAAAAATCCCAAATAAAAGAGTAAAAATTTAATTCTGTATAAAAATAATAAGAAATACAGAAATGATAAAAAATAAAATTAAAATCTCATGTGTATAAAATTCTGAGTAAAAAATAATAAACTTGTAACAGGTTTTTGAATCACAGCAAGGACCAATTAAAGTGACTTATGTCCCACAAGCCTGTAGGACAATAGCAGCAATACAGCACTTTACCCATTTGCAGCCAGGACTACAGAAAATTGACCTACTCACTTATGTAAAACTAATCAGAAGAAAATTATGGTACTTTTTTAAACCAATGTGGTTGCCATTCTATAAGAACTGGAATACTATTTCTACCTAGATATAAATTTTATAAGGTTTATTGGAAAGGGTAGACAACCATTCCTATAAGTAACCTGACCACGTGGTCTCTAGTCTCCAAGTCTCTTCCTCATTCCCTTCACCTGCCTGATCTGTTCCAGACCTCTCCTTCTTCCTTCTCTTCTCGGTTCTCCCCCATCCTCTCTCGATACTCCCACTCAGAAGCCCAAAGCCTTGACCTTTATTGACCCAAAGCATGTTGACTGGCACAAAACCTGGCACAACTGTGGTATGTCAGGAATTTTTGATGGACAGATCAAGCTACTGAGGAGGGGGGAGGGGAGGATCTTTCTTGACACATTCCCAAACACATTGATGGGTTTAAGCACATTGAGCACATCAATGACAATACAAAGTCTCAAAAATGGTGTCAATAGGGATATCTGAACCAATACATAGGGATATTCTTGAGTTCTCTTATGCCACAGAGGAGTTCCCCCAATTGGAAAGTTTGTCAATGCATCTATCCACTATTTTTTGCTTTCTTTCTCTTTTATTTCCCTATTATCCCTTTATCCCCAAATTATTGAAATTCCATCTTTGTGAAGTGCAATATTTTATGTATATCACTAGTAAAAGAATCTTTAGAGATATAAATTGGTTATGTGAAATGATTTATTGTGGAGAGTAGGCCTGTTAATATCCCAAAGACTTCAAGTGGGAAGATTTCAATATGCTCATTTCCCAATAGAATCATAGGGGGGATTATTGGAAGACAAATTCTCTCTCTGTTATGTTGTTTTATTTGACTTCATCTCTCAGTGACCTAGAGGTCAAAGACCACTGAGTGTATAGACAGGCCCTTAGAGAAAGCAAGTTAGAGAACCCCAAGGTACCAATGAGACAGGAAGCTGATTCCACAGGCACTGCCCACTGGGGAAGCCCAGGCAAATTGAGAAATCACGGTTGGTTCAAGAGATATGACATGAGAGAGCTAGTGTTTGGAGAAGATAGCTTATAAGTGGAAACCAGGAGGTCTTTGGGGTCTTCTAGCTGGAGTGTGGAACGTGGAGGAACTCTTGTTGGTGTTCAGCTTCAATTCATTATGGTGGCCAATAGATTAGGGAGATAAACATTTCTCTGCCTCTTCCCTACCTTTCCCTCTCTTTATTACTGCTATTTTGATTTAATAAAGTTATTGAAGCTATTAGCAGCTTCATAATTTAATTTTTAATTTTAATTATTACACCCTTGTTTATATAAGTCACAGTTGGAACATAGAAAGAGAGAGAGAAAAAGGGAGGGAGGGAGGAAGGAAGGAAAAAAGGAAGGAAGGAAGGAAGGAAGGAAGGAAGGAAGGAAGGAAGGAAGGAAGGAAGGAAGGAAGGAAGGAAGGAAGGAAGGAAGGAAGGAAGGAAGGAAGGAAGGAAGGAAGGAAGGAAGGAAGGAAGGAAGGAAAATAGACCTATCCATAGGATAAATTAGAGATAATCAATAGAGGGAAGGTAATAACATTAAGGTGATGGCAGTCAGGAAAGGCTCTCCAGAGAGGATAGAATTTTAACTGGGACTTGAAGGAAACCAAAGGGAATGAAGTATAAGAAAGTAGATGGATGGGAGTCAGGTTGTAAAGTGCTGTTGTATGTCAAAAGAGAGTGAGGCCTGATTCCACATCTTTTTTAACTTTATAAAAGCTCTCTTCATCATTATGCCAGGCTTCACCATTTTTATTGTATAATAAAACATTAAAATACATTGAATTAAAAAAATTGGACTAAAGGATTACTAAATCCTGAATGCTGAAAGTTCTACTTTATGGATAGATTGCTTGTCTCAGGTCTAGGAAAATCAACTTTCCCCTCCTCAGAGTTCCCTCTCTTAACGGTTTTGAAAATGTGGGTGGATTCCTGAGGCACTTTCGGGGGTGCATAAGATCAAAACAATTTTCATAATCCTACTAAGGCATTTTAATATTCAATATGGTAAATATCAGTAGATATGACCCACATAAACTTAAGCTCTTTTAGAAGGTCTTTCATAATTTCTAAGAATTGGGAGAAATTAAAATAAAATTTTGCTCCTTATTCAGCACATGTGCATTAAGACAGAATGCCATTGATTGCCAAGGAGTGCTTGACTTCCTGAAGAGGCTGGTGGAAGCACTAACCCCCACCCCACTTCCAACTGTCCTATCTGAGAGCCCCAGAAAAGATGACATAATTGGCCTCATAAAAGATGGGATCAAGCAGGAGAGGGATCACTTTTGGCATGGGTCTCATCCAATGTGCTGGCTCTCCTCAGTCTGCCCAGCATTCTCTGATCATGGTTTGGCTGGAAAACTTTGGTGGTTAGAAAGACCTGGTCATTTCTCTTTCTTTTTCTCTCTCACTTTTACTAATAAATTATTATAATTCAATATACAGTCTCTAGGATTAATTTCAAGTATAAGAGAATACAAAAGGGTCTTAAGAATAAAGTTTGAGAACTACTGCTGGGTTGACATGTCCCACAAATCTTGCCAACTTGCTGTTCACAATCAAAAGAGCATAGAAACAATAACTAGTTGATTAGAATGGGGCTACTTTTCAGATATGATATATAAGTTGCTTAGATTCACAATTATGAGAAAACTCCTCACATCAATCTTTAGATATAACCTAGGTTGTTGGTTGGGGTCTCTGAACCACAACTACAGGTGGTTCAAATTCCTAGACACAAAAAAATGGGTTCAAATAATTCTCAATTTCCACACTGAATGCCTTTCTTAGAGTTTGTACAGAAAAGAGCAAAAATGACCTAAAGTTGCCGCAGGGTATTCAATTTATCATTAGCATCCTATTTACATTGTAATTTGCTTCCCACCCCTAACCCCCAAACTCCAAAGGGCAAATGGAATACTACTATCCCTCACTTATGGAGGGAGTTAGGTTCCAGAGAACCCCCACAATAGGCTAAAATCCACAAAATAGCAGCATTATATTTATTTTATTATTTTTTGATGGTAAGCATTTTCCTCTGGTGCTTAGGTTCACTACCAGAAGCCTTAGAAGGTGCAGGACATTTGGGTGCCATAGGGCTTGAAATAAATTCAAACTTTTACAAAAACTTCACAAAAACATAGCACCTCAAGAGCAACACCACTTTCAGTTATCAGATGTTGATGTAAAGTGGATAAGGAGAGATGCTGAATGTATAGGCACAGTGCAGAAGAGAAAAGAGACTAATGGTACAGTCACTGAGCTAATCAGCACCCAGGATACAGAACACAATATTGTGATTGGTCACCTTTAATTCCATCAGCCAATAGTGTGCATGTACAATCTCATGTTGGCAAACTTGCACAAGCGGTAGTGGCACACTGCATTTCCATTGTGTACAGTAACAAAATCCCAAGATATAGTGAAAACTCCATGATACAAAATTAGATTTTTTTTAAACCCTCAATACAGTGAAGCCACAATAAGTGGACCACAATATAGTGAGGGACAATCATATACCAGGGTAAGGTGACTTCAATTCCATGGAGATACAGAGCAACAACTGCCCAAACAAATGACTCCTTCTGTAGTAACTAATCAAGATAAAAAGTCTTCCTCAGATTCCCAATTCATCTTTCAATCTTCCTCAGATTCCCAATTCGTCTTTTACTCTTACTTTCTACTCTCTCACTCTCTACCTTTACTTACCATCTCCTTACCTTACCTTATTTACTTATTCTATACTAACTACTCTGTTACTATATCCTCTATAATAAAACTTATTTCCTCAAAATGGAGTCAGTTTGAATCATCAATCAATTCTTTGAAGACCCCAATTAGCATTAATTCCATCATTGCCTTATATCAAAAGAATCACACTTGTGCGTCCTATCCCTATTAAAATTCTACATTTGCAGCCCTTCGTATACTTCTCATTTGTAACTCTAGCTGAGGTCTTTCCCTCCTTGTTGGTATTGTAGAGAGGATGTGTTTAGAATCATGAAAACTTAAGTTCAAATCCATCCCCAGAAATTTATTAGCAGTATGACCCCATTAGTGGAGCCAAAATTAGCAAAGTGAAAGCTAATATGTTTTTGGAGCTCTTCCAGCACATCCCCTCAAAGGATTCCTAAAAAGTGTCAAATAGACTTCCGGTCAAGATGGTGGTGTAGAGGCAGCGAAAGTTCAGACCTCGGAAACCCTTCCTTACCGATCCCAAACAGAGTGCTCCTAGACCAAAATTCAAGCTGAACAACAGTATAGACCTGGGGAAACCTCCTCCTGGACCTGGATCAAAAGGTACCACACCCCAAAAGCCAGAACCCTAGATCACTCAGATCTAAGGGGTAGACAGAAAGAAGGTCCCAGGACCTATCCCCCCCAACCCAGAGTGCTGAGCCCAAGGCAGCAGCGGGAACCTCAGGGCTCTGAGGACTCACCTTGAAAGCAACCTGAGCCAGTCTCCAGGGCACCCAACACAGACGGCAGGGAAACATAGAGAGAAGGGGGAAGCCTGTAGCCCCCTGGCTGGGTTCTTCCATCTGAGTCTCAAGGGAGGTCCCAGCTTTAGGGCACCAGCTGAACCCAATCCCATCAGGAGCCCTCAGAGCTACTGAAAGGACAGAAAACTCAGGGCTGGCAAAGGGGTTGCTCCGAAGAGCTTACCTTGAAAGTAACCCAGGCCAGTTTCTGGGCATTCAACTCAGACTGTGGAAGAGGAGGTTGCTGCTTTTCTTTTTCTTCTTTTTTTTGGCTCTGGGATCATTTGGCCCACACCACCTGAACCTAAGAGCTCAGAGGCCAGGCAAGCCACGACCCTTCCCCCCTTAGAGAGCAGGGTCTTCTGAAAGAACCAGCTGAACCTAATCCCATCAGGAGCCCTCAGAGCTACTGAAAGAGGTTGGAGATAGGAAATACTCAACTCTTACATACTTTGAAACTGACCCAAAGCGGGAAGAACAATCCAATCCATTGGGGAAGAGAATAGTTTTGCGCCCTATAGGGGAGTAGAAGGGTAAAAAACAGACTGGTGGGGAGTGTAAACTCATTAATAGAACAGGGAATAATAATCCCTTGCAAATCTGAATACAACACGCCCATCCTGCCAATTAAAAAACCAAAAAGAGGGCCCGATGGCAAGCACCTCTATAGATTCGTACAGGATCTAAGGGCAGTGAATAATCACGTTATAAAGAGACACTCTGTAGTTTCTAACATACATACTATTATTTCATCCATTCCTACCACAGCTACATACTTTACAGTAGTAGACTTGTGTTCAGCTTTCTTCTCCATACCTATACATGAGAACTCCAGGCATATTTTTGCTTTCACCTGGAAGGGCTCACAATATACCTGGTGTCGGCTGCCACAGGGTTATGTCGAAAGACCAAGCTTATTTGAGCAAATTTTGAGCCAAGACACAGACAATATAACATTTAAAAATAGCAAATTAATCATATATGTAGATGATCTACTCTTGGCTTCAACAGATGCAAAAACTTGTCAAGAAGATAGCAAACACCTTCTTTTGGAATTGCACAAAAGAGGACATAAAATCTCTAAGGATAAAGTTCAGTGGTGTCTCCAAAAAGTAGAATATTTGGGATTCATCTTGACTGCAGGTGCTCGTTATATTTCTCCAAAATGAATTGAGAATATTCAAAAATTGAGTGCTCCTACCACTAAGAAACAGCTGAGAGCAATTTTAGGAGCAACAGGGTTTTGTAGACAATGGATTCCTTGCTATGGGGAAATTACTAAACCCCTTATAGCATTAACAAAGGATTCGGTTCCTGAACCCCTCAAATTAGAGCCTGAACACTTGTCAGCTCTATCAGATCTAAAAAAGGCTATCATGTCTGCCCCTGCTCTAGGCATCCCAGATTACAACAAGCCATTTACTTTATATGTGCATGAGTGAAGAGGAGTAGCCTCTGGTGTGTTAACTCAGACTTTGGGACCTTCTCAGTGCCCAATTGCTTATTATTCTGCCCAACTAGACCCAGTAGCAGCAGGAGCACCACCATGCCTTAGAGGAGTAGCTGCTACAGCCTTACTAGTAACAAAAACCGTTGATTTAGTATTGGGATGTCCATTAACAATAATGTGCCCACATGAAATAGAAGCATTATTGATAAAACATAGAACACAGGCATTTTCGGATCAGAGAATTACAAGGTATGAAATAACCTTATTAAATAGTAAAAATATTATCTTGAAACGCTGTTCAACTCTTAACCCTGCCACCTTGCTTCCAGATTTACCTACTTCAGGAGAACCATTACATAACTGTGAAACATCAGTGTCCATGGCAGAAAAGCCTCGAGATAATCTCTTGGACACTCCCTTAGACAATGCAGATCTGATTTTATTTACCGATGGTTCCTCTTTTATGAGGGATGGCATACGTTACACTGGAGCTGCCGTAGTCTCAGAATTTGCCACTGAATGGTCAGCTTCACTACCTTCTAACATTAGCGCTCAAGGAGCAGAACTCATAGCTCTAACACAAGCTTGTATAATTGCCAAGGATAAAAAGGCAACAATTTATACGGATTCTAGATATGCTTTTGGCATTTGTCACTCAGTCGGGATGCTATGGCTCCAAAGAGGATTTTTAACCTCAGCTGGAAAATCCATAGCTAATGCAGAAATTATTAATGAAGTTCTTTCTGCTCTCAAACTGCCTAAAGCCCTAGCTGTAGTTCACTGCTCTGCCCATACAGGTGGCTCTGACCCTGTCTCTAGAGGAAATGACCGAGCAGATGCAACTGCAAAACTAGCAGCCATAGAAGGACCTGGATTAATTTTAACATTAACAACCACTGATAATTTAAATGTATCACTTTCCTATAATGAAAAGGAAGTGGGAAAATGGAAACAAAAATTTAAAGCAAAACAAATTAATGGAGTATGGGTGTCATCTGAAGGAAAACCCCTGCTCCCTAGAAGTTTCTATAACCAAATTTGCCAATCTATTCATAAAAATGGTCATTTTGGCACCCAGGGCATCATGGACTCTGTCAAGAGAGTATGGATAGCCCCTGGTATAACTACTATAGCCTCTAAAGTATGTTCAGCCTGCCCTATCTGCCAGGCATATAACCAATATGCATATCGTGGAAAAGCCTTTGGGGGACGTCCTCTGGCTTACACACCTTTTAAACATCTACAGATAGATTTCATAACGATGCCAAAGGCTGGATGTTATAAATTTTGTCTAGTAATTGTATATCAACTAACCAGATGGCCAGAAGCATTTCCTACAATCCGAGCCACAGCAGATTTTGTTGCAAAGATACTTTTAAAGGAAGTTATTCCTCGTTTTGGCCTGCCAGCACGTATTGACTCTGATAGAGGGAGTCATTTTACCGATTCTGTCTTAAATCAAATATATTCTTGCTTGGGGATAACTCCAAAATTCCATGTTCCATATCACCCCCAGAGCTCAGGCCAAGTGGAGAGGATGAATAAAGAACTTAAGACTATGATTGGCAAATTATGCACTGAGACCCATTTAAAATGGCCTGAAATTCTCCCTCTGGCCCTATTTTATCTTAGAAGCAGGCCTAGAGGAGACTTACATATTTCACCATTTGAGATGCTTTTTGGACATCCACCTATACAGGCTAAGCCTTTCTCCCTGGCTTATACATCGTTATTAGGGGGAGATATTACTATTGCTTCCTATATACAGGAGTTACAGCACAAACTACGTGAACTTCATGAATCCGGAGCTGAAGTACAAGCTGGACCATTAGACTTTTCTCTGCATGACCTGAACCCAGGAGATAAAGTTTATATCAAGAATTTCAAGCGAACTGGAGCAACTCAACCTTCATGGGAAGGACCATTCCAAATATTATTAACTACTCCAACATCTATAAAGATTGGAGAAAGAGACTCTTGGATTCACTGCTCACATGTGAAGAAAGCATCTTCTGCTGAGACTGATTGACTCTATTGTGACAAGGAAATCACTTTAAAAGACTGATATATATCAATTTAAGGTCGCCAAGGAATTCAGCTATGTAATTCCTAAATGAAAACTCAAGTCAGCAGTCAACCTTTTATGGAGTTTAATTACAAACAGGAGGACGAAAGGTATTAGAGATAGAGGGAGAGAGGGAGAGAGAAAGGGGAGAGAAGGGAATAGGGCTTAAATACCCCTTCTGTTTAGGCTGGGCCAAAAGGCCCAAGCCCTTAGATAGCTGAGGCAAAGAAAAGAGATCAGTCCCTATCACTCACGTGACCAAAATGGAGAAACAGTCTCAGGGGCCTCCATCTCCAGCTTCCTTCAGACCCAGCTTCTCAGAGCACCACCTCTCCAACCAACCACCTTAGTCCTCAGACCCTGCTATCTTTAAGGAAATCATCCAAGTTCCCTCCCTCAGTTCTCACATCTACCAATCACTGTCCATGTCTTCCCTGTGCCAATGGTGGCTCTACCTTAACCCAGGACTGCCCAGAGGTCTGTGGCTTTGCACATGTCTGTTGAAGGTCATATTCTCAAATAATTAAATCTTGATCCTTTGCTGCAGCCCTTCCTAAATCCTGTTACCCTGAGTAGGGTGGAGATTGGAATAATTAAATTTTGATCTATGCTGCAGCCCTTCCTAAATCCTGTTACCCTGAGTAGGGTGGAGATTGGAATAATTAAATTTTGATCTTTGCTGCAGCCCTTTCCATTGTTCAGCAAAAAGGTTTCTGTCCTAAAGTAATCTTAAGAAGGGAGGAGGAGGAACCTCCCTTGCCAATGGGGTTCACATTCCAATAGAGTTCCCACTATCAGTATAAAATTGCCTACAAGCATGAAACCTTCCAATGGTGAAATTTCCAACATTCACAAGTCTAAGAAATTTTAAGGTTTACAATCCCCCCTGATGATCATTGGGAGACTAGTCTCCCCATTGATCATTTAACATAATCATTTTGTAGTTCTAAATGCACTTCTAACTATAGATATATGCAATATTCAATTTTCTAAGAGAAATTAGAATAGTGAGAGAGGAAATAGAAACGAAAAGAAAGCAAAACCAATGTTTTGCTAGGTGCATTGACAGAAAGCCAAATTAGGGGCAGTCCCTTTTGGCATAAATGTGTACAATTACAATAAATGTTCAATCAAAAGTTCAGTCCAATCAATCATATCCAAAGTTCATTCTTGATCTTCTTGATGAAGTTTAGGATTTCAGCATCTTTCTGCAACAGTTCATTCTCTGGATATAAAAGTTTCAAGCTTCTTTCTTGAAGATCTTTTCTTGAACAAAATCAAATCTTGAATTTTTACAAAAGTACAATCTTAAACAAAATTCAAAATTCTTGGATTTTTATAAAAATACAATCTTAAAAAATTCAAAAATTCTTAGATTTTAAATTAAAATACAATCCCCCCCTGAAGTAAGTATTAAAAAAATATATCAAGTTTAGCTCAGAATGCAATGTTCAGTTATGGGGGTGTATGTGTCCATTATCAAAAGAATAGAAAAATAATCAAAAACATAAGAAAAATTCAAAATAGGCCTTGTATAGGTCCAGTTTAAAGTAATTTCTATCCGACAAGTATGTAGGACAGGATGCAGTAATATTTCACTTAGCCATTTGTAGCTAAGACTACAGGAAGTTGCCATAATATAAGAAGAAAAGAATTATAATTCTATTTTGATGGGGAAATGTCATTCCCTCGTCTGATTTTTTTTTCTCCATTCAGGGATATAGGGAGCCAGCATGATAGTCAAGCTTTGTACTTGTTTGAGTACTTCGTAAAGAGTGTAGATACAAGGAAGTCCTACGACTTAAACATAAATTAAGCGTCGCAACCTCGAGTCTCACTTTAATATTTCTTGTGTGCTCTATTGGCACTATCCTGGTTTAGTCTGTGCTCCTTGTTTTTATCCCTTTTCCTGGAATCAGACACAAACATTAATCACAGTCCTATAATATTTTATCAATAAATGGCAGGTTCCCATAGTTTAAAGCTTTTAGGCATATATTGATATTATAGCAAGAGTATATATATTAACTTGTATTACTGCAGGAAAAAAAATAATATTAATATTAATTATGTGTACCTTTAGTGCAAAAAATGAGAAAAAAATTCAAATATTCTGATCAAAAAAGAAAAGAAAAGAAATAAGAAAAATAAGAAAAAAAATCAGTAATTCAATGTGTTCTTGAAAAAAAAAACAGTATCCATTTGTCTATGGATTATTATCTCCAATTCATATGATAAGATAGAGTCACAATTCATATGATAGGATAGAGTCAGTCAGTCTCAGCAGAAGATGCTTTCTTCACATGTGAGCAGTGAATCCAAGAGTCTCTTTCTCCAATCTTTATAGATGTTGGAGTAGTTAATAATATTTGGAATGGTCCTTCCCATGAAGGTTGAGTTGCTCCAGTTCGCTTGAAATTCTTGATATAAACTTTATCTCCTGGGTTCAGGTCATGCAGAGAAAAGTCTAGTGGTCCAGCTCGTACTGCAGCTCCGGATTCATGAAGTTCACGTAGTTTGTGCTGTAACTCCTGTATATAGGAAGCAACAGTAATATCTCCCCCTAATAACGATGTATAAGCCAGGGAGAAAGGCTTAGCCTGTATAGGTGGATGTCCAAAAAGCATCTCAAATGGTGAAATATGTAAGTCTCCTCTAGGCCTGCTTCTAAGATAAAATAGGGCCAGAGGGAGAATTTCAGGCCATTTTAAATGGGTCTCAGTGCATAATTTGCCAATCATAGTCTTAAGTTCTTCATTCATCCTTTCCTACTATTTGGAGAGGAGAAAAAAAACTGAAAAAGGTTAATTAACATCAACAAAATCAATACAATCTAAGAATAATCATCTTCATTATACTGGGAAGTTCCCTGGGCACCCTCCTGAAGGGCACCTCTCTGAGGGTCATTAGTACCTCGAGTATTTTTTTGGACGAGCGCCATTTCTCATATAGTGTTGTTGTTCATTATCATTATAATTTTCTTCAATTGGAGCATTGTCATTATTTTCCCAATTCCTATTTCTATAATTCTGGTTTCTAAAGTTCTTATTTCTATATTCATTAGTAAGATAGACACTTTGCCAAGACTAAAACAGCCCAGAGACCAAAGACAGTAAGGGAGACAGCTTGTCAGGGCTGAAGAAGCCCAGAGATCTGAGACAGTAAAGAAAAATTGAATACCTGGTGAGAAATTCAAAGGGATTCCCATACTCTCACCAACCAGAGTATTAAGTACCATTTGGCAGCTTTGTTGCTCATTACCCAGTTCCAAGTCATTGTTACAGAGCAGAAGAGAATAGTTGTGGTTAAGATTAAGTAGTGACCCTTTCCTATTTGTGTACCATGAAGACAGTAATAAGAGGTTTTCCTAGATCACACCACATTAGAAGCACTGAAAACTTATAGGCCCCCACTGACCTATGAAAGGAGCAGGACATAAAAGATAAAAGCTCAAGCCTGTCACCCCTCCACCCAAAATGTAACAATTCCCAACTCTAACATAAATTCTGAAGTCAAGAAATAGAATGGAAAAATGAATAAACAACAAAAAAGAACTTGACCATGAAGAACTACTATATTGACAAAAAGCTTAAGAATGACTTGAAAATATCAAGGAGTGAAGCCTCAAAGAAAAATTAAAATTTGACACAAGCCCAACAAGAATTCCTAGAAGAGGTTTAAAAAAGGGTATTTTTTAAAAAGAAAAAAAAACTTTATTCAAATGAGAAAAAAAATTTAATCAAAATGAGAATAAATAAAAATTGGGAAAAGAAATTATTAGAGATATGTAGAAAATTATGAAAAGAGAATTAACAGTTTTGGTTTTTTTAAAGGCATAAAAATATTGAAGAAAATAACTTCTTAAAATCAGAATTGGTCAAATAGAAGCTAATAATTCCATGAAACATCAAGCAACGATAAAACAAGTTCAAAAGACTAAAATATAGAAGAAAATGTGAAACACTTCATGGGAAAAATAACTGATCTTGAAATTAGATCCAGGAAATATAATTTAAAAATTATTGAACTACTTGAAATCTCTGATAAAAAAAGGAGCTTAGACATTATATATCAAAAAATGTCCAGATATCTCAGAACTAGAGAGCAACACTGAAACTGAAAGAATTCATTGGTAAGCTTTTTATAGGATTTAAAAATGAAAATTTTCAGAAATGCTAACCATGGCTAAAGGGCAAGAAAAAGATATTGAAGGAATATACACAGCATATGATAATAGGTAATGAGGAAACAAAATTTTCACTTTTTGCAGATAATATAAAGGTATACTAAGAGAAACCTAGAGTTGACCAAAATTTTAGTCAAAACAATGAACAATTTCAGTAAAGTTGCAGATATAAAATAAACTAACGCAAGTCATCAGCATTTCTATAAATTATCCACAAAATGTAGCAGGAAGACACAAAAAGAGAAATTTCATTTTAAAACACTACAGAAAATATAAAATACTTGGGAATTTACCTTCCAAGATGCACACAGGAATTTTATTAACACAATTACAAAAAACCCTTCACACAAATAAAGACATCTAAATAATTGAAAAAATATTAATTGTTCATGAGTAGACTGAGTCAATATAGTAAAAATTACAATACTTCCTAAATTAATTTCCTTATTCAATGCCATGCCAATCACATTACAAAACAATTACTCTAGAAAACTTGGTAAAAATAATAACAAAATTTATCTGGAGTAATGAAAGGTAAACAATCTAAAGGGAATCAATGAAAAAAAATGTGAAATAAAAGGTCCTACCAGTTGCAGATTTCAAACTCTCCTACAAAGCAGTAATCATCAAAATAATTTGGTGTTGGATAAGAAGTAGAGAAATAGACCAATGGAAAAATTAGATACAGATATACAAAAACAAATAAGCACAGTAACCAAATATTTGATAAGCCCAACGATTCTGGCTATTGAAATAAAAACTCATGAGAAAAGTAAAAAATAGTCTGATCGAAATTATCCAAAGACCAACATATCACACTATATATCAAGATAAACTCAAAATAGGCACACAAATTAGACATAAAGGGACATATCATAAGCAAATTATGGGATCATTGAATAAAATACCTGCCAGATGTATAAATAGGGGAAGAATTACCTTCCAAGCAAAACATGAAAATGTTAATGGGAAACGAAATAGATAATTTTGATTATATAAAATTTAAAAGTCTTTGCATAAACCCAATATAGTTAATGCTAGATGTAAAACAGGAAACTTTAGGGGAGATATTTGTGGCAAGTTTGACTGATAAAGATTTCATTTCCCAAATATATAAGGAAATGAGCCCAACAAAAAGAATTAAGAGACATTTCTCAATTGATAAATGGTCAAAGCATATTAACAGGCAGTTTTCAGAAGAAATCATTGCTATGATGTGACTACATTAAAAAATGCTCTAAATCACTGATAACTAAAGAAATGCAAATTAAAACAACTCTGAGTTACCACCTCACAGCCATCAGATTAGGTAATATAACAGAAAAGAAAAGTAACAAATTGTGGAGAGGATGTAGGAAAAGAGGTACAGTAATGACCTTCTGGTAGGCCTGTAATTCTGGAGAATCAAAAGCTATAAAACCATACCGACTCTTTGGCCCAGCAAAATGACTACTAGGGCTATTCTTTAAAGAGATAAAAGAAAAAAGGGAAAGGATCCCTATATACAAAAATATTTATAATGTTTCTTTGTGGTAGCAAAAATTTGGAAACTCAGGGAATGCCCATTAATTGAGGTTTGTGTGAAGAAGCTATGATATATGAAAGTGATGGAACACTATCATGCTGAGTGAAAAGATGAAGGGGATGATTTCAGGGAAACTTGGGAAGACCTATATGAAATGACAATTTTAAATGAGCAAAACCAGGAGAACAATTTACACAATATTGTAAAGAAAATAAACTATGAAAGACTTTAGTAACTCATCAATACAATGATTAATGAAGGAGATGGTTTCAGAAAGAAGTCTGAGTAGATTTATATAAACTGATGCAATCTGAAATGAACAGAACTAGGATAATAATTAACACAATAACAGCAATACTTTAAAAATTGTTGTTTGTCCTCTGTTTTCAAAGAAGACCCAGACATCATGGAGGTGATGTCTTGACTTTTCTGTTAAATGGACTTAAGGGAGGCTGAGTTGCACAAAATTACTAACCTCAATCTCTCTTTCAGAATTATCAAAGTTCAGTTGCTATACCAAAGGCAGGAAGACTGATGATGGCTCAGAATGAAGTGGATGATCTTCCCATCTTCTTCAGGGTCTAAATACTCCACTATTCCATCTTCACGCTCCACCTTCATGGCCACTGGAACAAATTGTCCTCCTCCACCCACACACTTGGTATAGCCATTCCCCTAATTCATCCAGTTGGTTACTGTCAACCTGGGTTAGCCTGTCTTCAGAGAGAATTTTACCAGGTTGTGGCCACCATATACTACAGCTTCTTGAGCCACTAGTAAGAATTGGGTGAGGGATGAACACCAAAAATAAATGAGCTGTCCTGAAAGGGTTTTGGCATGGTCTCACACCAGAGATGCTCATCCTCCTAAACACCTCATGCACCCCATTGTAAAGATAATCACTGTAAGATAATCAGTGGTGAAACCAATGAACCATTAAGGGAATTGTTTCAGAAAAAAATCAGGAAAGTCATAAATTGAAACAAAAGATAAGTGAGCAGACACAAAAATCCAATGTAGACAATAATGACAATATTGTGAAAGACTTTTGAACTCTGATTAATACAATAATTCCACCATAATTCCAAAGTATTCATAAAAGAAAAATCTTTCTATCTCCAGAAAGAAAACTAATGGACTTGAAGGCAGATTGAAGCATATTGTTTTCCTCTCTCTTTTTCTTGATTGTTATTGTTTGGAACATGACTTGTGGAAATGTGATTTACTTGATTTCATATGTATAATAAGTATTATAATGCTTGCCTTCTTATTGGGCGAGGGAGAGAATTTGAAACCGAAAGTAAAAACAAAATTGAAAAAATAAGGTGAGGGACTAAAGCTTTAAAAAGGGGGGTAGGGGAGGGGCAGCGTGCCCATAACTTAGTCATTAAGTTTGTCTGTTTCACTTTTCTCAATTATAAAATGGGGGTAAAAACAGTACCTATCTCCCAGGGTTGTTGTGAGAATCAAATGAGATACTATTTGTAAAACGTTTTACATACAGACATATGCACATATATGTATGCATGCATATATTTATATGTAGGAACATATGTGTGTACCTCTTAAAGCACTGTAGATAGGGTAGGTACACATATCATATAAATACACAAATTTATATGTGTGTGTGTGCACATAGTAAATGCTTAATAAATGTTTATTACCTTCCCGTTCCCTCCAGGGGCAGGTAGAGGAGTGCACTTGGCAGGGAGAAATCCGGAAACTCTGTCCTAGATTCCCCAGCCCCAGCCAGAGCCTAGCTTCCCCTGACTGGAGTCTAAGGTGCAAAACTCTCCGTCCCGCAGGCAGGCCGGGTTGTGACACCGCGGGGGCGCCCAATGCGCAGGCGTCTCCCTATCCCGGTCTTCCGCTAGAGGCGGGGCGGGGTGGGGCGGGGCTGAGAGCCGGGGCAGATCACCTGAACCCTCTGCTTGGCTAGAGGGTCTCTGGCAGCTAGTGTGTCAACCCTACTTGCTTTCTACCCAGAGCTAGGGTCCTCTCTGGATGGAGGATGGGGGTGACTGCTCCCAGAGCAGAGCCTTGGCCTGCAGAGGACCGGGAGCGGGAGGAGGCGGGAACCTCGGCTCTGTCCCGTCGCCGTCTCAGCAGATTCTTGCTTTATCTCTACCTGGTGGGCTTCCTGGTGAGTCCCGGGGAAAGAGGGACGTAGGGGAGAAAGAGGGGGACGGAAAGGAAACGGAGTCACAGCTGATGGGTCGGGGGGGGGTGGAGGAGGAAGGGGAAGGAGCAAAGCGTATCTTGCGGGGCTCCTTCTGACATCCTGTCACTTCACCGCATTTCACAAACCCCGACTCAGCTCCCCTCCATCTTCTCTACTTACCTGCCTTTGGTCCAGCTCTTATGAATGTGGGAGTCCCCGGGTGCCCTAAAGTGATGTCAATATACATTTTGTAGGGAGAAGGTACCTAATTAAGTTGAGAGTTGTTAACCATAATTGGCACACCTGCAGACATGAATATATGTGTATATGTGTGTGTGTGTATATACACATACTATATGTATATATATTATATTTATGTCTGTGTATGTATGTATGTATTGTGTGTTCATACACAAATATATGATATACACATAACATATATAAAACATGTGTGTACATACACATATAATTCAAAGATATGTATTATATATACAGATACAATGCAAAACTATATAAACAGATATGTATATGTAAATACTTAATGATCCAATAAATATATACATAATATATGATTTTTGATATATAATATGATCAATCATGTTATAATTACATAACAATATAAATAACAAAATAAATGTATACACACATACACACAAAAGTCAGAGGGAAACCTTGCCCTGGATTGATTACCCCCAAATCACAAGCCTTAGGATCATAATTCAGGAGCTGAAAGGTTTCTTAAGGAGATCATCCAGAGATGTCAAACTCCAAACGGACAGCAAAACTCCTACTAAATGAGACCCAAACCAATTAAAATGGAATTGGAAAACATTTACCAAAATGAATAAAAATACAATGCAATAAAAATATAGTTAATCTATGGGGGGTCAAGATACATCATGGATCTCTTTCTATTTGATTTTTATACTATTCATTTCCTTTTATTTTACCATTGCTTCCCTCTTCTGGCAACCCATACCAAATCATCTTAGCTTGAGTCTTTCCCACTTCCCCATCAGGTTTGCTTTCTGCTTCCTTTGGGAGGACATATTACACAAGCACACACACACACAAACACACACACACAGAGTATCACTGGAGGAAGACCATGAAGGAAGTGTCCTGTGTTCAGTTCTTTTTCCTCTGAATTGTGCTAGAGAAGGGCTCCAATCCTTGTCTTTTTTTTTTAAAACATTATTTTATTTGGTCATTTCCAAATGTTATTCATTGGAAACATTTTCTTTTCTTCCCTCCCCCACTCAGACCACCTCTCCCATAGCGATTTCACTGGGTATCACATGTGTTCTTGATCAGAACCCATTTCCATGTTGTTGGTATTTGCTCTAGAGTGTTCATTTAGAGTCTCTCCTCAGTCATATCCCCTCCACTCCTGCAGTCAAGCAGTTGCCTTTCATCACTGTTTTTACTCCCACAGTTTATCCTCTGCTTGTGGATAGTGTTTTTTAGATCCCTGCATATTGTTCAGGGACATTGCATTGACACCAATGGAGAAGTCCATTACCTTTGATTGTACCACAGTGTATCAGTTTCTGTGTACAATGTTTTCCTGGTTCTGCTCCTTTCACTCTGCATCACTTCCTGGAGGTTGTTCCAGTCTCCATGGAATTCCTCCACTTTATTATTCCTTTTAGCGCAATAGTATTCCATCACCAACATATACCACAATTTGTTCAGCCATTCCCCAATTGAAGGCATCCCCTCATTTTCCAATTTTTTGCCACCACAAAGAGCGCAGCTATGAATATTCTTGTACACATCTTTTTCCTTATTATCTCTTTGGGGAACAAACCCAGAAGTGCTATGGCTGGATCAAAGGGCAGACAGTCTTTTATCGCCCTTTGGGAATAGTTCCAAATTGCCCTCCAGAATGGTTGGATCAATTCACAACTCCACCAGCAATGAATTCGTGTCCCTACTTTGCCATCCCTTCCAGCATTCATTACTTTCCATAGCTATTATGTTAGCCAATCTGCTAGGTGTGAGGTGATACCTTAGAGTTGTTTTGATTTGCATCTCTCTGATTATAAGAGATGTAGAACATTTTTTCATGTGAATTCCTTTGGCTGAGAACTGCCTGTTCATGTCCCTTGCCCATTTATCAATTGGAGAATGGCTTGATTTTTTGTACAATTGATTTAGCTCTTTGTAAATTTGAGTAATTAAACCTTTGTCAGAGGTTTTTATGAAGATTGTTTCCCAATTTGTTGCTTCCCTTCTGATTTTAGTTACATTGGTTTTGTTTGTACAAAACCTTTTTAATTTGATGTAGTCAAAATTAAATTTTGATGTAGTCTATATTCATTAAGGAGATTGGTCTATAGTTTTCTTTCTCTGTTTTTGACCTGCCTGGCTTTGGGATCAGTACCATGTTTGTGTCATAAAAGGAGTTTGGTAGAACTCCCTCTTTAAAAAGGAAGCTATAGGCCAACAAAACAAAAGGACAAATTTGGAGGAAAAACTAAAGAGAAGGGGGGACAGAAAAAGATTTGTTGTTGTTGAGTTGTTTTCAGTCATGTCCATGAACCCATTTGGGGTTTTCTTGGCAAAGATCCTGGAGTGGTTTGCCTTTCCCTCTTCAGTTCATTTTATAGATGAGGAAACTGAGGCAAACAGGATTAAGTGACTTGCCCAGGGTCATATAACTAATAGGTGTCAGAAGCCAGATTTGAACTCAGGAAGATAAATCTAGGCCATACTGCTGTTCTGTGTTGGAACCTTTTGTTTGTTTGTTTTAAATAAGGCAAAATGAATTATAGGTCATGATAAACCTGTGATTTACAAATTTAAAGTGGTTTTAAATTTTATAAATAATAGAGGCATCTCAAAAGAGTTATAATGAAAAATTGGCATTTTGTTAGAAATTCCAGATGATGTGGATGGAATAAAAAGGGAAGAGGATTTATCTAATAAAGAACCCATAATTTCAATGCCTTTTAGATTCCAAAATTCATCTTATTAATGAAAATCTGCTCTGTTTTGTTTTAGGATTTTTTTGGTGTAAGCATGGTAGTTCCTTTATTAAGTGTTCATATCAAATCCCTTGGAGCAAGTCCAACTACTGCAGGAGTAGTAGGTAAGTGATGTTAAATAATGAACCAAAAACTAAGTGTCCATTATAAATGATTGCTTTATGGTAGCTAAATAATTCTTAAAAATCATGTTTTAGGTATTTTTACATATATGTGATCCTGGAGTAAGTTTATGTCTTTGTCTAGTTTGGTGTGCAAGTTATTCAGTGAGTGTTTGTTGAAGATATGTAATTTGTAGAGCCTTACTGTTTTCACTTTCACAATTCAGTTCAGTAAATATTGAATTGTAGCCAAAGCATTGTGCTAGACTCTGGGGAAGATGGCAAAGTTTAGATAAGACCTGATCCTTGTCCTTTTGGTTCAGGCTGCTATTTGGATAAGAATAAGGACAATACCTAAGATTTCAATAGTACAGAGAATTCTCTTGGGGTGGAGTAAGGAACAAGCATTTATTAAATGCCCACTATGTGTCAGGAGCTGCACTAAGTGCTTCACAAATAACTCATTTAATCCTCACAACCACCCTGAGAGTTAGGTGCTATTATTATCCCCATTTGAGCAGTTGTGGAAGCTAAAGCTGACAGAGGTGAAGTTACTTGACCAGGATACTCATCTAGTAAGTTTCTGAAGCCAGATTTTTACTTACAACTTACTGACTCCAGGCCCAGCACTCTGTTCACTGTGCCACCCAGCTGCCTCCCAGTTCAGGTTGGCACCTTCTCTGTAACATCTGGTCTTACTGAGTGGCCTAGCATTCTGGGAGTTTAAATGAAAACACCCAATACACAGGCAGCATATGTCAGAAGTAGGATTTGAGCCCAGGTCCTGACTCAAAAGCCTGGCATTTGTCTACCATACTACATGTTTTTTTCAGAAACAGATACATTTAATGTATAGAATTACATGCTACATTTATTGCATGTTGCAGAAACAGTGCTTTATGTGATCCGAGCCCCCTGAGGTCTGTGTTGATTTTTGATAGCAGAGGGTCAAGGAAGTATTAAAAAGAGATGACTTTTGAGTTGAGCTTTAAAGGGCAAGAACTCTGTACAGCTCTACCTCACTTAAATCCAATTTACACTGGAATTAAGATAACACCCTCTGATTGGTCCTCTCAAAAAACAAAGGAGGAACAGAAATTCCACAGGTAAAAAGAAGGAAGGAGTAGATTTTAGGTATTGGGAACTAAATGATATATTTGGTCAATCCAGATTACTCCATTTTGGGTGGAGTATAAGGTGCTAACAATAGAATAGTAGTTGTCTGAACACTTTCCCTCATTCCTTTGCAGAGACCGCGGGGTGGGGTGGGGGTGGGGGGAATAGGTATAGACCATTGAAAATAATCACAAATGTTTTTTTTAAGTATTGACCTCTCCATCTTAAAAAAAAAATTTTTTTTAACTATGACACTATGGAACAGGGCAAAGGGGGAGCTAGAGCAAGAAATCCAGGTGATATAAAAATAAAATATGCCAAAGAATGTCTATTAAAAATAGAAATTATGGGGTAGCAAATGGTAATGGAAAGAAGACCTTAAATACCAAGCAAAAGAGTTTGAGCTGTACTCAGTAATTAATTCGATCAACTAAAGATTTTTGAGCAGTGACATGAGAAGACACAGAATGGTGATGATGGTCATGATGGTGATTATGTCAAAAGTATGATGAAAGACTTGCTGAAAAACTGTTCCATGTAAATGGTCATCAGATTCTGGAAGAAGAAAATGAAAGAAAGGTGCAAATAAATGTAAGGTTCAAGTAGAATTATTGGGACTTAGTATCATAGTATATTTCAGTCTAATGGTGCATACTCGTAGGGGGCTTACTTAAAGATAATTTTGGGGTTTACAATAAAAGATACCATGAAGATCTGTGCTAGAGGGTTGGAAGAATCAAGAGACGGTTATATCTTTGAATATCAAGTTAAAGGAAGTGATCAACAATATTAAATGTTGGGGATGGGCATAGGATATATATTGGCTACTGTGATAGTACAGAAAATGAAAAACAAAAACCATTTTTTAAACCTCAGATATTGCCATGATTTAGATTCATGATGAAAAGAAAAAGTCTATAATAAAATTCTTGTTCAAGGTGATCATTTAGGTAAGGATTTTTATACAAAGCCCATCAACTCTAAAACAAATATACATTTGGAAGGGTCTTCTTATTGCTCAGCATGTTAAAAGCCTCTTTCAAATTCATAAATTTTTACTCTCCATTGAATTTTTTTAACATGCAAATAAAAATTTCTCCAACTCACTGTTCAAACATTATAATTCTCATTCTCATAATTTTCAGATCTCATAATCTGAATACTCCCCTTTTTTCTCTTCTGCTTGTCCTAAATTGTATTTATTAATCACAAACTTTTGTGGCTACACTTCCTTTTAATTTATGGCACTGGTTAAGTCAGCTCTGATGAATCTAGTCCTCCTCGATATATGCTGTTATTATATTCTATTTCAGGATCCCTGTATGGTGTTTTACAGCTCTTTTCTAGCACAGTAGTGGTAAGTTTGCCTTCTTTTGTCCTATTGCATCTTTAAAACATAATTGATGTGCCCATTGATGTGATGAAGACAAGTGTCTAATGATACAGTAACATTGATGACTATTTATAAAACTTTTAAAAAATCACATTCACAAAAAAGACACAAGTAATTAGTATTATGCAAAATAAATTGTTATTGTTCTTCTTAAAAATCTAAATAAGAAATCATTAAATCTTCTAGGAATATTAGGACTCAAGTTAAAACTGAGTACTATGAACTTATATCTGAAATATTAACCAGACTTCTGATATTCATGTAGTATGTACTGTGTATGTATCCACATACATATATTTGCATGCATATGTTTATCTGTGTATATTACATATACATGTTTATATGTAGTTATTTTTCTAATGACTGGTCAAATATGTGCTGTTCTTTTTGACATTTAAAGTCATCTAAATATTTGTATCTCTCCATATCAATCTACATAGATGGGTGAAGACATATATATGCATGTACACATAACTGTTTGATTTCTCCTAATATAATTTAGCTTCTTTAGAGTAGAGACCACTTGATTCTTGCCTTTGTATCCCTAGTATAGTTGCCTGGTATAATATAGTACATACAATGGGCAAGCACTGAATAAATTCTGGTTGATCAGTTGATTGATTGATTGATTCTATTACATAATTTCAGTAAAGGACCTTTGCTTATGAATCAACTCACTGAAGATATGGTATCTGGGACCTATATTGACCATAATCAATGTTGAACCAATTAAAGGAATAGTTTGAACAGAGCTGGATCTATTTATCTCTCTCCTTTGACCTCACACCCCAACCTAAGCAGGTGTGTATTATCTCCAAGTCCCATGGAACCATTAGTGTTCATGGTTGCTGTACACTTTATTAGAAGGGTACTTTTCAAATTGCCTGGGCTCACAACCCCTACCTATCTTCATTATATCAGAAATTAATGCTCCACATTGCTTTAAATATGTTCACCTTTTCCACTAGAGACTTACATTTTAACATCCCTGATTAAGTTTTTCAGAAACTGGGGAAATGGTCAGAAACTGTCTATCAAGGGAAATATGAACATGTAAAAGGAAAATGAAAGATCTAAGAAATGATTTTGATAGTCAACCTACAGAGAAATGTAATTTGTATCCTGACTTTTCCATAGGAATTGGAGAGAGGGAAAGGATTAGAATTTAAAAAGGAATTTAGGTTAATTTGAAAGGAAAAATTAGATGTGCCTAAAGTACACATAGGGAAAGTCTTTCTTTTCTGTCTCTTTATAGTGTAGAGGTGACCTCTGGGTTTCTATTATAATTTTACAACTTTAACAAATAAACCTGCTGATGTAATTGTTGAAGGCTATTCTTACATGTGCTCCGTCAAGCCATACCAAGCTGGGAAAGCTTTAGGTAATGGCCTGTGACAGATTTTTTGCATGGGACCTGAGGATCAACCTGGCTAAATTCAGAAAGCACACTACCAAAGGACCAGCCATCAAGTGAAACTGATGACAATCCTCTAAAAAAATAATCTGCATCGTTTGAGGAAATATCAGTGGGAATGAAATATTAGAGCTTTTAAAATATTGCTGCATGAAGCATGTCATGAGCACTTCTTTGACAACCCAGCTGAAATAATGAAATAATTAATGAAATAATTATTCCTTCCCCTAATGGGATCTTAAACTCCTATATCCTAAGGCAATGGCAATGGATATTATTTTTCCAGTAGCAGGACAAGTATCTCCCTAACAAAAGTCTAGGTGAATTTCTAAATACCTAGGTGTGAGACATATGGTCTAAAGAGAAGACTTTCTCATTTTAATTTTTTAATATCACTTTGTCATTTAAGTTACAAACCTTTTGTGTTTTTGAGATCAAGTATTATTTAAATATTTAGAATTAGTATTTCCTCACCTACTATTAAGATTCCAACATTCTGACTTAGAAGAATTTTTACCAAAACAAACTTCTTTGTAAGATTCACTTTTTAGTCATACTTATTCTTTTGAACTCTGTTCACATGTTGCCCAAAGAACCTCTCAATTTAGTCAAATGTTTGATCATTTTCAATAAGAAAGTCATTCTTACCAGTTATTTGACCACTGAGTTTAATTAAAATGATCAGTCTGACAGACATATATTTAATGAACAGCTATAAGCAATAGATGTATTCCTAAAATAATATGTATAAATAATTTTTTAAAAATCTAATCTTATTTTAAAGATACCAAGAAAACATGGTACTGAAAGAATCCCTATTAATCTCTTTATAAAATAAATTCGGTAACCTCAAATTTAATTTTGCTGGTGAATAAATATTAATTTCTACATGTCATATAATTTAAATGAAGTATACTCATATAAAAATCCATTTGATTCAATGCTTCTTTAGGGTTTTTAAAATAAGCATATATGCCAAATTGTCTAATTTATAATTGGAGATTAATGTTCTCCCTTCCAAGACTTCCTGTAATATGTCTCACTTTAATGTGAAACAGAAATTTCACCTATACTTTAGTATAAGTGGGCAGCTAGGTAATAGAATGAATAGAGTGCCAGACCTAGGGCCAGAAAGATTTATCTTCCTGAATTCAAATCTGGCTTCTGACACCTATTAGTTATATGACCCTGGGCAAGTCACTTAATCCTGTTTGCCTCAGTTTCCTCATCTATAAAATGAACTGAAGAGGGAAAGGCAAACCACTCCAGGATCTTTGCCAAGAAAACCCAAAATGGGTTCATGGACATGACTGAAAACAACTCAACAACAACAAATCTTTTTCTGTCCCCCCTTCTCTTTAGTTTTTCCTCCAAATTTGGCCTTTTGTTTTGTTGGCCTATAGCTTCCTTTTTAAATAATTGTGTTTAGAATAATAGACAACTGAAACTTGAGAAACATTAAGATCATCTAGAAGAAACAAAAGACCAGAGAAATTTCAAGTGTTGTGGGCAGGATATTTTTTGATTTAGAGTCTAGTGTTTTCTTTATTACAACAGAGTTGCCTCTAACTAATAGTCTTTCTTTAAAAATACCTTGTTCATTGAAATTACCAATTTAATTTTTAAATCAATAAATAACTTAAAAGATATTGATTAATAGAAATTTACAGAATAGTTCATTGTCTCGTGTTCTTTGAAATCGAGGAATACCAAAATGACATCACTGTCAGTCAATGTACAACTGTGTCCAGTTGTGGCTGATCTGACCAATATGAGCTCAGAAGACTCATTCACGGTTTGGGTACAAATAACCCATATGAGCGTTTGTGATGGAGAAGTCTAAATCTGTGCATCTCATGTTTCTTTGAGCATATGGAATTCTACTTTGCTCAAAGAGCACAGTGCCAAAGAATAATGTTTTAATTGTGAGAAGCACATTTTTTAAAGTAAGAGATGCATTGTTATTTTTACCTTTTTTGGAACTGAGTGGAAGTAAGGTCTAAACTTTTAATTTTATTGATATAGGAAACTCTCCCACCAAGTAACTCCCTGTTAGATAGCCAACAAATTCTCTAAACTAATAATCTTAGTTTTCTGGGCTGCTGAGAGGTAAAGGATTTCCCCATTGCTAGACACTTTATGTGTCATAGGTGGGACATGAACTTGTCTTAACTATCATGTTAACTATCTGTATCCTTTGAATAAAAATACGAAGACAGTATTATGAAGTATAGATTAGTAATCCCCACCATATAAAATTAGTACTTGGAAGTGACTATTTTCAGAAAAGAAAGTTTATTGTAATACAGGCATGCCCTGAAAATATGTGCCCTAACTCACATCTTGCACAATAATATCAGTACATTACCAAATTCCCAATTAACTTTCAAAAAATTATATAAAAGCTTCTCAATCCTTTAGCAAATTATCTGGTTCTTGCCCAGCCCTATCTGCCTAATATTACCTGACCAGACAGCTCTCTTCAGCCAGGTTACACACCCTTCTATGAGACTCCACCTACCATCTAACTCACTCCCAAAGACTAGGATTTCAAACAGAAAGTGACTTCCAAGGTCTTCTAATCTAAGTCTTTCATGTTACATTTGAGGAACCTGAGGCCCACAGGAGTGAAGCGACTTGCCTAATGTCAAATGGCAGGAAATAGCCAACCTGAGTTTTTAATACCCTCTAACTACAGATCCAGGGTTCTTTCCATTTATGCCATACTGTTTCTCCCAGGATTGTGTCTACCATTTATATGATTTTGTAAGGCTACTGCCCCATATGAAGATATGTTTTCATAAAACTAATTAATAATATTAGGTAGCTAATGTCTATGCACCAGAGCAGGCCTCATTCAGTTTTATTTTTTACTTTACTCTTATTATATAGAAGATCCTTTTTGGATATTTTTTCTAGGAATGGGTTCCTCTCCCCCCACCCTTTTTAAATTAAAGGCAGACATTTTATATTTTCTACTAACTCTGTGAACAATTATAGAAGCTATGATATACTTCATGAGATTTTTACTCTGTTTGTGTGATATATGTCTGCTATCATGATGTGAGCAATGTGGAAGTATATATTGTGTGAAAATACAGATGTAGCCTATATCAGACTATTTACCACCTTGAGGAGGTAGGGAAGGGGCAGAGGGAGAAAATCTGAATCCTAAAATGTCAGAAAACAATAGTCAAAAATTGTTTCTACATGTAATTAAAAAAACAAAAACAAATATAAAAAGAAGCTGCGGTACAGAGAACATTCAGTTTTTCCCACAGATGATTTGAGAGCCATAGAATATTAAATTGAAGTTTCTCTAACCTTTTCCCTAGATCACTCAAACCCCAAAGCCACATACTTCTGTATACACAAAGAATTATGTCCACAAACGGTGTGTACTTTTCTTTACACAGAAAGAACAATAGCAATACAAGTTCCTGGAGCAAAATTTGTCTTCATTATCATTTATTTAAATTGGCTAATGTTGGAATGCCTCACATTTGTGCACTACTGGTGGAATTTTGGGTTGGTTTAGCCATGATCAAAAGAATCTGGAATTATATTCCTAAAGTTACTAACCTGGCTATACCCTTTGTCCCAATTTGCCATTAAGCTTATATCCCAAACAGATAAAATAAAGAGAAAAAGGACCTATCTCTAGAAAAATATTTATAGCAGCTCATTTTGCAGTGGGTCCAAACTAAGAAACCAAGGAGATGGACACCCATTGGGGGATGACTAAACAAATAATTTTATATGAATGCTTTGTGATATTATTGTGTGAATTGTAAGGTTTGACAAAGTAGATAGTTTTAGAGGAAACTGAGCATATGTCTATTAAGTGATTCAGAGTGATCAGAAGTAGAAGAACAATTTACAGAATGGCATTATAGAGGAAAACAGCTTTGAAACTGATTAATGCAAGGATAAATCATAAATCTAGCAGAGTGAAGATTAATCACACCATTCATCTCCTACAAGAGAGGTAATGGACTTAAAATGCAAAAAAGAGAAATTTTTGGATATGGTCAATGTGGGAATTGGGTAGTTAGACTGGACTATGCATATTTGTTATGAGAATTCTGGTGGAGAATTTGTTTGCTTTTTATTTTAATTGTTCAAGTGGGTCTCAGAATGGGAGAAGATAAATACTTGTAAAAACATATAAGCATATATACACACATATTTAGATATGTGTGTATATATGTATGTATGTGTTTGTACATGTGTGTATATATACATTTTAATTTAATTTAAGTTTTTAAAAGCCTCTTACCTTTTTCAGGGCTGCTGGAGTGATGTAGTAGGAAGACAGTATTCGCTACTTGTGTGTATTCTGTTCAGTGCTCTAGGTTATCTACTCCTGGGCATGTCCACTAGCTTATTCTTAGTTGCCATCGCTAGAATTCCCGTTGGTGAGTTCCTTATATACTCAATATTGTCTCTTCCCACTCTTCCTCCTCCAGAGGGTACTGTCGAGAGTTTTCTTCTAGCTATATAGTTTATAGCCTCATAAGACCTGATTTTACCTGCTCTTTTTTTATTTGTTTCTGCCTCTTTGCCTCACAATCTACATACTTATGTTTAAAGAAAACCAATTCAATCTCAGATTATTGCATTAGACTTATATGTCTCCTGTTGTGATTGCCTAACATTTGAGCAAACCTGAACATCTGGAATGTGCCAGTTTGTCCTAGGCATCTGTAGAAGATATGCCTCCCCTGGAGGAGTTTCCAGGTTCCCAGCTGGGCCATGTAACCTCAAGCACAGAGTCATTGGTATGTCTGGTCCTCAGCTTTGAAGCCCTTTATGCAGACTCAACTGCTATTAGTTGATGTTGTTAAAAATAGATATTGAGGATCAAAGATCAATTTTTCATGCTAATACTTAGTTCTTTTTAATCCTTTAGACCAGGGATTCTTATCTCGAGGTCCATGAATGTTTTAAGTATTTTGAAATTCCATTTTAATATACTTGGTTCTTTATAATCTTATTTATTTCAATTTACCCATTAAGAACTTTTTTTTCTAAGAAGTGATCCATAGGCTTTACCAGACTAGAAAAGGGGTCTATCACACACAGAGACATATTTATCATCCATATCTTACAACAGATTTTACCTGAAGGTGGTTATTTCCATTGAGGATGTCTTTTATTTTTAATTTTCATTTCTCCAAGATAAACTTTAAATCAATTAGGACTCTCAAATTCAAGGTTTCCTTTTTGTTTTCTTCCTGAATTTGGAAAACCAGTCACTTCTAGTTATAACCCAGATTAAATAGAGCATAAATTACATTCCTTTGGAATCATCAGTTTTCATAGTTTCACTCATTAACTTGAGCATCTAGGTCAGTGAACAACTTTAGCACACATTCTGTAACAGAGGTCAATAAAATATATTATTCTAATAATCTATATTATCACCTTCCCCTAATATATTTTGTCTTTATGTTGAAAGCTTAGTTGCTTAAGAAAAAAATGTGTGTATCAGAATGTGAGGATCAGGTAGATATTGTAACAATACATGACTTTAAAGACAACCAATGATAAGAGGAAAAATAAATTGAGTTAATTTATTTTCATTTTTATCATGTAGCCATAATTTATGCAAACTAATTAAGTTCATAATTTTATCCATAACATTTCCCCATTATTCTGTAGGGAATTTCTGTTATTACTATGAGTATAGTCCTTGTGAAACAGAAACCTAGGACTAACTTGCTACCTCATATCACCCTAGAGAATATTCCTTTTTTGTTCATGATTTTGTTTATAAATGTGAAATCAAAGTATTGTGATAGAGATAATACCATGATATTATCTTGGTAGATAATAGATGCCCTTTAATATCCAAACTCCTCCTGTACTGGTTGGCATCTAATGGAATAGGGCACATGGCAAGGGTACTCCTTGATAATGGGATAGGGAATTCTTTTCTAGAGTTTTACTTCTATTCTTGAATTTTAAATATATTCCACTTATCCTTTCTCTCCTACCACTTTGCCATATATATATAAAAACAACTCTTCCATATATAGGAGGAATTAATTCATCTCTTTAATTCTATTTACTTTTATTAAACAAGTCATATTTAAGTCCTGTTGATCTTCTAGACACTGGTCTAGTTTCTAGGGAGGCAAAAAAAAAAAAAACAATCCCTGTCTTCAAGAAACTGAAATTCTTTGCATGAATAGGGGTAAGGAAAGTATGGAGAAAAAATAACATATACGTAGATAAGTAAATATAAATTACATGCAAAATTAATACAAAATGGCTATTTGTGGGAATGGAGGAGGATACTAATAACGATAGGAATCAGGAAAGATCTCTAAGTAGGAGGCACTTGAGCTGAGCAGAGTTGGGGGCTAAAACTAAGGTAATCCATGAAAAGCCAAGAAGAGGATTTTTATATTTGATCCTGGAAATGATGGGGAGCCACTGGAGATGATTGAGTAGGGAGGTGATAGCCTGTTTTTTAGGAAAATCACACTGGGAGCAAAGAGGAGGATGAAGGGTGGGAAGAGGCTTGAGGCAGAGAGATGACCAACCAACAGACTATTATTACAATTGTCCAGGCATCAGGTGATGAGGGCCAACACCAGGATAATGGCAGTGTTAGAGGAGAGAATGGCATATATAGGTAAGGTAAAATCAACAGGACTTGGAAAACTGAAGAGGAGTTGAGTATGACAGCTAGATTTGAAATCTGGGTAACTGAGAATAGACAGTAATAGGGAAGTTGAGAAGAAAGGAGGGCTGGGGTTAGAGCTGGAGGAACAGAGAATAAGTTCAATTTGGGCCTTTATACAGAACAGAAGAGTCTGTGTTTTTAGCCTATATGTATTAGAGAGGAATTGAAGTTTTTTGAGCAAGGATGTAACATGGTCATCCCTCACCCTCTGACTTCATTCCTACTGTAATAAGACGTGAACATCACCATTTTTTGATCTTCATTAAGCATCTAAAGACATGATGCTGAGCACCAAATTTAAATTTTTATGTAGTCTAAAACTTTTGTGTCTGTGTATGTTAGTAGGTTATTATATCATGGCTCAGTCAGTCACAAATTTCATTGAACTCCTACCACGTGCTGAGAATAACCTGAAGAGTATGCAGTTACTTTTATGTTATGCTTTAGATTATGGCTCTCCATGGCAATAACAGTTGAGTAGGCCAGACCAGCATGTAGAGTTGAAACATGCAATGGTGCTAGAATAATGTGTTTTGTTTGTCCTTTTAAAAGTTTTCAAAATAATCTATCTCAATTAAGCCACAGAAGTTGTTTTATGCCGCCTTTGATAGGTAGAAATTGTCAGTGCAGTTTAAGTTGCCAGCCCACCCTATCTCCATTGCTATTTGGTATATTGCAGCATAGGAGTCCATTGAAGACCAGAAGCACCAGATAAGTTTTCAGATGCCACCATTGCCAGAGATAAGGACAGGCCTGGCACAAAGTAGGGAATTCAGACAGGAGTTGAAAGTTTGAAGTTTTTCATTTTTGGTGGAACGGGGAGAATGACAAGAAGTCAAGCAGGAGGTTATTCCCTTTTATGAAGGCAACGTAGCATAAAAGAAAGAACCCTGGCTCTACATTCAGAGAATCTGGGTTCACTCCCACCTTTGATATTTAATATCTCTCAGGCATTGGGGCAAGTCTATGAACTACCTGGTCCTGAGTTTCCTCAAAGGTAAAATATGTTTAGATTAGATGAGCCCTGAAGTTCTTCCAGATCTAGAATTATGAGCCCAAGATAGTACCCGTAGTCAGAACTCAGAAGAGAATCTGAGCAAAGATAAGAAATTGTTTTCTTAAAAGGTCTTTCCGTATTTCTTGTGGGAGCAGATGCTAGCAATGAATCATGAGATTTAAAACATCTCCCTTATATTACAGATGAGGAAAACTAAGAGATGAAAAAGGGAAATGATAGAGAGATGAAGCAATTTGACCAAAATATAACACAATTAGTAAACAATAAACAGAACCAAGTTTCTAACACAGATTATTCATTTCCAAATTGATTGGGTTCTGTTTCCACCATGATGAGAAATTAGCAGCACTGGATCCACTGATTTTCCTTCAAGGAAGTGATTTCAGCATCATGGGAGAGAAAGAGGATTGTCCTGTATAGGGCCAATGCAGGGCAGCTAGAATTATTGAAGGCCTTACAAAAAAACACATTCTTTTTCTAAAGGAAGCTTCAAATCTTACACAGCATGGCATTTTCTACGTAAGGAACATTTTAGCAAGAGTTCATTGTTGATTTTAAATTTGTAAATTCCAAATGCATTAAAGCCTTGCCAGAAATTGTTCTGGTAAACATTAGTGTTAAAAGCACACCTGTATTTTATTATGTATTGTTAAATTAGCATACTTCACTCATATGGTAGGAGGTTTTCTATCCTTTTTCATGAATATTTCATTTTTTCTAATTAAATGCAGATATTGTGTTCATAGTAATGAAACCTAACCAGAAATTCTTAACCATATATATGTTTGCTATTTAAAAGTAGAATATTTTGTGGTAATTGAGATTAAATACAGGACAGGAAATAAAATGCTTTCATTTTGGGAAATGTTACTAAACCATTCTCTATCTTAACCTGTAGGTATATTCAAGCACACGCTTTCAATCTCAAGAGCTCTTCTTTCGGATCTGGTTTTAGAGAGAGAGCGCCCGCTGGTAATAGGGAAATTCAATACAGCATCAAATGTGGGTTTTATCTTGGGTCCTATGGTTGGTGGATATCTTACTGAGTTAGAAGGTGGATTTTATATAACATCCTTCATCTGTTTCTCTATCTTCATGCTGAATGCTGGTAAGTTGGGATCTGATCACAAGATAAGTCAATTATTTGCAATTGATGTTGATCTATTGACTATTGACTGTACATTGTGAGAATTTATCATACGGCCAAGTTATGAGTTTGATCCCTGTGTGGACCAGCTAGCTTTGCTGTGTGGTTCATGGCCAGAAAATTAATCCATAAGCCCTGTCAACTCCACTGCAAATGCATGTCACATGGGAAGCCCAAGAAAGAGGGTGTAGATGCACAGGATAAAACCATCACAATGGCCAAAAAATTATTTCAAGCATATATTTTGTTTATGGAATCTCAGCATATTAATTTACACATAAAATATCACATATCCATGACTTACAGTTCAAAGGAAGGAATAGCATCACAGTGTTTTGATTAAAAAAGAATGATTTGGGATCCTAGTTTTAATTTTTTCATTAAGCTGTGTACCATGAGTTTTATTTTGTTCCATACTAAATTCTTCCCTGTCTTTTGCCTGCTTGCTATTTTAATTATAATATATTTCTATTACTGTTTTATGTAAAATACTATAACTCTCTGACCCAAGCAAGTAGCACATCATCCACTTCTTATAGCTTTACTGACAATATCCTTTACTGTACTCAGCTTTCTTGATTGAACATCCCTTTTAGATTTTTTTTCTTTCACTCATTTCTATACCTATGTCTTTTGCCATGGCCTAAGTGCCTGGCAAGTATCTAGAAGTGATTATGCAAAATTCCTTCACATTCGTATTGAAATCTTCATTCTGTGAAAGTCTTGGAGAACTTCTTAAAAACATAAATGGAAGAACTCAAGAGGGCTTCTTAACACTTTCTCATATACTGTTTTCTGTTGGAATTAGGAAATAAATGTCTAAGTAGAGGCCACCATCTGTTGACATTTACCATACTGGCCCCACATTCCTTTCCCCAGTGGTGACCAGTTCATATACTTTATTGTCAACACACACTTACTGAGTGCATAGCACAGTGGAGAGATATAAAAGTAGATGATAGTCCTGCCCTTGAGGAACATCTGCTATATTTGGAAAAACAACACACATATGTGAAATTAAAATAATACAAAGCAATTCCAAATGCCTGCAAAGGCAAAATAATGTAGGTAAGAACTATATTTTAAGTTGTCAAATCAGAGTAGTCAAGAAAGATTCCCAGAGCAGGTTTATTATGTATTAGGATTTGAAGGAGGTATATATATGAACACTAATGGTTTAAAGGGTGAGGATAGGAAAGTTCAACTGATAGAAATGGAATAATGCATAACTCACCAGAGTCAGCATGGAGTAAATAGGAATTGAAGTGAAGAAGTAAAGTAGCTTGTTGGGAGTAGAGGATGGGGAACTGAAGAGAAATGAGGTCAGATCATGAAAAACCTGGAACCAAAAGCACAATTTAGATCAGACATAATAGAAAATAGGAAGTCATTGAAAGTTCTCTACCTGAGCAGTGAATGGTGAAACTTTTATTTGAGGAGATTATGCTAGCAGCAGAATTTTCCTATTCTAGAAGGATTGAAACAGACAGATCCGCTGCCCGTGGGGGTTTCTCGATATAGCGTCAGACAGAATAGAAGGAAGGGTTTGTAGAAATTATTTTGACAGATGCAATTGGCATAGCATTAGAGAAGTAGCCATTTGGCATCTAAGGACATCCTATTAAGTGTGCTCCTCTCTCCCCCTACATTGGCAGGTCTTGTCTGGATATTTCCATGGAATGACACAAACCTGAGCAGGATAAAGAATAGCCAACAGAACAGTCACAAATTTCCTTCACACCTTCTGAAAAAGACAAAAAACAAGTCACAAGAGCCTCCAGCAGCCAATGGCGCCATCACACCTCAAGCAGTGACTTGGCAGCTCTGGGTTCAGATTGTGTCTGTGCTGAGAGATATCAAGAATGTGATATTCTCTGAAATGTGGGACATCTTTTCTGTGCGCTTCCTGATGGCTCTGGCTGTCATGCTGTACCATAGTAACTTTGTTCTGGCAATAGAGGAGCGCTTCGGGATGAAACCCAGGCTGACCGGATACATTATCAGCTACAGTAGTGCCCTGGGCGTGTTTGCGGGCTTTGTGCTGGGACCAATAATGAGACTCTATAAGCACAACACCTACACCATTCTGTTGCACTCTAGTCTCCTCACCTGTGTCCTCTTGCTGCTTTACTCCACCACGCTCAGCATCTGGGTGGTCATCTTCTGCTCCACTTTCCTGTCCTTCTCCACTGCTATTGGCAGGATCTGCATCACGGACCTTCAGCTGACTGTGGGCGGGGCTCAGGCTAGCGGGACTCTCATAGGCCTGGGCCAGTCCGTGACGGCCGTGGGCCGCATCATCGCCCCTCTCCTCTCTGGAGTTGTCCAAGAATTCAGTCCCTGTGGCCCCCCCAGCCTGGGATCGGCATTAGCTTTAGTGGCTATCCTCATCATGGTGTTAAACAAACCTTGTTACAGTAGTGATCAAAGTGCCAAGCTCAAAAGCCAATAAGATGACTTCCATCGGAAGAGAAGTAAAATTCATGCTGAAAGAGCCAGGGGCAAAGGCAATGCTATTTGAAAGCACCCTGGAGGTATATCATAGGAGCAGAATATGCCTTTCAAGAACAATTCCTGCTGCAGGATTCCCTTGAGACTTGCCAAGCTGAGTCTTCCCTGAAATTCTGCATTCTTGTGTTGCTGCATTGCTTGGTGTTGGGGTCAGGGAAAGGGGGCTCTTCAGGCATGTCTGAAGTCTTACTCTTGGGTTCTGGATGAAGCTCCTGCGTTTCTGCAGACATAGCAGCCCCCAAACCAGACGTCAGAATGTTGATGGCCCCCGTTCAGGGTCAATGTTCACCAGGAGAATGCATCCCTAGGAGATCCATCTGCTACTTGTCCTACTACCATTTTTAAAGAAAAGAAGATACCAGCTATTGAACTTGGGATGGGCTTGTAGAATATGTACAAGCACTCTTGGAATGGATTGCCAAAGCAAGATTCTTGGGAGAATGGAAGTAGCTACAAGGACTTACCCACTAAATGAAAGTAAAAGTGCACTTTAAGATAAACATCCATGATTGGGTGGGTGGCAATGATTTCTTATTCACATAGCTTATCCTCTCCATGGAAATTCTGAAGAAAAGACAACTCCCATTAAATCAGTTTGTCATCTTTGGAGTAGAATGATTTATTTCCTATCCTTGATTGATTTTGGAGATTTTCTTAAAATGATGTTTATACAAAGTGATATTATCAGTTCTTCCTGTTGAAATGTGGAAGGTTACATAGATTCTTTGATCCTGTTCCATGTGTGTTAAGTGTTAGCTGTACCATTCCTGTCAGAAGATTTCCTTAGGACTTGACTAAGAGCGCTGCAGTCAGCCAAGATGAATCTTACAGAAATTGTGTATGCTTGTGTTGCTACATTGCACAGGGAATAGAACATTGCCACATTAAGTTAAGGAAACCTTATTAATAATAGGGCGGTGTCATCAGGTAAGATGTCACATCTCATATGTTACTGAATGATATAAAGGAGCCTTAAGATTGTTTTGAAAACCTACTTGCTGTGCATGAGCCCCTCATGTGGGACCAGAAGAGATTTTCAGTATTTGTCAAGGAGAAACAATACAACCTCCCATAACCCTAATGTCTGTGTTGCATACTTCAGTTACATTTGTTTGCGTACTATTTAGGAGCCCAAGAGTGAGCTCAAGACCAAGTATGCCGACAGATGGGTGCGAGAAAGTTTTCCTAACAGGGACTTGTACACACTTACTCATATGTAGGTTCAAATTCCTGGTTTGACAAGCTAGAGTCTGTCTGTAATGTAGGGCAAGCCAATGAACCCCACTGGTTTCTGACAACTCTAAAAATCCCAGGCCTAGTTTAAATATATTATGTAGAATGATTTTAATATAAATATGTAATTTTAATGATGCTTTTTTAAACAATAGGTACTTCTTAAACAAATATCTTAACAAACCCACCTAGAGTTCCTTTCCCCAAAACAATTTGACTAAGTGCAGGATTCCTTTTCAGAAAGGAGACATGGTAAAGATGAAAAGATGTTTTTCTAGGTTAGAAGTTGGTTTTTTTTCCCCATTTCCTTCTACATAAGGATGCTATTGATTCAATCACTTGTGATTGAACTGAAGTCAAACCTGTAATAATTAATTCCATAAATATTTATGAAGCACCTTCTGGATACATAGGAACTATAAAGACTCTCTTTTAAGTTTCTTATACTTTTATTGGGAGAAGGGCACACAAAATCATAGACTTAGAGCTGGAGAGGACCTCAGGTGTCACTCGTCCAACACCATCATTTTACAGATGTGAAAATAGGACCAGGTGGGAAGCAATGTGACTAATTCTCTCTGAGCCTCACCTTTCTCATCTGTAAAATGAGGAAATTAGACAAAATGTATCTCTAAGGTGCTTTCTGTTCTGGATTTACAAGTCTAAGATCCTTGAACAAGAGAGAAGTTCCATACAGTAAAAAACGGAGGACTGAGAAGTGTTAATAGAAAGATAAAGGGAAAGAGACTGTGAAAAAAACTGCTGAATGCACCCTATGTCGTTATCTTCTTTGTTCACACAAACAAAATGACAGCTTTTCTAAGGGGATTGTCAAATTTAGGCATATTTTTAGGCTGCAAAAAGCAAAATTATATAATAAATATTAAGGGTCCAAACAGAGAGATCCAGATTTGACCTTTTGTTGATGGATAAGATGGCCAGCAAGTTAGAGAGCACTTTAAGGTTTGTGAAGCACTTTTCCCATGTTATCTCATTTCATCCTTACATCAGCCTTGTGAGGTAAATGTTCCTATACCCATGTTACAATAAGAAAACAAGCTAAATGACATGTCCAAGTTCATTTAGTTAGTTAAGTTAGGATTAGAACTCATGTTTTCCTGACAGATTAGTGTTCATTATTCTTCAGATAAAATGAATCATTCCTTCTGTATATATAAAATTCCTTCTGTATATATAATATTCTGCAATGTTTTTACTCTTTAATTGACAGATTTTACTTGGGGTTTCAATGGATATTTTCTTAAGATATTTCTTACATGTTAATCCATTAAGAATTTGGAATATATGTTCTCAGGGAGATACCAACTGATACTATCTGCTATTAAAGTTCTTATTTATTTGTTTTGTCTTGAATGATTTTTGTAGTATTTTTCCAAAATAAATTAATATTGACTACTTAAAACAAAATAAACTATTAATATGAAAAAATCTGAAGAAAATGTCATCCTTTCCTTCACAGTTTTTATTCTCTTAGAGTGTTCTTACAGCTCTAGTTTCCTACAATTCAAATTATCTGCCCTCCAATCCAGAGCAAGCCCTTCACTCCTATGACAACTTTTCCTTATAATCAGCACCCACTTCATGTTTACAGCATGAGCAATAATAGTAGCTAATATTTATATAGTGCTTTAAGGTTTGCAAAGCCATATGTATATATGTGTGTTTGTGGGGGGGGGGTTGTGGGGGGGTGTGTATGTGTGTGTGTAAATTTGATCGCCACAATACCCCACAACAAAAGGTAGGTGCTATTATGCCCATTTTTCAGATAGGACTAAGAGTAAGGTTAAGTGATTTAGCATTTTCCTAGAGTCTGAGGCACTAGGTCTTATTGACTTCAACTTCAGTGTTTATTCACTATGCTACAGATATTTTTTATGTATTTGAATCATATTTACAATTAAAAAGAGCAATATAAGTCATTGTAAAGTAATTTCCAAAATAATTGTATTAATAGCTCTCTTTAGAGGCTCAAGGGAAAACCTAGGAATGGAGATTGTGGAAAAGGTGGGTCTTGAACCTGACCTTGAAGCATAGGAATTTTGAAGCTACTGAAAAGAAGTTGGTGTAATGGACATTATCAAAAAAGGAGAAAAGAATGTTGGAATGGGGAGGACAGTATGACCAGAACATCAAGCTGCTAATTTGGCTAATCAGTCCATGTAACATGAGTGGAAATTTTCATAGAGGACCATTGGGTGATAAAATTGATGAAAATAAATCATGGACAAATTATGGAGGGTTTTTTTTTTAATGGTTTGGATTTGATCTTGTAAGCAGAGGGAAAAGCCATCAGAAGTTTTTGATTAGTGAATGAATAAAATGATGGAAAAAAATATAAGTAGAAAATTACCAAATTAGAGGGAGTCATCTACAAGAAAGAAAAGGGTGTGGGGGGGGGGGGTTGTGGGTGTTTCAGCAAGCAGATCCATAGGTGTTGTCAATCTGGGATTATGAGAATGCAGCTCCCCCTCAGACCTGTGACCAGTGGACCATCAGAGACTTTTTTATAGGTGAATCAACTGTAGCTGGAAGTAGTGGGTGACTACCATTTTAAAGTTCTTGGTGCCTTTGGGTCTCCCTATGTCAAAGATATCTCCCTGATATGCTCTCTATTCCAATATCAATGACCATAAATTGTTGCTAATCACATTTTAGTGACAATAAATTCCCAGCCTTTCTTGTATATCAGGTTTAACAAGGAAAGGATATGCAGGTAGGTGATGTGTGCCTGAGGGGAGTGGGTTGGGGACACCAAAGAAGAGCAGGAAAGGGGCAGAACTGGGACTTGGGAAACCTAAAGATAGGAACCACAATAATGATAATACTATACAATACATAATTCCCAGAGTTTTTATAGGATTTTAATGTTTACAAAGTACTTTATGAGTATTTTCTCATTTTATCTTCATAAAAACCCTATGAGATAAATGCTTTTAGTATCCCCATTTTAGAAATTAGGAAACTAAGTCTGAGGTTAAGTTATTTGCCTGAATTACCTACCAGTAAGTATCTGGGCAAGATTTAAACTTGGGTCTTCCTAATTCTAGACCCAATAACTATGCCATTAGCCAACCTTTGGCTGCAGAAAAGTTAAAGAACATGAAATATTAGAAATAAATTTCTTTTGTGTTGATACTGGAATGATAACTTTTTGAAAGGCATTAGATTTTTCAGAAATAATATCTGGTGACTTTAAAAAAAAGAAAAAAGAATATAGACTAGCTGCCAAACTTCATTTAACTTACAATTTTCCCTGTGGCTGAGCTGAAGCTGGTGGAAATCAAAGAAAGGTATGGACAACAGAGGGGAAGCAGATTAAAGGGGATGGGAGTGGGGAGAGCAGGTTCAGGGAGGAAATATGCGGCATATTATTTGTCCTTGAAACTACCCTATGTTAGCACTTCACTGGGAGTTTATGACAACCTTTACCATGAGAAATTGGTCTATTTCCTACCAGTGAAAGCTGTCTTAGAATTCTCTCCTGTGATAATTATTTATATATTGCATAATATATATATATGTGCCAGTTCAAAATTAAAAAAAAAAACCTTCAAATGTGATTACAGGAAATGTCAATCATTTTAACAAACTCGAAATCTGGGTGTTCACCAGATTCCTCAGAATTTTCATCTAAAACACATGTAAGTGCATAAATATCATTTTTTCTAAGACCTGGCATATTCTTCTAAAACAACGTTGAGAATATAGTAGAGATATAATTATTTAGAATGGCATATGACATTTTTCTTTCTGCATCAGGGGAGGGAACAAGGTATTAATATAACTCATTAAGAAGATATTTTTAAAATAAGCCAAAATTTTGGATTTTGAAACTAAAAGCAACTACAAAAATATTATGTTTAAAATAGTTATTATTGTAATTATACATAGGAAGTTGTTTTAGTGGCCATCTTTGTAAGGTTTAGATGGTTTAATTTTTTATCAGAGGCAGAAACAAGAATTTACGATTTTAATGTCCACAGTCCACAATCAACCCCAGTGTAAAAGGAAGATGCTCATTTCCTCCTTAAAGAGATGAGTGCAAAAGTGTCCACTGGCATTCACAGTCAAATTTTGACATTTTTCTTTCTTCTTTTCCCTTGAAGAATCTTTTCTACATTCTAGAGATTGACCATTTTGTGCTCATGGATCACCAAATGGCTATTCCCACTAGATATAGCTGTTTGCCATTGTCCTGACCATTAATCTGGTACACCTTGAAGCACCTCAGAGATAGGAATGAAGATAAAATAAAATCAATGAATAAGATGGAAAAAGATGCTGCTAATGGAAGAGCAAAACTGTTTCATGATTTCGTATTTTATCTCTTGACTTAAATGATTGCCTTGAATATATTTTGTTTTAGAATGTTTTTTTCTTAAACGTTTTTTAAAAATTCCAAAAGGGCAAACTGACTGAATCCAAAAGGTATTGCTTCAACACTGAAGAAATAAAGGTGAGTCCTCTTAACTTCCAGTTAAAAAAAGGTTGCTTTCCTTGAACAACTTTTCTTTCCAGAGATGTTTCTACTCATATTTCTTTTCTTACAACACTCTTTATAGAAATGCATAGATTCCTATTTCCCCAGATTTGTTTTTGTTATTTTTTTAACTCAGTCTTTTAGAAGGTTAATGACATACATCAATTACATAAATGAAAGTAGCAAAATTTCCTAAAAGGAATTTAAAAATATATTATATTAAAATATATAATATTTTGTGTTTATTTATATTAATTTATATATTTTATATTATAGATATAGATATAGATATAGATATCTGACTTCAGACACTAATTATTGTGACCCTGGGAAAGTAGCTTAACTCTGGTTGCCTCAGTTACCCCATCTACAAAATGACCCGAAAGAGGAAATGGCAAACCATTCTAGTGTCTCTGCCAAGAAATCCCCAAATCAGGTCATTCATAGTTAGAAAGGACTGAAAATGCTTAAACAACAACAAATAGCCACTGTGTCCTAGTTTTGTGCCTCATGCTGGCCTGTGGAAATGATCCCACTCTTAACTATCATTACTTTTTGAGTGCCAACTTGAATGGAGAGACCACTCAGTAATGAATTCTTTGGCCATGACAATTGCTAATGAAACATGCAGTCCAATGTGTCCTTTGGCTTCTTTGGTGATAGAAAAAGAGTCCAAAGGTGCTAGGCATCAGAACATTTTTAGATGACCTGTCAGCATCAATTTAGCTGCTGGTGGTAATTTATGTGTAAGATACTTGCCCAGCAGCCAATAAATGGATATTAGAGGAATGTCATCACTGATCTTGACAGTCTTGGTACTCATGAAACCAGAAGACAACCAAAAAAAGATCCTGAAAAAGTGGCAGCTAAATTTAAAGATGATTCATAGACTCCCTTTTGAGAAACAAAGGAGTTGGCAATGTTCATTTTATTGTGCATCTAAAGCAGGCGTTCTTAATTGGGGATCCATGGAGTATTAAGGGGTCTGTGGATAGTTGGGAAGAGGGTCCATGAACTCAAACAAAGAAAAAATATGTCACCTCTCAATTTTCACAAACTCCTAACTGAAATTTTGCATTTTTTTTTCAAAAATGAATTTTTAAGGAGGATAGAGTTGGCTCAATGGATTGAGAGCCAGGTCTGGAGATGGGAGGTCCTAGATTCAAATCTGTCTGAGGACATTGCCCAGTTGTATGACCCTGGGCAAGTCACTTAACCCCAATTACCTAACCTTTACCATCCATCTGCCTTAGAACTGATACTTAGCATCAATTCAAAGACAGAAGGCAAGGTTGGGTTTTTTATGATCTTTTAAAAAAATATTGTTCTGAAAAGAAAGTCATAGACCTCACCATCCTGCCAAAAGTGTCCTTAATGCAAACAAGATTAGGAACCCATAATGACAGGAAACAGATGTAGCAGTTTAGCTCCTGCTAGTTCATTGCCATTCTATCCTAGCTTCATTCACCTGGTTTATATAGCAGGATGTATTACACTTGGAGACAACAGGGAGTTCTAAAGGTGAAACAAACATTAAAGAAAATGGCACCTGCTCATTGGAGCTCTACTTTCATCCTCTCTGGTTACCCGGACCGGATTGTGATGCCCAAGCACTGTGGCTCCCCTTTGAAACTTACCCCAAAGAACAAAAGAAAGAGAAAGCTAAAGGCACACACTTGGAGCCCAGGGAGAAGCACGCCATCCTCTGGAGAGGCCAGCAGAGAGCTCTGAATTCTTGTACTGAGTCCACACCATGCTGGACCAATACTACCAGGGTTAGTGAGTGAAAAAGTGATGAGGGTTAAGAAGAAACATTCAGAGGAATTCAAACAATGACTATGTAAGCATTATTTGCTTTTATGTACTACAAGCCTGTCTACAGCTGGCAGGAGAAGAAGCACACAATGAAAGAGAACCAACTTCACCTTCCTTTTCAACAGTGAATAAGTCCAGAGAGTTATGAAAGTGTCTCCCCTCAGACCCAGCAATGGCAGATTTTTTCCCACAATGAGAGCAGGGAAAAGGGAAAAGGAAACTCTGTGTTCCAAATTATTTATAGCCGCTCTCTTTGCAATGGAAAAGAACTGGAAATCTCGAGGGGATGTCCAACTGTGATATACGATTATGATGGGATACTACTGTGTTGTAAGAAATGATTAATAGATTAATTTAAAAAATCAGAAAAGACTACATGAAAATGAAGAGTGAAATGAGTAGAATCAAAAGAATATTCTATTTACCTATAGATTTCATTTTTGAAGAATAATTTGTGAATGTTCACCTCTAGAGAATGAACTGAAAAATGGAAACCCAAAAGACAGATTTATACATATCTATTTGCCAGATGATGCATTCTATGGTACAAAATGGGTGAGATACCTAGAAATAAATTCTATCTAAAACAAACAAACAAACAAAAAAAAAAACAACAGGGAAGATGCTGAGTAATGGGTACTTCCTACTGGGTAAAAGAATGACTCCTTACATTTATCTTTCATGCCTCTTTCTCCTTGACCTCTGGGCCTTATTATCTGACCTGCAGTTTACTCCAAAGATCACTAGACCATTTCACTCACCCTTCAGTGACACACTCTGGATCTCTAGCCTTCAGCTCCATCCAAAGAACCCCCAAGGAATTCCTATTTGCTCTGGACCCTCCTAATGCTAATATTTCTCCCCATTAAAATGTGGGCTTCTAGAGAACAAGCATTTTCTCATTTTTCTTTTTGTAGTCTTATCACTTAATAGAAGTTCTTTTTTTTCCATTAAGTATTTTATGATGGTTTGATTATGGAATCTGGAAGCAAAGAAGACTTGAGTTCAAATCCTACCTGTGACAATAGATTGACTGTGTAACCAAGATCAAGTGACAACTTCTCGGAGCCTCACAGACTATGTGACTGAGCATATGGCAATCTGCACATCTCCACACTGGTACTTCCTATAACAGTGAAGCCACAAGTCCAATTACAATGTCTAGATATTGGATAGATATCCAAAATAATGGATATGCCTATAGATAAGCTTTGGTTAAGCAATTCTTTGTAATTGATCTTAAGAAATCCACTGAAATGCTGCAGAAACAAGATAAAGAGTTAATTCTTAAAATAGGCTGGGGCGATTAGGTGATAGAGCCTTTGGCCAGGAGTCTGGAATACCTAGGTTAAATCTAGCCTCAGATATTAATTGTGTGAATCTGGGCAAATCATTTAACCTTGTTTGTCTCAGTTTCCTTATCTGTAAAATAAGCTGAAGAAGGAAATGGCAAACCATTCCAGTATTTTCGCAAAGGAAACCCCAAAAGGGGTCATGAAGAGTTGGATGCAACTAAACCCCAACAACAAAAGGAAAGGGATGAATTATGATCTGATTGGAAAAGATACTGTCTTGGATTATTGATTATTTCACAGAGCAGGCAGAGACAAGGAGGGGAAGCCTGTATCTCTTGCAGAGAGGCACTGAAGTTTAGGGGTTATCCCAGAAGCCCCTCTGGTATTGGTTGATACACATGATAGACAGGACTGAGTGCTCAGTTAGCAGTATATGCCTTGGTCTTTACTGCTAAAGAATATTAGACAGCCACTGGCCACAACATCTGCAGGTGATGTGCATAATGTCACTGGACACATTCTTCTATGGCTATGATCATTTGTACATTTGCAAAAAGACCAACATGAAAATAATGGAATGTTGGGAACAAACTTCGGTTGCATTAGTTCAGGAGGTTGGGAAATCAATCAATCAATCAATCAATAGATATTTGTTAAGTGATTACTATGTGCCAGGCACTGTGCTAAACAAATAAAGGGATACAAAAAGAAGCAAAAGACATTCCTTGCCATCAAGGAACATGCAGTCTAACAGGGGAAACACACAAGCAAATATATAATAGCAAGCAATATACAGTATAATATTGGAACAGAATTGGAAATAATTAAAAGGTGGAAAGCACTGGAATTAATAAGGGATGGCAAAGGTATGGGAAGAGCAGGTATGATTTTAGTTAGAACTTAAAGGAAATCAGTGAGGTTAATATTTAAGAGAGATGAGGGGAGAGTGTTCCAGCATGGGGCACAGCCAGAGAAAATGCCTGGAGCTAAGAAATCTGGAGTGTCTTGTTTCTGAAACAGCCAATAAGTCAGTGTCATTGAACTGAAGAGTACATGAAAGGGAAGAAGGTTTAAGAATGGAAAGGTAGGAGGGAAGGGCTTTAAATGCAGACACATAGCATTTTGCATTTGCTCCTGGAAGGAATAGGAAGCCATTGGAGTTTATTGAGAAGGGATGTGACATGATTAAATCTGGGCTTTAGTTATAGGAAAATCACTTTTGTGATTGAATGGATTAGAGCATGGAGAAACTTGAAACTTGAAACAGGAAGGTCTACCAATAGGATATTATAATAATTGAGGCATGAGGTGATGAGGACCTGCTGGAGCATACTGACAGTGTCAGAAAAGAGAAGAGGTTGTATTCAAGAGATGAAGACCCAAAGAAGAAAATTCTGACAGCCAAAGGACTTAGTACTATCATATGGTTCAACATCAGAAAACAATATTGTCTTATCAGTGGGAATAATATTTAAGTAGATTCATAACGGTCTCCTTTTCTGCTATATCCTAGGGACCATGGGACCTTTCAGATTCCAAACTGAAATCTCTCTATGTGTTCTTTTCCCCATTAGAATGTGGTCTCCTTGAGGACTATATAACTATATAACATACAATACATAACATATAATACTTTGCATATAGTAAATTCTTAATAATTTTTTCATTCATTCATTCATACAGTGGGTATGAGTAGACTGCAATATATTGCACATGAAGAATTAAGCAAGAGAAGTGGCATTAAGGATAATGACAAGAAGCATAGGACCAGAAGGAGAGGTAGGTTGGTGATATATCAAGAGCAATGTATGGATAACTTGCCTCGTTGGTATCTACCCAGTTTCAAGAGATCTAGAAGAAAGCCCAGGTCTTAGTGTGTTGAGTAGATCATCCTGTAGAGGATTTATGGGAAAACTTGGACAAGGGCTATCAAGGATGAGAAAGCACATAAGTTGTGATCTGTCATGTTGGAGGGAATACCAATATGGATAACATCATAGATCTATGCAAGTATTAGAGTATGATGTTTATTGATTCAGTAAGCTATAAGTAGTAGTTTTGAGTTGTCCATTAGAAGGAGAAATTGTAAAATATCCTGCTTCTCCTCACATAGAGAAACAGTACTTAATAATCATTAGATAGAGAGTGCTGTTATTTATTAATGTTAGACGTATAGAATGATGCACAACAAAATGAATGGGGGAAACTTGTTACAAGAAAAAGAATTTTATGTTAATCAGTCTTGAACATTTATACTCGTTCAATCAACAGAAATTCCTTTCCTCCAAAGCAATCTACACTTTAGAAAAAGGCGATTCAGAATGCTAACAATTATAATTAAAGTTATAAAACCCGGTTACATGGGAAGTGATCTTTTTCAGATCACATTTTTTTTCTCAAAAAATCTCCCTTCTTAACAAATGGGTCTCATAGAGGCTTAATTGAGTCATGCACTTTGGAATTCTCCACTCCAGTTCCACTTTAGGGGCTCAAAAGCCTATTCTAATTCTGAATTAATTTAGTGAGATAGAAATTATAAGAAAAGATCAACACCTAATGCAATAAATACATCTATTCTTGACCTTGGATTTTGGACAATGTGGGTATTTGTGTACCTGCATGCATGTGGTGATTTGTGTAGTTGTGAGGCTTCCACAACATATAATATAGATATTGCATAATTTCAAATTCTATTAGTTTTGGTTTTTATGCCTGCTTTAATAGTATCTTACTATGGCACCTTCAGCAAACTTTTTGGTCTATTTATCACTAAAACTAAACTAATATCACTTTCCTATCTCTTTGGGATGAGTATTCATTTTAGCATTATTAAAGAGTGACCTAAACATGAGAGGTTATATACAATTGTAAAATATTTGTCTATTAAATTTTAAGATAATTCTGAGTAAAGTGAAAAACTTCAATCAGATGTCTAATATTAAAAGAAGCTTGTCAATTATTTAAGGAATAAAATAAAGGAAGTCCTCATGCTCTACCGAGTTTGTGTTTGCAAAGTTGATTTCTTGTAATATAGACTGCATGCTTCCCAAAGAAACAATGGCATATATGGTGGTTAGGTTCTCGGTGTACCTCATAAAAGCCCATTTGACCCATGGAAGTGATGATTACATTTGGAGTTAGAAGGGGCCAAAACCAATAATGGATAGCCATTTGCAGCTGGATGAGACCTTACACATTACCTAAGGCATTCCCATTTAAGAGATAAGGAAGGTGAAAAGGGAAAATTAAATGTTCAGAATGCCCAGGGAAAGGAAGTTTATTGTCCAAGGTCATGTGCCAAGTCATTGGCAGATGGAACTAAAACTCAAGTCTCCAGATTCATAGTCTAGAGCATTCTTTCCACTAAGCCAGAATTAACTACCATGTGTGATAATCTCTTTGTACACTGGAATTCAGAAATTTAAATTGGGAGGACAGAAATACATCTCCTCTAATTCTTAGAGTGAAAGTTTAGAAGCTCCTTACCTCCTGAGGGGCAAGAAAAGGATCCCACTTGCTCCAAACTATGGATACAGGTTCTATGGCTTGAGGCAGAGATTTTCCTCTCTTTAGTATAGGTACTTTCTAGGAAGAAGGTGATAAGCCCATTGTACTGGATCTTGCTCAGACCTCACTGGGAGTACTACCCTAAGTTTTGGGTGCCATTGTTTAAAAAGGACACTGACAAGAGGGTCCAGAGAAGGGTTAATTAGCACAATGAAGGACCTTGAGTACTTGTGATAAGACCATTAATTGAAGGACCTGGGTATGTTTAGCCCAGGAAAAAGAAGAGTCAAGAAGGATATTATAACTGTGTTCAAGTATTTGAAGAGCTATCATATGGAAGATGTTTGGCCCAAGAAGGCAAAATTGGGAGCAATGGAGAGTAGTAAGCAAAGAGGCCAATTAGCTGCCTTTTAGGATTTTGCTTTCTTTCTTTGGAGGTTTTACAGCAGAGTCTGAGTGACCATTTGGATATACAGAAGGGATTTCTTTTGGGCTTCAGTTGGGCAAGCTGGCTGGTGGGGTCTCTAACAGCTCTGAATTTGTTATTCTGTGGTTCTGTGACTAAGAGAAAGATTTGATGGATGGAGATGAAGGCTCTGGGTGAGGCATGGAAATGGTAAGAGGTGGGAATAAGATAGAGCATCCTCGAGCTCAGGAGTTAGGAGCTACAGGGATGTAGCTTCCTGCTAGTGTCATCCTCAGGGATACTTTATGGTCCCAGGATGGTTGTCTAAGCAGCTCTATTTTTTTTTTCAGGTTGATCTTAAAAGAATGAACTTCTTGCTTGTCTTTCCACTTCAGCTGCCTATTGCTTCAACCAATGTTTTGCTCTCCTCCCTATTTATTGTTAATAGCCTGTTTCTGAGGCCACTTTTGAACTCGGGTCTTCCTGACTCCAGAGCTGACACTCTATCCACTGTGCCACCTAGCCACTCTTTCCTCCATGCAGAAACATGCACACATGATTCTGGAAGTTGCTAGAGGTGATTATTGCTAATAACGATGGGAAACAAACAGGCTATTAAAGGGCTCACAATGCTTCTCTTGCCTTTGTCCCTGCCAAGAAAAAAAAAAATTCATTTAGACCATTAAGTGCTAAAAGAATCTTTGACTACACAAAGGAATAACATTAGACTCGCCATTTTCAAAGGAAAAACCAACACAGGCAGACTTGAGAACCTTATCAAAGGAGTCTGGGAACTCTGGGGTTGAGCAATTGATTAGGAACCAAAAGAGTTAAAGTGGAGGAGGGAAATAAGGATGGAAGTCTTAGAGGTTTTATCTTCTCACTTCTATCTACACTGAACAGGTCATGGGGTCAAACTGGCAAGATGAGAAGCTGGGATGCTAGATTTAGAGATTCAGATCCCATTTCTGAAATTAACTGCCTATGGGGCCTTAGTCATTTAGCCTCACTAGATCTTAATTTTCTCTTTAAAATGAAGGGGTGGCCCTAATGGCCCCCAAAGTACCTTTCAACTGGAGTGCCATGATTCCATAAGAGTGGTAATAGCTGGGGACAGTCAGGGGCAGTGGGGTGGGCAATCCCATGTATCATTGGGCAGAGGACATAGGGAGGAAGAGAATGGGCAACCCAGGGGCAGTAAGAGGAATCTACCAGGCCACCCAACTGAGGCAGCTATGCTGAGATGGCCATTTTATATAAAATGTGTGGATAAATGCCTGTATGCCAGAGAATCATAAGTAGCCGTTTCAACACCTATGACAAAGAGCAGGAAATATACCTCCAAATTACATTTGTGAGTCAATCTAGAAGAGAGACCTTGGATCATAAGCCTGAAATGCCTACTGGTGGCAAGAAGGGGAAGGGAGAGACCAGAGAGAGAGAGAGACAGAGAGACAGAGACCTCAGGACACGGCAAGGCCATGGCTTGAGAAGCCACTAGCAAGAAAAAATAGTGCAAAGCTGGTCCAGGAAAGAAGGAGCAAGATCATTTGGTACCTTCTTATTTCAACTAATTATTCTTGCTAATATCTTCCAAAGCTAACTTCCTTTTATTTCAGTTGAAGGAATGCAATGAATATCCTCTAAATTTTGGCATCCGGAGCAAAACCTCAGTCATTCTATTCTAATTATGGCTTGGGTATGCTCTATAATCTCAAGAATTTGAGCCCTGATAGTTTAAAATAAAATTAATACACACATAAAAATAAGATTTAGACCAAGTTGATCTTTGAAAGGGAAAATGATTTTAAAATAAACTAATTATATTAATACAATTTTAGGGGTAATGTTTAAACTACTTTGTAATATAAACCATCTCTTAGTGTTTGATAAGTATTCATTTACATACAAAAAAATGGTGCATTAATTAGAAATATTTTATTTCATTAAAGTAGACCCCCCTTACACTCTACTCTGACAATATTTTATTGCTCTAGTTTGAATTACTTTGTGTACTTTAAAGTAAAAAAACCTCCATCGTTTAAAAAATATTCTTTATACTTTTCAGGAATTCAGACTGCTTGATCCCCAACTGTTTTTTTATTATATGTAAGTGCCTTGTCCAAATAAGAAATCAACAACAATTATAGTTATCACTTTTCTGTGCCCAGAATTTGGTACAATTAAAATGAACATTTAAAATATTTTGCTGCAGATATGAAAGATCCATGAAAAGAAATCAATGAAACAAGAGCTAGTCTATTGACGTTTCTATCAATTACAAAAATCTATTATTTAGAATGTCCATATGTCTACAGAACAAGGATAACTTGGATTCATAACAAGAAACATAATCCAGATAGGATTTTGAAGAATCTTCTGAATCATCAAGATGAAATTATGATTCTGTATAGATTGTGCACAAAATCTTTTATTGTGATCCACGTGTTTGAAAATTGAGCATATTTATGTGTGGTGGATATGATCTCTTTTCTGTTTGTTATTTTGGCGAAGACCCGTGATTTCCTTAGTGCAAAGACCTGGTATTGAAACACCCTTCATAAATGCATATTTGTTGCTGTTGTTATTGCTCAATCATTTCAGTCATGTCCTACTCTTCATGACCCCATCTGAGAATTTTTTGGTAAAGAAATTGGAGTGGTTTGCCATTTCCTTTTCTAACTCATTTTATAGATGAAGAACTGAGACAAACAGGATTAAGTGACTTTTCCAAGGCCACAAAACTGGTAAGTGTCTGAGGCCAGATTTGAACTCAGGAAGAACAATCTTCCTGACTTCTGGCATGGCACTCTATCCAATGTGTCATCTAGCTGCCCAAAAATGTACATTAGCAATTGCTATGTTTAATCTTAGAGAGTTTTCTGTTCTTAGGAGGGATTAAATGGTCACATTGCCAGTATGTGTCAGAGTCCTGAGGATGACTCTTAATCCATTATGCTATGCTTATTTCAGATAGGTATGCTAACAATCTGGTAACTTGAACACCTCCTTCACTCACCATCAGAATAAGAAAGTTAATCTATAATTTATTGTATGAGGACATTTATGTAAAACAAAACTATTTTGATTTTTAAAATTCCTAGGAGTGAAAGAAGAAAAATTAGCATCAAACAACTAATTAACAAATTCAATTAACTCTATGGATATTTAGTTCCATTATATTAAATAACATTTGATTGAATGAATTGCCTACATATCTTTTAGACAAAGCCTAAAGTAATTTGGAAACCAATGTTCAAGGAAAGACAAGCAATGTAAACTGCTTAACATCACAATGAATATCCAGCTTTCCTTGGGAATGAGCTGAAAAATAACCAGAGGTTGGAAATTGAATTAGGAGAGGGGGAAAGTGTAATGAGAATAAGCCAAACAAACAAAAAAGATCCAAAGTAAAGGAGTGGAAATATTATATGATCTATGTTTCATCCTTGCCTACAGTCATAAATGGGGCCATACTAGTTTCTTCCAAATCTTGGTTGACAATGTCAACTTCCATTTCAACTTGTTGAATAAAGCAAACTCTTTAATCATTCCTTACAGAATAGAGACAAACTTCATTTCCCAATCAACAAAAACATTACAGTTTTTACAATAGATATTTAAATGCCAATTTCAATATAAATAGAACTTGGGTAGTGCAACAAATGCAAAATATGCTTAAGTAATAAATTAATGTGATTCTATACATTTTAATTCAAAAAATTTAAAATATAAATTAACAATCCCCTCCCTTTCCCAGTTAATGTCCAATCTCACTACAAAGTATCATCTAAACTAAAAAAAGTCTCCCAGACAGCTGGGTGGAATCCTGAAGTTACCAAAGGCTGACTGATACAAAATACACAATCTGCAATATCTAAAGAAAGCCATCTCAATGTGGCATTTTTGAATAAATTGTTCCAAAAGAACAAAAACCTAATTTATATCTGTTTTCAGTTAGAGAATGCCTCAGAATGAGCCCTCAGCAGGATGTGGGTAGAAGAAAGGCCTGTATGTAATACAGGTTAAATTCTGTTACATCAACCTCCAAAGGATAAACAGATTTTGTTGGTTGTTGTACTGGAATTTGGTTGTCAAATAATGCTGGAAATAAGTGAGCCCTTAGCTGAGGTTTGGCAATCTTTTTGTTATGCAGATATTCTGTTAAAATGATAGTTGTTTAAAGGTAAGTGTTGTAGTAAGACTTGTACACTCTGCTTTCTACATTTCCTAGAATTCCCTACATGAGCACTAAAGATGACAATCGCTATCGTAATAGCTAATGGCGGCGGGGGGGGGGGGGGGGGGGGGGAGGGGGGGAGTAGAGGCAAGCTTAGGTAACTACCTCCTAACTTGCTTTTGTTTCAAACAGGAAAAAGTAACCATTTATATTAATTCAATTAAACAGATATTTACTAGCTATGTGCAAGGCACTGGTTTTTTTCAAATTACAGATTAAAACACCTTACGCTTGTCCTTTCTTTATAAAAATAATTTTCAAATGACATGCAAGTTCATAATGTGAATATTCAGAAGTGAAAGTTGATTTTTTTCTTCTTTAAAAAGTAACAAATTAGTTATAAAGATTTCCCTGTTCCCGCTTTATAATCCTACATGAAAACTGTGAAGTCAGAAAACTTGGGAAAGTGGCATGGTCGTTTTCCCTTTCTCCTTCATTCTCTATACATTTTAAATTATGTCTTCATCTATACTAATCTGAAAACCATATCACTTGGCTTTGTTAAAAATATATCACAAATCTCTTAAACTTCATTATATACCTTCATCAAAAATCTATAAACCAACTCTATTTTTTCTCTTTACCAAAAATATCTATAAATACCTATTTTTGTTTAAAATTCTGGTGGGATTTTTTCTAATGTTGGTTTTTGGGAAAAAAAAAATTTTTTGGCACTAAGCCCAAAAGCCAAAGTGGTTTAAAAACTTTTTTTTTTTTACACATAACCTGAGTATCCAACAAGGCATCTCTAGAAATTCTGAAAACAAAGTGTGGTCCTGACAGACATATTTGTTCTGGGTTGATCACATTGCTTCTCATGCTCCACCCAACCATGTTTCAGGTGTTCAAGGTCTGGGTAGGAGAAACAATGAAGAAGACTTCCACAAGCAAATTAATCTCTGTTTGAACCTTTAATCCATACCCATTTTCAAAACTTTTCTCAGTAATCCAAGTCAAGTCTTTGTATTCCTTTCAGTTTTTTATCTGTGTGAAATCTGGGGACCCTCTGTCAGAATTCCAGTCTTATATGTGAACATAATTTGTCTACATCTTAGTACCAGTCAAGTTAAAAAAGGGTATTATTAAGCAAGAAGAGAAGGCCGAGACAAAATTATGTTACAAGGAATAATGAACCAAAATATCAATTAGATATACTTTAATCTCACATATTCTTAATTTATCCTTAGATTACTCATATATCTAGGGTTTAATTTAGATGGAAAAATATTGAGTTATAATTGCATTTGCTTTATTTGTAACCATCTCTAGGCTAGTCATTTTTGTTTTTGTTATTTTAAAGTAGGTATAGCAGATTATTCTAAATTCTTATGTGAAACTATCTTCTGGGTAAAAATCTACGAACAAGCCATGAGCGTTTTCTCATTGTAAAATTTTGAAGCATAATTCACCACCTGTCATCCTACTCAACTTGATGCTAATGACCTGGAGTCGTTGTCCTAAAACCCCTAAAAGGGCAATTCTAGACATAATAGCAGGTGGCCTTGGATCCAGGGCTGCCTGCATCCTCCCTAATATTGCACAGTTTAAGTCATCGACCAATACAATGTAAACACATGGAACTCTGAGATGCCCTGTTGCCCCACACACTGCCTACAAATGGTGTGGATGGAACTTCATAGAACATTGCAGGCAGGTGAGTCTGCAACCTGCCATGTGCCATCTCTCCCCTACACTGCCCAGTAAGTCTGTTTGCACCAGGTAAACAAAAAGTGGAGATTCAATTTTCACATAGAGGAACAAACTGAGATATGTTGGGGGGGTGGGGGGGGGTGGGACTGTCATATGACCCTAAGGTCATGTGATGACAGCCAGGCCACTTTTGTCCATGTAGCTTATCTGATGAATTTCCTGATTGAGGCGTGTGAATGCTCTAGTTGAATGCTGTTCTGAAAGATAATTTTTGCTGCCCCATTGCATTATGGGAAACTCCCCCAACCACTGATGACAGACTTGCCATCCTTCAAAAACAGTGCCATATAGTTCTACTTTTTTTTTCCCAAAATATATATTCTATGCATTTTTAAAACATTTTGGGCTGCTATTCCTTTAGACATGGATTATAGATGAAAAGAAAGTTTCATAAATAAAAGCTTGAATATGCATTTTCACCATCAATGGTGTTTGCTAAACATATTTTAGTTCTGTTATTCAATTCCAGAACCATTAAAGGCACACTTTTATTTTTTCCGAGCCTGGAAAGAATGCAATTGCTAGAAGCTACTCATAAAAGATGCTTTCTGTTTGTTTTTTCCCCCCCTTTCTTTCTTTACTTTGTCTGTTTTCCTCCTTCTGGGCTTTTCATTTCATCCCATTAAATAGATGGCTCGGCCCTGCCTCCCACAGAAAATATCCCGATCCTTAGTGAGTTTAAAATGGATTCAATTGTTCTGTCAGTTTTCAGGATAATAAGCTACAGATGTGTTAGGCGAGTCACCACAGTCCTGGTTTGGCTGTTTCCACTAAGGGTTATCAATTCCATATCTGTTTTTCTGGTTTCCAGGCTCGGAAGCCCGCCTGACTAGCCTGGGGGGAGGCACGGGTCTTTTGCCATCAGTCAAGCCTTCTTCTCTCACAGTGCCAAATCTGGCTTTGGAGAGCAAAGGCTGCCGGAGCACACCTGGGGTCTGTGCTTGGACCGCTGAGCTGGGGGGAGTTAAGGTGATGGAGGGCTGCCCTCTGCTGGCGTCTCCGTGCACTTCGTTTCTCCATTCCATTCGGTATTGCTGCTGAGCCTTCTGATGCTGGTCCATCAAAAAACGTCTTGCCCTGGGTTGCAAATTGAGCACTGTGGTCCCAGTATCTGGATCAGAGTCACTGCTATTGCCATCTAAGCCAGGAGCAAAGGAAGACAAATCAGACTTGGATAGACAAGCCCTAACCTCCCCCCCCCCCCCAAGAACTGGATTATCATGCCACAAGACAAGATCTTTCTGAGACAGGGGCCATTAAATAGTGTTTTAGAGTTTGCAAAGGGGTTTCTGCAAATGATCTTATTCCATCCTCAGAATAACCCTATGAGAGAAGTGCTCTGATTTTTCTTATTCTGCACACAAGGGAACTGAGACTAAGAGAGTTTAGGAGACTCCTCCAGAGTCACACAACAAGTCAGAGTTTGGAGCCCGATTTGAATTCAGATTTTATTCATTCTCAATTCAGTCTGTTGCACCACCTAGTTTATTCATCATTCTTAATTCTGTGTGATTTTATCTGCTTTCCTATATATGCCAAATGGAGAAGCCAATTCTCAGGAGATATACACACACACATATATATACCCATATGGGTTTCTGTCTATATATAGACATCCAGGCTTATTTGAACAATGGTGAAGAAATGTGCACAAAACTGAATGATAAATATCATCACTTGTATGGATAGCAAGTCGCCATTTATATCCATGAGTCAAGATTTCTGGAGGGAATAACATATCTTGCAATAATTACATTTGCAAAAATCACAAGATGATGTGATTAATTTTTCTTCAATTTAACATATGGAGAGAAATCAATGAAGAATGCAAAGACAGGCTGTGAAGTTCCAAACAGCCACTAGATGGTGGCCTCTATATCTCAGTGTCTGATCACAAATTCTCACAGTGCTGATTTGTCAATTTTCTGGGAAGGTAACATAGAGGATAATTCATTATATTTGGAGTCAAGAAGACCTGAGTTCTCCTGCCTCAAGTGATTACTAGCTCTGTGACTTTGGGCAATTCAGTCTTCTCATCATTCCACATATGCCAATGTGTGCTAGGCACTGTATTAAGGGCTGAGAAGGAAGGAAGGAAGGACAGAAGGAAAAAAAGGAGGGAGGTAGGGAGGAGGGACAGAGACAGAGAGAGAGGGAGGAAAGAAAGAAAGAAAGAAAGAAAGAAAGAAAGAAAGAAAGAAAGAAAGAAAGAAAGAAAGAAAGAAAGAAAGAAAGAAAGAAAGAAAGAAAGAAAGAAAGAAAGAAAGAAAGAAAGAAAGAAAGAAAGAAAGAAAGAAAGAAAGAAAGGAAGGAAGGAAGGAAGGAAGGAAGGAAGGAAGGAAGGAAGGAAGAAAGAAAGAAAGAAAGAAAGAAAGAAAGAAAGAAAGAAAGAAAGAAAGAAAGAAAGAAAGAAAGGAAGGAAGGAAGGAAGGAAGGAAGGAAGGAAGGAAGGAAGGAAGGAAGGAAGGAAGGAAGGAAGGAAGGAAGGAAGAAAGAAAGAAAGAAAGAAAGAAAGAAAGAAAGAAAGAAAGAAAGAAAGAAAGAAAGAAAGAAAGAAAGAAAGAAAGAAGGAAGGAAGGAAGGAAGGAAGGAAGGAAGGAAGGAAGGAAAGACCCAAAGGAAGAAAAAAAGGAAGGAAGGAATATATATATATATATATATATATATATATATATATATATATATATATATACACATATAAGTATTTAAGGTAAACTAGAGATAATCAACAGAGAGACAGCATCTTTAAAATGGGATAACACCTTAAAGGGTTGTTGTTAGGAGCAAATGAGATAATATAACTATAGCTTTAAAGTGCCATGTAAATGTTGACTTTTGTTATTTTCCTGATTCCTATAATCAGGAATTTTTTTTCCCACCTTAGCACTATTCCTTGATTATTTCTCTTAATTTTTCCAGTCTTCCAATAAACAAAGATAGGGAGGTTACTAAACCTCTCCACTTTTCAACAGCATAGGAACTCTTCTCTTTGTAGTGGGAAGGAATGCCTTTGTGGGAGCTGATATTTACTAGGAAGATCATAAATCTACAGAGTGAGAGAAACCAATACTCCAGGCTGTAAGATACACCATTGTCTTCCTTAAAAGTATGTTGGTTTTTCAGAATAACTGTTAAGGTGCTAAATATTTACAATTCTGTAAATTCTCAACATTCATTATCTTTTCATTAACTCAAATATAACAGTGTTTTCCACCATCTTATTAATGGGATCTTTGTGGAAATTAGTTTAGTTAATTATTTGTAGACTGTACCGAGATAAACACATTTTTAGTAAATGGGAATGACTGTGGATTTTTAAAAGTTTGACTTATGAACCCAAAGAAAAAAGTTGCAAAGAGACTAATATAGGCTTGATATAATAAGAGGGCTAAAACCAAACAGACAGCTTCCTAACTGTTATCCAGTTGTGTCTGACTCTTCATGACCCCATTTGGAATTTTCTTGGCAAAGATCTTGGAGTACTTTGCCATTTCCTTCTCTAGTTCATTTTATAGATGAGGAAACTGAGGCAAACAGGGTTGAGTGACTTGCCCAGGGTCCCACAACAAGTAAGTGTCTGAGGCTGGATTTGAAATCAGTTCTTCCTGACTCCAGCTCCAGCACCCTAGTCACTGAGCTACTTATTTGACTCCTTTCTTGGCAAAGATATTGGACTAGTTTGTCATTTCCTTCTCTACCTCTTTTTATTGATAAGGAAACTGAGGCAAACAGAGTTAAGTGACTTGGCCAGAGTAACAGAGGTAGCTGGATTTGAAATCAGGAAGATTAGTCTTCCTGACTGCATGGTTGATCCTCTCTATACACTAGCTGCCACCCCCCCAACCCTAGCAATTAGAGCCATCCAAAAATGGAAAAGAGTGCCTCTGGAGGTAATGAGGTTCCCACTCTTGGAAAGCCTTCAAACAAAGTTTGGATGACCAATTATCAGGTACTTTGTAGACCCTCAAACTTTGAAAACAGTTAAGGAATGGAAGCATTCCATAGACTCTGGGAAAGACAAGGACGTGGGATTAGACTTTTGAGGTTCATTTAGTCTTTTTCTTGATGCTATGGATTATTAGAGGTCTTCCCACCCCATGAATTTACTTTATATATACTTGTATATATTTTGAATTTCCTTGTCTGGGTACAGTTGTATCTCACTCAGGAGAATGTAAGGTCTCAGGGGCAGAAATAATTTCATTTTGTTTCTATATCTCCAGGACCTACAATGACTCACACAAAGGAAAAGCCTACTAAATGCTCCCTGAGTCAAAATGAATAGGAGAGAACATTTTTTTTCCAGGTATGGGATAGGTTAAATGTCCACTGATGTCCCTTTCAGCTAAAAAATTCCATGATTCTATGAACCTTAATGAAAAAACAATTTTGACTCTTTCTTAATGGAAATAGCAATTCAATTACTTACTTTCTGTGCTTATTTATTACCTGTATTAGACATATTATGTCTCCTTTTCAACATCTCTGGAAGTTTAGTGTTCTTAGGTAGAGACAAATACCGAGATGTTGAAGTAGATGCCTGAATTAAAAAACAAAAACAAAACACTTTATTTTGTATATAATTGTATATTTTAGAGACCAACTCTACTCATTGAACCAGCATTAAAAATTCAAATTGTAGTTTTTAAATCTAAAATCACATGTTTCTTTAATGTTCCAAGAATAATGTATATTCAAAATAGTGGAACACCACACAAAATAGCATGAAGATTAGCACTAAAATAAGGTTGGATTATCATGAAACAATCAGAAAAAAATTTGTGAGATGTAAATATTCACATCTGTGCACATGTTTGTATATATAAGAAGCAAATGTTCTGTATTTTCTTAAAAGAAATGCAAGTATTTAAGTCACAAAAATTAAAAAATGCATGTAAAAAGATATGTGTATGAGTTTTAAATTGTATATATTTGATAGGTATCATTGCTTCCTTCTGATTGGGAGGGATAATGCATAAAGGGAGGCTGAGATTTAGGAATCTAACGCAAATTTTGGAATTTAAGTAACATCTTAAAAATAAATGTTAAAAAATGCATGTATGCATAATTGGAAGGAAAATTTTTTAAAATAGATCATGCTTTAGTTCTATAAAAGCTCAGCTTTGATGGTTTCATGGGAGGGATAGAATAATCTTTTTGTTGTTATTTTGTTTTGTGCCTGTGATTCCCCCAAACTAATGCCAATTAACAACTATTCTGTAAATAAATAAATTCTGTAAAGAGTGTTAAGAGAATAGACCACAATCAGAGCATTACTGTAGCAAAACAATTCATATCACAAATATCAGGACTATCAACTTCTTTTACATTTTGTATAGCTGCTACAAGATAATTTCAAAGGACTCAAAAAATGCTATCCACCTCCAGCAAAGGAACTGCTGGAGTCTGAGTGTGCATTTCAAAGCAAACATCTTTTTATTTTATGTTCTTCCTTTTTTTTATACGAGTCTTATTCTACAACATGACCAATATGGAAATATATTTTGCATGATTACAAATGTAAAACCTAGATCAAATCACTTACCTCTCCTGGAGGGGAGAAGGAAAGGAAGGGAAGAGAATTTGGAACTCAAATTTTAGAAAATGAATGTTAAAAGTTGTTATTCATGTAATTGGAAAAAATAAAATATTATATTAATTTTTTTAATTGTATAACTATTCCAGAATTTCAGAATGTACTTATTTTGACTAGTTCCACTAGACCATACTTTTAATTTCAAAAGAATTTCTTATATGTATATAATATGAATATAGCTACAATTTTTCTCTTCAAAAAATTATGTTCATGACTACTCTAATGTCTAGCTTTACAGAGGACATTTTAAAGAATCAGATAAAATGATTATAAATAATTCTCATAATTTAAAAGAGGCTTTCCTTGTCAGAAACACACAGAAAAACTGAAGGTGAAAGTTTTTTTTTTATGTTAATAAATGAGCAAAGTTGATGATATACAATGGGTGTTTGTTCCTCAGTTTTTGTCAAGCTTTCTTTGAAGTCCCGGGCTCAGATAACTTCAGGACTGGCTCTAATGGAAAGATGAAAGATACAAGTGAAGTTACCCGTCTATCTCGGTTCAAGCTGTTGTCTTTCCTTATGCTTTCTCTCAAGCTATGCCGACGACGGATCAGAATCTCTTTGGCTTGCCTTTCACTTGTATCTGTGGTCAGGTTGTGTCTATTATAAGACAGAGTCTGAAAGGGAAACACAGCAGTGGTTTAACAAAACACTGACTGATCAGGCTGGAGAAAATTTAAAACTACCACACGTGTCCTGAACTTTAAAGTCAGTTGAGTAGTTGAAGCTTCGGTGAACCCTTTTTTAAAATATCCATGAATATTTCCACTGTTGATTTTTCTGTAACTTGGATTCTTTTTGATAAGCTTTTGTACTTTACTTTTGTAAAGGAAAGAAGAAACTGGATAAAAATAGTCTGTCTATATTAGATGCCTTGTTCTATTAAAAAAATAATGGAGAGTATGTGTTTTAAAGCACAACTGACAATGGATTGAGGCAGGAAAGATATTTTTATCTCCAGGAAGTCAAATGCATTTTTGAATATATATGACAGACAGTAAACTTTGTACCATTTTAGCCACAGGGGGGTGCCATGGTCTTGTTATTAAATTCCTTACTCAGCTATTTCAGAAGGCCTATTGTCAACTTCCATGGAAGAAATTCCTGTCATATATATCTATCTCCAATCTAAATAAAAAAATAAAAGGGTCCTAAACTGGGGTGTTTTCATTTTTCAACATATGTATGATGGTCATAATTCAAAAGCTATGAGAGCTATATAATGAGAAGAGTTTCCAAAAATGAAGTAAAATTACTAATGATTTTCATTTCTTTAGATATAAAGAATCTTATAGGATCATTGATTTTGGAGTAGGAAGGAATCTTTGATATCATCTAGTCCCTCATTTTACAATTGAGGAAACTGAGGCCAGGAGGAGTTAACCTAAGATTGACAAGTAATAAGTCAAAGAGCCAGAATTCAACTTCAGGATCTGTCTCCAAATTCAGTATTCTTTCCACTGTAGCATAGGAAAGAATAAGAGGATACATTCAAGCATAAATGGATATGACAAGTATGGAGGATTCATATTACTGTGCTTTATTTGCATGCATTTATTAAGCCATTTATCTCTTTTTTATGCCCAGTATTTAGCACAGTGTCTGGCATATACTAAATGCTTGATAAATGTTTATTGATCAATTGATTGATTTTCTATGTATGTCTTTTTCTCTCCTAATTTATAAACTCCTTTACATCAAAGATTATACTATTTTTTCATCCTTGTATCTTTAATGCCTAGCATGGTATTTTTCCCACTGTAGGAACAAATTAATAAATGAATGATCCTTGAACTTAACAGAATTCACTGATAATATAGAAACATATCACATGGGATCCTAAAAGGCAATGCAGAAGAATGTAGACTTCCTAAAGAAAACCATTGTATATTTTTTAATAGCAGGATAACATAAAGGAAATGGGTTTTTAGAAATATTTGTCCAGCAGGCTTATTGGAAGCAATAATAATAATAATAAAAGTAAAGCCAGCAATAACTAAAATTATAGTTGATATTTCTATCAATCTGTAGGGTTTCATGCATCAGAATATCTCCCTTTTGTATTTGTATAACTGATGTCTAATACAGTTTAATGTCAGGGGGAGGTAAACAGATCCTTGTTATACTTTGGTATGCCCAATGTCATGCTGTAGAGAAGGACAGGGAAATGGCCATGAGCCCATCCAGAGTTTACTATATTAGACAAAAGCAGAAAATCCTTTGAGTGTTGAAATATTTTATTTGGAAGTTGCCAAGGCATAAGCTCAGTGGTCCTTGTAGAATGCAATGGCCAGAGAAGAAAGGGGAAATTACTGTTATTTACTATCTCCCTCCTCAATTTACAATATCCTTAATGAATTCTTAATAATTGATTTCAAGTTTTTAAAATGTCAGATATTCACATGTATAAGTGTGTATAATAAATATGTATGCATGTATGCATGTATGTGTGTACTGATTCATCCAACAACCCTATGATGGTAGGTGTTGCAAGTATAATTACACTTATTTTCCATAGGAGGAAACCGAGATTTGGAGTAAGTTAATTACTTCCTCAAGTGATTACAGTCAAGAAGTGAAGACTAAGACTTCTAGAAGGCTATTGAAGTGCATAAGGTATGACTGATAACAAATCCCGGTAGGGTAGGGCAGTAGAGATGCAGAAGAAAGGTTAGATAAGGGAGCTGTTTTGAAGGGAGAACTGATGGAACTTTAAGACTGAGTAAATAGAAAACATCCAGGAAAAGAAGTGAAGAATGACTTCAAAGTCCTGAGACTGGAAGCCTGAGAAATTCACATACCAATGGCTGAAAAAAGGAAGTTCTAGGGGAAGCATGGTTGAGGGGGGATACTGAAGAACAGAGCATTGGGCATCTGACTTTAAGGTGACAGCAGGATGTCCAGTGAACCCTCAACTATGTTGTTTTTTATTTTTATTCAAAGATGTGAGATACTTCAGTAAACACATAAAAATTCTTACACGCTGTCGTATTTGATAGAGATTCCTTGACAATATTTGTCGTATCTCATCCATTTCACCAGGGGTCAGTTTTCTTATTTTTTCCTCACGATAATCACTGTAAAGATGTGGGAAAAGAACAGTTTTAGCATTTAATGAATATTGGAATGACAGATTCTCTTTTTTAAAGTGATGATGACTTCTTGCAACACTTCAAGAACAACTTAATTAAAAGTTCAAAAGTGGTATAAAGGTTTAGAATGAACACTAGATTCAGAGGCAGAAGACCTGAATTTGAATCCCTGCTTGCTATTTACTGACTTTTGGATCTGGATAAATTACTTCACTTCCTTACATCTTATCCTCATTACTGGTAAAAACTAGATGTCCTGAACCACTCTGGAGTTTGTCTAATCAAATCAGTTATACCTACAGAATTTGAAGACAAGGCAAATAGCTATTGTCTCCTGGAAAAAAGGAACCAATTCAATACCCAATGAATGGGATAGGTTGATTCAGAAGTAACACATTTATGAGAAGAAGTATAAAAGCAAGATTAATGAAATTTGGGTCTCTTCGTGATCCAATAAGCAGGCTGTAATCTTGTCCCAAAAGATTACGATGTGTCTCAAAAACTCATTAAAGAGACATTAGTTAAAAACCTAATATTTTACAAACTATAACATGTTTAATTGTATTTTAATATATTCAAATAATATTGATATAACAGAACAGTAATGAGTGGTCTGCATAGTTCAGAACATCAAAGGCCTAAGAGTAAGAGTCTATCAGTGTTTATGTAGCAAGTATAGAAGGAAGAATTACAATTCTGTTGCTGAAGCCTCTGCTAGCATTTCCTTTTAGAGTACAGTAGATAGAGTACCAGGTCTAGCATTGGAAATATGTGGGTTCAAATGTGACCTCAGATGTTTCTTAGCTGTGTGACCCTGGGTAAGCCACTTCCCCCCAATTGCCTAGTCCTTGTAACTATGGGTATTTAAAAAAAAAAACAACTATTATGGTACTGTGAATAAAATGACTAACTTTATTTTTTAAAGTTATAATAGTGACAAGAACTTTAAAAAATCTTTAATTGTTGTAGTATTAATTTCTGATATATTAAAAGTTAAAAACAAAGAGTTGTTACTACAAGGAATGCTTTCAAGAAAATCTGGTTACATCATGTGTATAGTTAGATGTTCTTTTCTTTCTAGTGCAATTTTTTTGCAAATAAAAAATAAAATTTAGAAAATCTATACTTTTTTCATGGAAAAACTTTACCAGTGGACTAATGGTGGTTTGTTAAAAGAAAATCAGACATTTGTGGTATCCCTGATCCAGCAGAGGAAAATCCCAAAGGAGAGGGTAGCTAATAGCATCAAATGCTTCAGAGAGTAAAGAAAGTCTGAAAGAGGCACTTGTGTTTTAGTGTTGAGTGCTGATTAGAGTCAGGAAACATGCATGTGTATAAATCTCAGCACCTGCATTTTCAAGCTGCAAAAGCTTGGTTAATTTGCTTAACTTCTCTAATCCTTATTTACTTTATGTTTATATAATAAAACGGGGATCCTAAAGCTTGCACAACCTACCTTAGAAGATTGTCATAAGAAAAATATATTTTGTAAACTTTGAAATATTATATGAAAGTGAAGTTATAATAAAAAAAAACTTTTAAGCAATCTGCTTGATTATTGCTCTTTTATTCCTTGGCAGACATAATATTTTAGGACTTGTACCCAAGGATATCTTTGGGATATTGTGGAATCCAAGAATAATCCACACTCTGAAGAGGGATCCACTTTTGTTCCTTTTACTCATATGTTATACAAATAAATTACAATTAAAGTAAATGTTAGGGTGAGCATTACTGTGAAAAATAACAGAAGAAAATAACACAAGAATATATGTAGAAGAGGGGAGGAAGATGGAAGGACTAGCTTGGTGACCCAGAAGGCAGAGTGGGATGAGAAGGAACCTTAGGCTAACCTGCTTGTACTTTAATTGCATTAGTATTGCTCATTTCCACTTGACCCCTGAGTCAGCTTAGTTCTAGTTATTTCTTCTCAAAATAATAGATTTCCCAAAGTGCAGAAACTGGAGGAATGGTTCAACCCAATTTGTCATGCAGGTGTTGTAATTGTAGGCAATGTGGTCTAGTACAGATCCTCTGGAGTAGGGGACTTTGGTTCAAATCTTGCCTCTAGTACTTAATATCTGTGTGATCTTGGGAAAGCTATTTAAGATATCTGAACCTCAGTTTCCCCTTCTTTATGATAAACTCAATGAAATAGATTGCCTCTGAGACTCCTTCCAATTCTAGATCCTATAAATTCTATCTATATGCCTACTACATACTAAATAGTTAGTGTAGTCAGCAATCTTCCCTGGAAATAGAAAGGAATAGTGATTGAAACTGATTTTTTTTTTATATGGGGAACTGCCAGGTAAGAAATTAACTATCAGTGCAGATAAAGATCTTCTCTATAATTTATATTCTCATAGTTGTCAAGTGCACTACCAAATTAAGTGACTTGCCTAGGGTCACAAAGTGAATATGTGTCATATGGGGGGCGTCAAGTTTTCTTAGATGAAAGGCTTAGTCTTTAATCGCTACACAAGGTTGTGTCTTGCCCTGGAAAGAAGAGCTCATTATAGTGACCATATTATTCCTAATTTCTACACAAACTCAGAAGAAATATTTCTCTATCCATCGATCTACCCAGGTGATTTTTTAAAAATATATATTTTTTAGCATGACAAAATTCTATTTCCTCATTCAAAGTGAATCACCTACAAAGAAAAAGCTCTTAATAATCTGTGATTAATTCAGTGGCTTATAAATTTAGAATTCTTTGCACTGGCCTTAAGGTAAGATATCAGAGCCTGACCCCAGAAAGTAATGAGGTCTCCTGTGTCAATAACCAGGGGTAAAAGAATTACATAATTATATGCTAGCCTATACTAGCAAATATAACAACACGCCTTCAAAATATTCAATTACAAAGAATGAGATAAGGAGATTGTCATTTACTTCCAAGCACTGAATTTTTAAAAGCAAATAATCTAATGGATAAAAGAGTGTTAGATGACCACCCATCCCCCTCCCCAAATTAACCTCTAAAAATCAGTACATTAATATTTAAATAAGAAAACCTCTCAGGAACTCGCTGCCCTCTGCAATGAGTTCTCATTGCCTTATTTTCCAAAGACAGCAACCTTAGCATCCCTTATCCTGCCTGGGGTTTAAAGATGGTTTCAGAAACACATATCCATCACTGATAAACTTATGTCTGCAAAATTATACTTACTTTAGAGAAGCAATAGATGGCACTGTGCTTATCATCCCAGTCTCTGCCATCTCTATTGCATGCTTTATTTCCAGCTTCTTATACAATGAAACAATGCTTGACTTGGGTTGGTTTTCCCTAATCAGAAGCTTCCTCAGGTATTTATCATCAAACTTTTTGAATCTAGAAGTAAAAACAAAAACAAACAACCCTCTAGTAAGTCATTGTCAAAGACTAGGAAATAATGGAAGAAATAAAATGGAAATCAGACAATTGCCAATTTCCAAAGAGCAATTTACTTTATCAGCATAATCTACATGATTGATATATATTTATATACTAATTTGTGGTTGTTCAGTTGTTTCAGTTGTGTCTGACTCTTCATGACAAATTGTGTACTTCATTAAGAGACTTGTCTGAGGCCAGATTTGAACTCATAGTTTCCTGACTTCAGGCCAAGGGCTCTCTCCACTGTGTCACCTAACCTCCCATTACACTAATAATGATTATATTTTTATGTATTATTATATATTATTGCACTACTATCATATGTTAATTACACTTAACTATTTATAGAATTAAACTGAAAATTCCTGATGACAGTTCCTGATTTTAAAAAGCTAGACCACTGCCCTTCCTTATAACAAGTGCTAAGAATAATTAAGGAAAAAGAACCATTTATCAATGGAGATATTGCAGGTCATAAAACTGCATAGCAGATGTTCAACCAGGTTTGGGCACCAAAAACAGAATTCACCTGACCTTTAAAAAAATTTTTTTTAATTTTATTTAGTCAATTTAGAACATTATTCCTGGGTAACAAGAATCATATTCTTTCTCTCCCCTCCCTCACCCCTTCCCATAGCAGACACGCAATTCCACTGGGTTTTACACATGTCCTTGATCCATGTTGTTGGTAGTTGCACTCGGATGGTCATTTAGAGTCATAATCCCCCTCAACCCATATAATCAAGCAGTTGTTTTTCTTCTATGTTTCTACTCCCACAGTTTTTCCTCTGAATGTGGATAGTGTTATTTCTCATAGATCCCTCCGAATTGTTCAGGATCACTGCATTGACACTAATGGAGAAGTCCATTACATTTGATTATACCACAGTGTATCCATCTCTGTGTACAATGTTTTCCTCGTTCTGCTCCTCTTACTCTGTATCACTTTCTGGAGGTTGTTCCAATTCCCATGTAATTCCTCCACTTTATTATTCCTTTGAGCACAATAGTATCCCATCACCAATAAATACTACAATTTGTTCAGCCATTTCCCAATTGAAGGGCATCCCCTCATTTTCCAATTTTTGGCCACCACAAAGAGCGCAGCTATGAATATTCTTGTACAAATCTTTTTCCTTATTATCTCTTTGGGGTACAAACCCAGCAGTGCTATGGCTGGATCAAAGGGCAGACAGTCTTTTAGTGCCTTTATGGGCATAGTTCCAAATTGCCCTTCAGAATGGTTGGATCAATTCACAATTCCACCAGCAGTGCATTAATGTTCCAACTTTACATGTCATCTGACCTTTTAAAAATTTGTTCTCACATATTTTAAATCACTGAATCAGGGCTCTCAGCAATAACATCTCATCATTTTAACTTGTTTTTTAAATACAGGAATAGCAAAGATAAGCTCATATTATGGTTAACAAAACAATGATATCTGATCTACTTAATATGGCTCTTGGGGTTTACTTATTTGCTTTTTAAAATTTTGCCACACCTTCCATCCATTTGCCAAATTACACAAACATTGTTTTCTTATTCTCAACATCAGAATATTTAACTATTCTAAAAAACATGGTTGCCATATTCTCTTTCATATCATTCTCTAGGGACCAGATCATTTAAAAAATGTGTGATATGCCAGAAAAGCAATATTAGCTAAAGCTAAAATTAATAGAATACTACCATATCTAAAGCAACAATACTCACATTTAATCCTTTAAAAGCAAAAAAAAAAAGTTATATATCAGGGTCCCAGAGAACTGATCTAAGTGATACAGTGCATAATGCAGATGTCTACACTATCTCTGATACATAGCATCATAGAATATGGGAACTGTAAGGGAGCTCAAAAACCATCTAATCTAACACAGGGATTCCCTCCAAAGCATCTATTACAAGTATCTGTCCAATCTTTTGAAGATCTCCAATGACAGAGAGATTACTATCCCCCAAAGTAGTCCACTGCACTTTTGGACAGCTAACTGTTAGAAAGTTTTTCATTGTATTGAGCTAGTCTAGCCATAAGGGCAAAGAAAAAGAAATCTATCCTCTCTTTGACCATTCAAACATTTGAAGATAGCCATTATTCCTGAAACTGGCCTCCCTGTACCTCCCAGTTTTCTCTTTTCCAGACTAAACAATTCTTCATTTATTTAACTGATCTTCAAATTCTTTGTTTTGTGATCTCCTCACCATCCTGGTTGATTCTGCTCCAATTTGTCAATGGCCTCACTAAAGTATAGTGCTAATTGTTTATTCGTTTTTCAGTCATGTCTGACTCTTTGTCAACCTATTTGGGGTTTTTCTTGGCAAAGATACTGGAGTGGTTTGCTATTTCCAGCTTGTTGTATGGAGGAGGAAACTGAGGGAAACAGAGTTAAGCAACCTGTTCAATCATGCCATTAGTAAGTGTCTGAGGTTACATTTAAACTCAGATCGATGAATCTTCCTGGCTCCAGGCCTGGCATTCTATCCCCTGCAATACTGAATGGCCCTGGAGTGCCAAGGATGGGAGAAAGTATTCTACCTTGCTTTGACAATGTCACAGCACAACAGAACTATAATTATGCCTTTCTGGACACTTTCTATCAAGCCTAAAGTTGCATTAGATTTTTTTTTTACTGCCAGGTCACATTATTGACTCACAGGGAGTCTCTAAGAGGCCATCCAAACTTTTAGGTCTTTTTTTTTTTCACAAGAACAGCCCTTACACCATCGCTCTGTACCTGATCCAATATTGTACAGCGGGTTTTTTGAATCTGAGTGGAACTTTACATTTATTCCCAACAGTATCTATAAATGAAGAAGAATGGATCAAAGTATTGTATAAGAATATAGTAGAATAGTATTATGCTGTGGGAAATAATGAAAAGGAAGACCAAAACAAGGGAAATTTCTATGAATAAAAAGATGAAGCAAGAAATGGCAAACAACTCCAGTACCTTTGCCAAGAAAATGCCAAGTCACACATGATTGAAAAACAATTGAACAATTGTCACCGTATTTCAAGAAATAATGAAAAGGAAGACAGAAGCAGGAGGAATTTTATGAATTAAGGAGTAGATCAGAAGAAAAATACATAACAATAATATAAAGACAAACAACTGTGAAAAACATAAGAATACTGTTCAATGCATTGGCCAACCACAATTACAAGAGACCTTTGAAATACAGGACCCACCTACCGATAGAGAAATGATGGATTCAGGATGTAGTATTTAAGTATGTACATATGTATATATGTGTATGCATGCAATTTATATGTGTATGTGTTTATGAACACACGTGTTGACAAGGGCAAAGTAGGATTTGTTTCTCCTGACTATTATGTATATGATTACTATTTGTTACAAAGGTTTTTTGTCTGTTTATTGCTTTTTTGTTCCCTGCAATGGAGAAAGGAAGAAAGTGGTGGGGAATAATAGATTTTTGTTCACTGAAAAAAATGAAATAAAAAAAGCAAAGTAAATAAACTATTTTATAATTTTTACAAAGCCTTCTCAAAAAATTAATAAATTATCATACTTGTTACTAAAAAACACCCTAAATTTTCATTTTATTAGATTTGGTTCACTATGTCCAACTGCTAATTGTCATCCAATGAATCTGCTCTTCTTCCCAGCTTTTTGCCACCTGCAAGTTTCACAAGCATTCTATCTACTCCTAAAACCAAATCACCGATTAAGTTGTTGAACAGTATAGAAACAAAAGAAGATCCTTGAATCTTCCATGACAGAATCCAAAGCAGTCTGACACCAATCCATTCATCAGTCAATGAATCAATAAGCATTTATTGAGTACCTACTATGTTCTCTTGAATTGAAGTTGGAGTTACAAATATAAAGAATGAAATAATCTTTCCTCTCAATGAGTTATACTGCAGCCAATAATTATACTTTGGGTCTTGTAATTCAACCTTTTTTGAATCTGTTTTTTTTTAACCTCCTTCCATCTTGGAATCAATACTGGGCATTTCACAGAAGGCAGAAGAGTGGTAAGGTCTAGGCAATGGGAGTTAAGTGATTTGCCCAGGGTCACATAGCTATGATGTATCTGAGGTCATATTTGAACCCAGGACCGCCCATCTCTAGGCCTGCCTCTCAACCTACTGAGCCACCTAGCTGCCTCCTGAGGCCACATTTGAATGCAGGTCCTCCTGACCCCAAATATCTTGTGTTTGCTCCTCATATTTATCTCCCTTCTGAAGCTCCTACTTTCAATGCATAGCAGTCATAAAAAATATCACCTAGGACCCTAAACTCTTCAGTTTCTGATCTAGTACATAATAATTTGAAATAATAATTTCCTGGTTAATAAATTCATTTGGTCTAACAGTTGAAAGGGGCCTTAGAGCCTTTCACCCTTTTTTCTTGAAGTTCTCCTAAAGAGGGAGCTACTATTTTCTAGTCTACTTTTTTGCTATTGTTATTTAGTTGCATCCAACTCTGGAGCTGTCATTGCAAAGTTACTGTAGTGGTTTACCATTTCCTTAATCTAGCTCATTTTATATATATAGAAACTAAGGCAAAAAGGTTAAGTGACTTGCTCAGGATCATATGTCTGAAACAATCCACTTTTAGACAGCTCTAATTATTAGGAAATAGGAAGTTTTCCCCTTTGCATACCTTAAAACTATCCTCCACCTTTTACTTCTGCCTCCTTCCCTTAAAACGAGGAGAATAGGGCTAATCCTTGTACATGACAATTCTTCAGTACCTGAAGAAAACTGCATTCCAGATTAGGCCTATGATGCCAACATCACATCCCTAGCATTCCCTCCCCCAATGTGGTCTTCTCCAAAGTAGGTATTCTCAGGGGCTTCAACCAATCCTCTTCTGGCATGATCTCCAAACTCTCAACATCATGATGAATCTCTTTTGGATGCCCTCCAGATTGTCTGTTTCCTTTCTAAAATGTAATGCTCAGAAATGAAAATGGTAGTACAAATAGGATCTAAATAGGGCAAAGTATAGTATGAGTTGTTTTCTTCATTCTGGATACCATGCCTCTTTTAATGTAGTTTCCTTCTTGCGATATTTGTACTCATGGAAATCACCAGAAGTGGATGGTGGTCATCAGTTCTGGTAGGTTTCAAGAGACTCTTTATCAACTTCTAGATAATACTCCAAGAATACAGGGTAACTTCCTTTATTTCAGTTAGGTCAAGAGATGACAACTTCAACAATTTTGCAAAAGGCTACCTACCACCTCACCTCTACTTCTGGCCAATATTTACTCTCCTAGTGATACCTGTGAATTCTGTATGGCTTCCTCCTCCTGAAAATGCCTAATTCTACCTCTATGGAAAGAGCTTTAAGCTTACAGTATGATATTAAAGGTTTTTTGGTTCGTTATGTCAATCTTCCAGATATCAATGAGTGTCCTCCTTTGCCCCTTTAAAATCTCCTTCCTTTGTTTTCCCTTCTGTTTTTCAAATAAAAATGGCATTATCTCTGATAACCAGGAGAAGATAGTTCAACCTCTTTTTTAGAAGGAAAGCCAACTTTTGGTTTGATTCTTATGTAATGGCTATCTTTTACTCTAAGAAATACATATATATCTCATTCTTCATATCAATTCCCCTACCCCTCAGTACATGTTCAAAGAGATGCTTTTTGCTCTCTCATCCTTGCCACCATTTGGGTACTTCATTTATAGCTAGCCACTATTATCAACTCTTTGGTGAATATAACTTGTCACTGACAGAACTCTGCAACTAGGCAAAGAGAGGGACTTTTTCTGGGCATTTTTTTCTAAGACAGTATTTGCTCACTTCATTTTTTTCTACAATTGGATGACTCCTGCAATGCTAGAATATAAATTGTAAGCAATATGATGATGTTTGATATTAACATTAGGTATCCATTTTGAATTTATTGTGAAATATGGTGTAAGATGCTGGTCTAAGCCTAATTTCTGATAGATTTCTTTCAGTTTTGTCAGTAGTTATAAAAAACCTTTCCGAAAAAGAAGCATAGTCCCAAAGAAGAGATATGAGACGATACCTTCCTCTATCCCTGTGTATGTCTGTATATGGATATAGAGTTAGACATATTGGTTATTTTTTCATATTTATATAGCTATAGATATGTATAGATCAAAATCTACAACTATATATGTTTATATAGATCTATATGAAGAAATATATTTTAAATCTTCAAAATTAGGACATTTCCATACTTTATCCCTGATGATGTTCAGTGCCTTTAAAGGTCCCCCAATGAATACGTTCTAAGTTGTTTTCTGAGCTGTTCAGATCAAATTAAATAAGACAGTTTCAAAAAATCAATCTTACCTATCTCTCCAAAAATTGTGACCCCAATGCCCACATACATCTTCAATCCCAGTCTTTACATGATCAAAAAACTAAAAGAGAAAAAACACACTGATAATAATATATATATATATATCAGTAGATACAAAGCATTTTTAATCACTTAACTCATTAATGTCAAGTTCTTAACTTTACATAATTGTTCTGGCATTTTAACCAAAACATCTCAATGACCATAATTAATGTAATTATTCATGAGACTTTATTAATAAATATTTTATAAGTTCTCATCAGGCTCTTGTATTCAATATCATGTTATATAAAGCAATATGTAAAATGTTAAATATATTAATAAGTAATGAAATGTTTGTGCCAGTCACAGCAATAAATGCCACAAACATGATGTAATATTTGGTTGCTCTATTTTCATTATGGAACTTATCAGGTTGTGCTGATATTGGCAACACTGTAGCTTTACCCATTTCTCTGTCCCTTAGCACATAGCTACATCCATTCCTGACTTCTATTGCAAAACTGTTTCATTTTTACTCAGTAATGGACAAAGATGGAAGGAAGATATGTTTATGTCCAGTTAGGCTACAGAAGTAACTTTTTAAATTTCTCATTTGAATTATAACTCTAAAGTAAAAACATACCCGGCAATGAATTTCTTCACTGACAGCTGGCTGTTTTTTATTTGACCTCTTCACATCAAGAAACTCCACTAGAGGCCGAATAGTTATTCCCTGCAAAAGAAACAATAGATTAATTGTTTCATGAAAAAGATAGAGAGGTGATGGACAAAATACAAAATGAGACCTATTCGGGGGCATTCAATTCAGGCATTTATTTAACCAAACTATGTTGATTTCTTTAAAAGGTTTCACATTTTTTTTGCATTTTTCTTTTTTTTTTCCCAAACAGGATGTGGGAGGAGGGAAAAAATAATGGTTAGTGGTTGAAAATAAAAAGTCAAACAGAACTTAAATTTTATCCTGGAGGTAACTGAAGCTTATTGAAATGATGAGTCATATATATACATATATATATATATATAAAATATATTATATATATATATATATATATACACTTAAGGAAAGTTACATGAATAGCTATGTGCAGTATGGACTTCTGGGTGCCCTTGAATCAGAGAGATCAATTAGGAAGCCACTGAAAGACTCCAGATGAGAGGTGATGAGGGCCTGATCTAAGGCAGTGGCCATATGAAAAGAGAGAAAGTATCAGGTGCAAGACTTGTAGAGTTAGAAATGGGGAAATTGGGCAACTAATTTTGATAAGCAAATATTTTTGATAAGGAAATTGAGGAATGGAGGGCCATACCAAGATTGAAAACATGGGAGACTTGAAGAATAGTGGCACCCTTGATAGAAACAGAGAAGATGCTGGGGGGGCAGCTGGTTTTGGGGAAGAGATAATGAGTTCTATTTTTACATGTTACATTTGAGATATCTCTGGGATATCTTGTTTGAAAAGTCCAGTAAGCAATTGATAATGCAAGACTGGAGCTCAGCAGAGAAGTTGGGGTTGGATATATAGCTCTTCAAGTCAGATGCATAGAGATGATAATTAAACCCATAAGGTGTCAATTAGGTTATAGACTTAGAGGAAAGCACTTTCCTCTCTCAAGGGATTTCCCTTCTAACAGAGAGTGATGAGGACACAACGTGCTGAGGATACTAGTTATCAATATCCTAGTCGCACTACTTTGCACTTCTCACAGTGCCTGGCAAAATAGTAGACACAATAAATGGTAATTAATTATAATTTTTTTATTCAGACATAATTTCACTGTTGTAAGGAATTCCACTGTTGTAGAGGAAACTCCCTCTATCAAATGCAGATTAGCGTGTCTTTAACTTATTATCTTCTTGAGTGGCATGGAGGCCTAATGAGGATTGGCGAGGTGAACCAGTGGATAGAGTGCTGAGCCTGAAGTCAGGGAGACTCAGCTTTGTGTACTGAAATCTGTTTTCAGACATTTGACCCTGGGCTAACCAATTAACCTTGTCTGCCTTATTTTCCTCATCTGTAAAATGAGCTCAAGAAAGAAATGGCAAATTACTCCATGATCTTTGCCAAGAAAACCCCAAATGGAGTCATGAAGTTGAACATTACTGAAAAAAAAAAAACCTTGAATAAAAATAAATAAAACATTGAACAACAATTTTGAAGTTAAGTGAATTATCAGAAGCCAGGTCTTCCTAACTACAAATATTATTTATTATGTCCTTCTGCCCTGTATGCAGACATACAAATCATCAAACACCAAAATATTCACTAATGAATTAACTATTTATATAATTAATCATCACTCCAGCATTCCTGCCTGCTTAACACTAACATCTGTCTTTCTCCATCCCTAACTATCATATGCCAAGGACTTTATGGTCTTTTTGTGTCTTTTCCTCTCTGTCACCAAGTATCCTGTTGATTGGTATTTCAAAACAAAATTATTTTAATATCAATAGATTAAGAAAATTGGTGAAACCCTCAAATATTTTTGCAACAAAGATCCTCTTTTTGATCATGCTGTAAAAGTCAAACTTAAAGGGAGAGATTTAATGTTGTACGATCATGTAATTTTTAAAAAATAAACACCCTCCAAAAAGTTAATACTTGATTCATTTTTAAAAAGAGAATAAAATAAACCTATTTTCATTACTTTGGTTCTATTTTCAAGTCCCAAACATGTTTTTTGTTCCATTATGAAATACTGATCCCTTTGTAAAGTGAATTCAATTTGTGACTTTCTTCTGGTGCCAGTTTTCCTTAAATACTGCCAACCTCATGTATATACACAATAGCTTACAAATTAATTTTGGGCTGGGGGAAGACAAATTTCCCCATTGGGGAATTGGGAAAGATCAAAATGTACAATCAAATATAGATTTTTTTTTAACTTGGTATGTTACCAGCAGCAATATTTTCATTGCAGTCTGGTTTACCCCTTTCTCCCAGAAAAATTCTAAACAACATATCTCTTTTTCCTCCATCAATAGTATCTCATAAGGCATACATTCCTAGGGATGCAAATTTATTAGCTAAAAATAAATATCCCCCTTTCAACTCAACTACTTGGCCTTTAGCATTCTTCTGGAAAACCTTTCAAAGGAGCTGATTTAGACCAAGTTTGGTAAAAGAGGCACCTTTTAACTAATTTTTATTCCAGTCTGACATTTCTTGAATATTTCAAAATATTTTTAATTTCACCCCCCTGTCAGTACTTAATGCTGTGACAATAAATTTTTCATCATTTAATGGCCATCCTTCTAGTGGTAATTCTGTTGAATGTACTTGAGTTGGTTTTCATATATCAGGGACAATTTTTCACTGGCTCAAGAATTTCTGTCCTGTTCACATAGCCTCTCTATACCATTGAAAACTTTCTCACTGCAAAGAAGTAAGGAGTTTAGTGGGAAAAAAATAGCAGCTAATGAAGGTTCCAATTCGGCATATATACTCAATCAAAATTGGTACATGAAAGTTATGGAAAAATTAGTCATAATATTAATTTAATAAAAGCATAATGAAGTAGATATAATATCAAAAAATCAAATAAGGCACCCATGTATATGTGAATATACAAATATATAATAAGCAATATTTGGATTAAAAAAAGAAATTATCAATGGCATTCCCATTCATTGTCAGAATAACCTTGTGATGACTATAACATTAAAAATGCAACTAATTCCAACTACTAGAATTAATTATGACAGGCATAGATGTAAAATCTAGTCTATAGTTCCAAAACAATTCAGTTTGAAGAGTGCTAAACTAAAAATATAAAGGTCCTAGGTTGGATCCCCAGATTTGGGCAAGAAAGGAGGTTTTAGAGGTGGCTTAGGTGTCACAGTGGATAGAGTGCTGAGACTAGATGTAAGGAAATCTGAGTTCATATCCAACCCCAGAGAAAATGAGCAAACAACAGAAAAAGCACATAACTCTCAAAAGCTTCTACAGGGAAAAAGAGCAAAGAGCAGAACCAACAGAAGATAATGGAATCCAAGCAACTACAAGCAATACTTCAAAAAAGGGGGGAAATTGGGCTTATGCTCTGGAAGAACTCATTAAGGAATTAAAAATCAAATGAGACAGGTGAAAGAAAAATGGGAAAAAGAAAATAATGGTTTAAAAAGCAAAGTTGGTCAACTGGAAAAAGAGGCATAAAAATCCAATGAAGAAAAGAATATCATAAAAAGTAGAATGGTCCAAATGGAAAAGTAGGATCAAAAGGACATGGAAGAAATTCAGTCTTTAAAAATTAGAATTGGGGAAATAGAAGTTAATGATTTCATGAGACATGAAGAAACAATAAAACAAAATAAAAAGAAGAAAAAATAGAAGAAAATATGAAATCTCTCATTAAAATAAAACAAAACAACTAATCTGGAAAACAGATCCAGGAGAAACAATCTGAGAATTATTGAACTAACTAAAAGTCATGACTAATAAAAAGCCTACACATAATATTACAAAATTTTATTCAAGAAAACTGCCTTGATATTCTTGAACAATAGGGTAAAATAGAGATTGAAAGAATCTACAGATCATCTCCTGTAATAAATCTCCAAATCAAATCCAGCCCCAAACATTTAACTAGATATGTGACCTTAGGCAAGTTACCAAATCTATGTTTAACTTAATCCATTAGAGAAGGAAATGGCAAATCATTCCATTATCTTTGCCAAGAAAATCATAATGAACAGTATGGTCCACAGGGTCACAAAAAGTGACACAACTGAACAATAACAACAACTGGTCCATATCCATATATATACAATTTGAAGTCATTGTTGTATTTTTAAACATTAATGCAATGTAAGAAATCAGAATAAGTCTCACGTTCTGAAAAAGCAGTGTGAAAGAATGGAAAGAGAACTGGGTTTGAGTTAGGAGAAACCTGGATTTAAGTCTGTCCTCATAGCTCTGTGACCATGTGACCATGGATAAATCACTTAACCTCCCTGAGACTTAGTTTCCACATTCATAGGAGATTAACAAGCATTTCAAATAGTTGCTCTGTGACTCAAATGACATAAACATACATGAAGTATTTTACAATCTTTAAAGTTCTATACCATAACTATTATGAAACTATTTAGTAGTAACTTTTTAAAAATTCTATTTCTTAAAAACAATTCTGTTTACCCTTAAATCTTCACCTTTCAGATTATTTGTAGCTGTTATATCATCCTTTAAGAATTAATGACTTTTAAAAAAAATCTTCCTTCCACAATCCTCTACAATCTTTTTGGCTATCTATTTCTAAAGCCAGCATATGGTATTCCTACATTTCATGGCAGTTAAATTTCCTTGAAATTCATGTGGAGCCTTGGGAGCTCAGAGACAAAATCAGGGGAAAACAGAAAATGAAATGATGCTTAGTCATATGATTCTACCTTATGAAAGGTCTAACTTTTTCTTTCTTTCTTTTTTTTAGATAGCTATAAATGAAGGTTTTAAAAAGTAAGGATGTTATCTTCTTAACTTGAATGAGAAATTTTAATTTTCACTAACATGTTCTGAAATATCACAGTCCAAAGAAAGACTGAGTTAAATTCCCACCTATTATAGTATATTGGCACCATGAATGGAACGCCTCATGATAAATCCCCAGTGAATAGAAATAAGGAAATAGAAAGCAGAGGTTTCAATTGCAGTTGGATTAAGTTCATGTGGCCCACCCCATCCAACTATGTGAAAGAATAGAGAATAATTCTGCAAGGCTAAAATGAATGTATTTTTAATTTCTTTTTGTTAGCCTTTTAAAGAAGTTTTAGATCCTAACTTGGAAGGAATAAAAGAAGGGAAAAAAGTCAAATTGATGACCATCCCAAAGGAACTTGAAAAGATACTATTTTCCATGAAAAGAAATGGGTATGATTAAGCATTTATAACTTTTCCATATAGCTTCATATATCATATACTTTATAATAGGAAAAATATGGCCAGCAATGTGTAATGTTCATTTAAAACTGGGTTGTTTAAAAAAACTGAATGATTAAAACAAAATGATCATGTTTGTTAATACCAGCAACTATAAAAGTCATCAGAATAAAAAAATCCTTTGTGCAGGATTAAACCAAATGGGGTAATTATTTAGTACAACTGAAATAATTAAATGTCTGCACTGAGTATCAGAATATCATGTGAAGAAAAGACCTAAAACATGTTAGACTACATGCTTCTCCATCAGACTGTAAACTCCTTGAAGTAGTGCCTGGCACATGGTAGACTTAATAAATGCTTATTAATTTCTTTATTGATTGATTATTGGCTGCTTTGAAACTCAATATAAGCCAATAATATAGGTATGACCATTTTAAAAGTTAATATACTTTCAAACCATCTTAATATAAATGTTGTAGAATATCCAAGATCAAGGCCAGTGACCGTCATATATTACTCATCAGACTATATTAGAATCACAGATTGAGAGGCAAAAGGGAACTTAGAGGTTGTTCAATCTAAACCCTTCATGTTTCAGATGAGCAAGCTGAGACTTAGAGACAATGAATATCTTGTTCGTGTTTGCATCGCTTTTACATAGCTGTGCCAGGGTTTGAACTCTGAGGAGTACAAATTTAGTTATTCTTCAGGAGTGTGGTATTTACTCCTAGGGCCCACACTTTTTAAGGATGCCAACTGGTCCTCCAGAAAATGTCCAGAAGAGGACAAACAGGATCCCATTTACTTAGTAGGACTCCAATTCTATGGTAGCCTGCAATGAGATGAATAGTGTTCATTTATCATTTTAGCTATTTGGTGAAGAACAAAGGTGTTGGACTAAATAAAATGTATCAGAGGAAGCACTTGGAAATACTAAATATATTCTATACAGTTTCAATCAGAAGTAGTTATCAAAACTACAATGGGGTAGCTGGAGTAATAAAGTAGATACGTTACTGGGTTTGGAGTCAGGAAGACCTTAGTTCAAATCTGGCCTCAGACACTTACTAGATGTATGGTCCAGGCCTCTTAACTGGTTTGCCTCAGTTTCCTCCTATACAATATGAGCTGGAGTAGGAAATAGCAAACCACTCCAGTATTTTGTGACAGAAAATCCAAATAGTGGCACAAAATGTCAGATATGGTTAAATGTTTAAACAACAATCAAAACTATGACCTATGCAGAATGGTTAAAGAATCTTGAGCTATTCAACTTCAAGAAGAAAAGATTTTCATTGAGAGCAGGAAACAAAAGGGCATAATTACTCTCTTCCAATAGTTGAAAATTTTCCATGTGAAAGGAGGGAAGGCTTATTCTATAAATCAAATTAAGACCAGGTGGAAGAAGTACCTAAAACTGATTTTAGCTCAAAATAAAGAATAATTTTCTAATATTCAGCATTGTTTCTAAATAGAATAAGGTTCTTTAGATAATAGGGAGTTTTATGTAACCGTAGGTGTTCAAATGGAGATTGTATGATTATTTCAAGGCCATTGCTAAGAATCTTTTTTCATTGGTTTGAAAGAAGAATTAAATGACCTCTAAAGCCCATCTAAGTCATTTTCTTCCTGCTCTTCTTTTTGTATATTCCTAGGTGCAACTTATCTAATACAAATAACTTTACTTAATTCCCCCAATCATATGGAAAACCATATTTGAAGTCTACCTAGTTGGAGTTTTCTTTCCTATAATGCATATTTATTAAATATTATACTTTAATCTATGGTTAAAAACAACTTTATAAATACAACCTATACTTATACAACTTTAAATGAAAGAAAAATATGCAGCTGAGACTATTTTATGTAGTTAGCCAGTTGTAATGTTTAAGACACTAAGTTAGATTACCAGTCAGCAGTATTTAAAGGAAAGGAAATGCACAAGTCAGAGGAAATGGGGGTGGATTAGTCATCAAATATTGCACAACCATCAGTCTATTTTGATATAATGGGATTTATATCCCATCAAGAAAGGACTGCCTTCTCTCAATCTTCAACACCATCCAATATTAAATTCCTCATTAGAACTTCTAGTATCAGCGATAAGCACATGTTTCACAAGGGCTGTTTTTCAGAAAACACAGCAAATTCAGTATTTGGGATGAAGCAACTTGCTCCATTCAAAACACTGAAAGAAGCAAAGAGAAAGAGAAAAAAGAAAATGATGAGAAAAGGTTCTTCAGGATAAAAGGAGCCACTCAACTAGGAATAGGTAGCATTACTGCACAAAGGACAAAATTTTATGCCTAGATGTATAATTCATCATTTCTGGTATATTTGTAACCCATTAAGTACCTTCTGGCAGACTGCCTTCTTTCTATCCTTCAATTATTTATACTGACAGGAAGAGATCTCTTCCAAAGAACATACATTTAAGGCTTAAAGCTCCCCCTCAATATACTGGGAAGAGGCAGGAGAGGAAGGTTAAAGAACAAAAGAGGTGGTAAGAACTGCTATAGTAAGCAATAAAAGTAAGAACATCTGTGCACAAAGATGTACCTTAGGAAAAAAGGGAACAATCAATCAATAAACATTTATTAAACACCAACTATTATATGCCAGGCAGCATGCTAAGTGATGGGGTACAAGAAGAGGCAGAAGACAATCTCTGACCTTAAGGAACACAATCAAATGGCGGGAGACAACATACAAACAAATACTGTATACAAGATGAATAGGAAATAATTTGAAAAGGGAAAGCACTGGAATGAAGAGGGGTTAGGGAAAGCTTCCTGCAGAAGGTGGGATGTTTCAAGGGAAGCCAAGAAAGTCAGAAATCAGAGCAGTGAACTCTCATGGACTTGAGGAAATTGCTTTGCAAAGAGTGTCTACACCGTTACATCAAAGCAACTTTAGCTGAATAGCTGGACTTATTTTAGGTAGATAACTGCCTGCTTTATCACCAAGCTATCACCAAGATCAGTAACTGGAGCTTTGACTCAAGCTGCTGCAATTCAGAGGCTCCTGACAGCACCTCTAGGATCATAAATTTAGAACTGGAAAGGGCCTTGGAGATTGTCTAGTTCAACTGCCCCTTCTGACAGCTTAGGAAACAAGGTCTAGGGGAGTTAAGTGATTGGCCCAGGGTTACACAGCTAGTGTAATCTGAGCCCAGATTTAAACTCAAGAAGATGAGACTTCCTGACTTTAGGTCTGGAACCCTACCACAGCACCACATAGCTGCCCATTAGTATTGATACAGAGAGCATATTCACACGAGTCCAACAAGGATAGGTCTAGGTGAGGAGAAGCTCTCAAGGCTGGGTCAGGGAAGACAATCATCTAACTTACAGCAATACTAGTGTCAGAGGTAGACTCAAAACCCAGGTCTTCCTGACTACAATTCCAATACTGCATGATATCACACTGTCTCTGCTGGAAATACAGATATATTTCTGCACATTTTCACAATTGGTTTTTGTTGTTTTGTCTACAGCATCTAGAACAGTAGAGCTAAGAGTAAAGATATTAGAGATACAAACTCTGTCAAGTAATTTTTTAAAAATGAGTAACTTGAAACAAGTCAGCTAAGCCTCCTAACAAGAATAATTGGTTAAAAAATGAAGCTACCAGAGGCCAAGGACCTTATACAAACTTATATAGCCAAACCCAGAGTGAATGCCTTTCTGGCTTATCTCCTCCATTAGCTACCCATTTTCCCACAAAGTGCATTTTTTGCTACTTTGCCTTTATGGGAAAATTGCTAATTATAGTCCTTCCTACCTTCATTGTATGACTTCAGGATATAAAGGCATCATTGCTGACTTCCTTGGTCCTACTTTTCTCTTCTTTTTTTTTTGAACCTTTACCTTCCATCTTGGAATTAATACTGTGTATTGGTTCCAAGGCAGAAGAGCAGTAAGGTCTAGGCAATGGGAGTTAAGTGACTTGCCCAGGGTCACACAGTCATATTTGAACCCAGGACCTCTCATCTCTAGGCCTGACTCTCAATCCATTGAGCCACCCTGCTGCCCCTCTACTTTTCTCTTCTAATTGTCTTGAAATTCTTACTTTTAGGATATCTAACATGTTAGTAGTATCCTTTATCTCCAAAAGACCTCATTTACTTAATAGGACCCTTTTACTATAGTAGACTGCAATGAGATAAATAGTGTTCTCTTATATTAGCTATTTGTTGTGGAACAAGCAGTTGGACTAAATAAAATATAATAGAGGAAGTACTTGGAAATAATAAACATATTCTACAGAGCTGCAATCAGGAAAATACTTCGAAAACTGTAAAGCAGTATCACAATGAGCAATAATAATTATTATTGGATTTAAATTTATTTTTTTTCTGGAAGGGGCAGGTTTTAAAAGAACTTGCAGCCCTGGAGATACAGGAGGTGAAACAGTGGAAAATCCAGGAGCAGTCCAATGGGTGCATTGGACATACTCAGTGTCACTGATGGTTCCATCCTAGAAAAGACCAAGAAGCCTCTGTTTGGGGCAGGGATTTGATCTTTTAGCTATCCCAAGAGGAAAGTAGGAATGTGAGTCAGTATCCAAGGCTGGGGAAGCCCCCATCTCCTGGCCACGGTTTTGCTCCACTGAGCAACTATTATTAATATTGTTGTTTTGTTGCTGTAATTCAGTCATTTCAGTCAAGTCCAACTCTTCTTTACCCCCTACGGGGTTTTCTTAGCAAAGATACTGAAGTGGTTTGCCATTTCCTTCTTGATATCATTTTGCAGAAGAGAAAATTGAGGCCAACAGAATTAAGTGACTTGCCAGGGTCACACAACTAAAGTCTGATGCTAGATCTGAACTCAGATGAGTCTTCCTGACTCTAGGCCTGCTTCCCTTTCCAAAGAAGACAAACTTTTAACTTACAACACTGGACCAGTCCTGTGATTATCTTTATTCCTAAAGTACAGAATGTTCCTGAATTTTCCCCTCCAACACCCAAAAAAGAGAAAAGATAGTCTCTTTCTTGCTAAATCCAATGGCTTTTTCTCAATTTTCATACTCCTTGTCCTCTTTGTAGCCTGTGACACTACCAGATGCAATCTCCTCTCTTGGTTTTCCTGATCCCATTCTTATTTTCCTACTTTCCTAACAATTCTTTTTCAGTCTCCCCCAACCCCTCAAAAAATATCTCCAAATAAAATAAAACACTAAAAAGCCCTCATTATCTCTCCCCCTAAATTCATTCCTTATCCTAATCTCTCTATTTTTGACAAGGTTTTTACCATCCTTGTAGTCGCTTAGGTATCATCCTTGACTCTTCACTCTTATTGGCCGCCTACATATCCAATCAGTTGTCAAGTCTTGTTGAGTCAACTTCTACAACTTCTCTCACATTCTCCTTTTAATTCACAAATCAAGGTCAGACCTTTACACCTCTCTCTTCAATGGCTGCAATAGTTTCTTAAATCTTCCTTCATTGAACCTACATCTTTTCTAACCAACTCTCCACCTAGGTACCAAATTTATATTCTTAAACCACAGGTCTCACCGTGCTTCATTACTGCTCAAGATGCTTCAATGGCTTTCTATTAACCTAGCATAAAATATCAACTTTCATGGTATTTAAAGACTACATATTTTGACTCCAGTCAATATTTCCAGATTAATTAAACATCATTCTTCTTTGTATTGCCCAATCTTGCCTACCTTTTATTCCCTCTCCCGTTTCCATGCTTTCATGAAAGCTATCCCATCCCAATGTCTGAAATGTTCTTTATCCTTACTTTTACCTTTCTGAACCCCTTACTCCCTCAGTTCAAGCCCCATCAACAACAAGTTTTTCCTGATTCCTCAGTTGTCAGCACTACCCTCCAAAATTACTTTCTATTTATTTCCTTTTCATTTAGTCATTTCTCTTCAGTAGAATATAAGCTCCTTGAAGGCAAAGATTTTTTTCATCTTTGTCTTTCTATCCCCAGGGTCTAGCACTGTGCCTTAGCAAATCATTGGTATTCAGTAAATGGCAATAAATGAACAATCTAATGGATGTAATTATTCAGTAGTCATAATACTACTGGTAGTAGTCATTCTCAGAATATCAATGGTCACAAGAAGAGCTCTTCCCTCTTTATATCCAAGAAAGTTCAGAATTAAAAATATTCCTGAGTCCCAAAGAAGAATCAAAGCTAACTACATTAGTCAATCAGTGAAAAACCTTTTTTTAAAGAAATGTCTATGTGCTAGACATTGTGCTAAATATTGGCGATACAAAGAGAGACAAAAAAATAATACTTGCCCTAAGAGTTCACATTCTGAGGAGATTTGCAACATGTAAATAATTAGGTATATAAAACATATAGACAGAGGAGCCAAAGTTATGTAAAAAGTGAAGACATTCATACCGAAGAGAAGTGAGAGAGACGCCCTGCAGGGTAGGGCAGGTGAGGGGCTGAGATCAAGAGCATTCTATAGCTAGTGCTAAGGCACAGAAACAGAGGGGAGGGGCCTTTTTGAAAAACTGCTTGTATGCTAGGAAATAATGTCATCATTAAGGCCTCAGTTCCCAACTATGTTAAGTCACAGTGAGCTTCCAGGGTCCAGATTTACGATAGCCTGCTCTATTCAGTGGAGCGGCTAGATGGCACAGTGGACAGAGTACGGGACCTGGAGTCATTAGTTCAAATTTGGCCTTCAACACTTCCTAGTTGTAGGACCCCAGACCAGTCACTTAACTGTTTTTGTCCCTGTTGCCTCCTCTAGGCAAAGAAAAAGCAAACCATTCTAGCATCTTTGCTCAGAAAAACTCCAAATGGGGTCCCAAAGAGTTAGACACACTGAAATGATCAAATAATTATCCTCAGCATGTGAAAAGGAGGAAGAAGGATTAAAGAACTGAGTTCAACCATGGTGTTTGAAGCCTGATACTAAACGTGTATTTAGTCACCCCAGTTTTCAAGATGAGGGGCTGGTAAGCAGCTAAGCTTTCTGAAAGGGAGAATATTCAATGAACACTTAATGAGTTATAGGGCAAAGGATGAGAGACAACAGCAAAACCAGTAATGAGTTACAAGGTTCTACGCTGTACTTTTTTTTTAACCCTAACTGTCTTAGAATCAATACTGTGTATTGATTCCAAGAAGAGTGGTAAGGGCTAGGCGATGACAGTTAAGTGGCACAGCAAGGAAATGTCTAAGGCTCGATTTCCTCTCTGTTCTTCCCTGAACAAGTAAACAAATTTGGCCCTTTCTATATAAAACTCAAGGATAGAAATCCAAACAAGCACTTTTCCTTGAACTTTTATTTACTTCACAAAGATTTAACAAATAAAGATCACAATGAGTATTTTTTTTTAACATGCAGGGAATACAAGTTCTTTTGACATTTTAGGAAAGAGGTTTACTTGGATGGGCCAAAAGACCTTATTTCTTCAGAATGGAATGGGGAAAAAATTAAATTTAATTAAATTTAAAAAAAAAGAATGGAATGGGGAAAACAGAATCTGCAAGGTATCAAGACTGTGCTCACCTGAATGAAGACTGTGAAGAATATGACAACAATAGCAGCTGTAATAAACAATTTCTTTCTGGGAAACACTGCAGCAGGAAGCAGGAAGACCAGAGCAAAACAGATGGCCCCTCGTAGTCCTCCATAGGCAATGATGAACTGATCTTTAAAAGTCAGAGGTATTGTCCGGAACCAGTTAATGATCTGAGTCAAAACAAAGACACCTGAGGAAGATGATAAAATCAAAAATAAGTCATACTGCTTGAGGTCATGACATGCTACCAGGAATAATTTTAGTATGAATATTGGCTAAAGAGATGGTGACAAGCTAAAGTACTGGACAGGAATCTGGGAGACCTAAGTTCAAATCTGGCTTCTGACATTTATTAGCTATGTGAACTTGGGCAAAGTACTTCAACTCTAAATGCTTCAGGTGACTTCAAGTGCTGTTACATCTGCAGAAGCAGGAAAATAATAATAGCAACTGATGTTTACAGGATGCTTTATTGTTTCCAAGTGCTTTAAACATAGTATCTCATTTGATCCTGAAAGGACATTGTAAGGAAAGTGATATGCTTGTAAATAGACCCATTTTACAGTTGAGTAGTTGGAAGCTGAGTCCGGTCAAGTGACATGCCCAACAATACATAGCTAGTAATTTTTAGGGGCTGGAATTGGATGGAGCTCTTTCTGACTCTAAATCTAGCTGTCTAGTCACTGTGTCATACTCTTCCCAAATAATGAGAGTTAGAATTTACCTGGAGAGTTTGCATAGTGTTTTGCATACATTATCTCACTAGATTCACCTTCCAACACTGTGAGGGAGGTGTTATTATTATCTCCATTTTGAGAATTGAGGAAACTGAGATTTAGAAAGTCACTTGCCCTCTATCACATGGTGTCAGAGATGGGATTTTTTCCCGTGTCCTTCTGACTCTTACTCTAGTATTATTAATTTATGAAATAGAACATTTTTACTTTTTTTTTCAATATAAGCATTTTTCAGAATAATTTCTCCCTCCTACTACCACTCTGCCCAACGACCTGACAGCAAGCAATTGAAAAAATTCACAAAAATTAAAGACCTTGATACATAGATAGATGCAGACCAGGCAAAACAAATGTTCACACTAGCCATCTCCAAAAATGTATGTCTCTTTGAATTTATTTGAATTTATTTCCTCTATTTTATGGGGCTTAATGGTATGTTTCATCTTAATTTTTGACTTATGTTGAGTTCCAAAATTGTTTAAAATTGTTTTTCCCTATAAGATTGCTATCTTTTTACAAATTGTTCTCCTAGTTCTACTCACCTCACTGTATCAGTTCTTAGAAGTCTCCCTAGTTTCCTCTGAGATTGTCCATTTCATTATTTTTTAAACCCTTACCATCACCTTCTGTCTTAATTGTAAGGTGGAAGAATGATAAGGGTTAGGCAATAGGGGGCTAAGTGACTTGCCCAAGGTCACATAGCTATGAAGTGTCTGAAGCCAGATTTAAACACAGGTTCACATGATCCTAGGCATGATGTTCTATCTACTGTGCTATGCAGCTGCCATTCCATCTTTTCTCATGAGTCAATAATATTCCATTACATTCATATGGCACAATTTGTTTATCCATTCCCCATTATCACAGTGAACCGAAACCTAGGCCTCCAGTCAGGAAGATCTAAATTCAAATCCATTGCAGAAACTAGCTGTGTGGTTTCAGATAACACTCATATAGCAACCCTAACTGAATCGAGTACCCGCCCTGAATAGCTTTAGCTCCAGAAAGAAGGCAAAGGAAGAAAGAGGTTAAACATCAAAACTACAAAGGAATGGGAAGATAACTGCCAGAGCTTCTTACACTCCATATAGTGAATATTTTAAAAAGTAACTCAGTTTATGGTGGACCAAGCCAAAGGGTTGGTTATTTTGTGATAATAACTAGCAGTGAAGGGAACTCTTCTTTAGTTATTTATAACATTACCCTACTACTACATTGCTTCAGATAACTTGTCATGTTTTAGGATGCAAGACCAGCAACATCTACTGGCTTGAGTTCTCCAAATGCCATCCCTGCAACATCAGTTGTTAACCACTAAAATAAATAAATAATCAGGATAAAGCTGTGAGATTTCCCTTTAATAGTGTTCTGAGTTCTCTCAAAGAAGACACTTTCATTTTAGTAAGGATAATCATAAAATTGTTCAAATTACAATTAATTGTAACAATCTCTCCGTCTCGTTTCAATCGAAATCATTATTAAAGAGAAATTAATACATTTGTTAGAGGAGAATATCCATACACAGAAGGCAGATAATCTAATTGTTTAAAAACTTATAAAATATTTGGAAATTAACCTACCTAGCAATATATAGGACAAAACAAGTAATAATCATGGAAAGAAAGGAATACATGAATCATTAGAAAAGTATTCCTTGATCATAGATTAATTAAATTAACATATCACAGTGAACAGAAACCTAGGCCTCCAGTCAGGAAGATCTAAATTCAAATCCATTGCAGAAACTAGCTGTGTGGTTTCAGATAACACTCATATAGCAACCCTAACTGAATCGAGTACCCGCCCTGAATAGCTTTAGCTCCAGAAAGAAGGCAAAGGAAGAAAGAGGTTAAACATCAAAACTACAAAGGAATGGATTATTTTGTGATAATAACTAGCAGTGAAGGGAACTCTTCTTTAGTTATTTATAACATTACCCTGCTACTACATTGCTTCAGATAACTTGTCATGTTTTAGGATGCAAGACCAGCAACATCTACTGGCTTGAGTTCTCCAAATGCCATCCCTGCAACATCAGTTGTTAACCACTAAAATAAATAAATAATCAGGATAAAGCTGTGAGATTTCCCTTTAATAGTGTTCTGAGTTCTCTCAAAGAAGACACTTTCATTTTAGTAAGGATAATCATAAAATTGTTCAAATTACAATTAATTGTAACAATCTCTCCGTCTCGTTTTCTATATTAATTCATAATTATTAGAAACATAATTAAAGTACTAAATTTATTTATAGAATTTATCCTAGAAATTTTAATTTATTTATTTATATTTTTGTTTTATATCTAATATATTTTACATGTATTTTATTTTAATATTTAATATTTTAATTAATAATATTTAATACATTTTAAATATAAATATATTTATTAATCCATTATAGAAATGGAATAAAACATAATAAAATGTGGATTAATCATAAGATCATAGATTAAAAACCTGTTTTTAACAGATGAGGAAACAAAGGGTAACCTAAACAACAAAACCATTATTGAAGGTAGTCAGTCTTGCTCTCCCAGACTTTAAAACATGTTAAAAAATACCATCAAATCTCTCTGGTAGGGGCAAAAGATAAAGAAATCGGTTAATGAAATTAATAGATATACTAGAAATCCCACCAAATGTATGCAATAATGGTTGATAAACTTATAGAAAATAAAAAGTGAGTGGGGAAAGGATAACTTAATGAACACTTGGGAAATTGGTTGTCAATTTAGCAGAAGATGATTTTTGATTCAATTCTTATGTCATCTATCTCAGTGAATTTTCACTGGATGTTCCCCTGCAACCTCATTAAAATGTAAACTCCTTTGGGGTAGGGACAATTTTGTTTTGTCTTTGTGGCTCATCAATGTAATAAAGATACTATAGTGTAAAAAATGGTGAAAGACGATTGCAGCAAATCCTGAACCATATGAAATAATGAAGAATAGAATGAATAAAACCAGGAGAACAATTTATACAAGGACAATGATATTATAATAAAAAACAATTTTGAAAGATCAGAATTCCAATATGATGCAATGACATTAAAAGACTCCAAGCCTTAGAAATAAACAAAATTTTTAATGTAAATAAACATCCCAAGTAACAGAAACACAAAAATTTAAATAACTACAATATTATGGAAATTAATTTACCATGAAAGGAATACCTTAAAGAGCTATAAAAATAATAACAAAATTCATTGGTGGAATAAAATATCTAGAAAAACATGGAAAATGATGAAAAGGGCAGGAAGTAGATTGCAAAGCAAAAATCATGAAATTCATGCAAATTCATCAAACTTATACCAGTTAAAATGTGCACAAAAGTTCTTTAGAACTTTAGGCATAGAATAATCAGAAGTAATTGAATTTAATAACCCAGTTTTCAATAAACTCAAGAGAAAAAATTTCCTGGGAAAGCATACCCTAATCTGGAAATTATTCTGGCAGAAATTAAGTTCAGATCAACATCATATATGATTTAATAAAATAGATTAAAAATAGATATATTTAAGATAATACCACAAAAATTTATAATCATAAAATCATATGTACATCATAGTTTTAAGTAGGGACTGAACTCTTATTGAAACAAAAAATGGGGATGATTAGAAAGGATACAATATAGAATTTCAGTTACATTAAATTGAAAAAAATTTTGCATGAATAAAATTAATGCTAGGAGGTTAATTAGGGAAGTGGTCTTGCTAAAAAAAGATCTGTGCATCAAATTGCTTTGATAAAGGTTTCCTATTTCCAATTTATAGGTAAGTAATAAAAATGTATAAGAGTAAAAGTCATTCCCCAAAAGCATATGAATGAATGGAATGAATAATAAACAGCAGTTTACATTACTAAGTATAAAGCACTGTGCTGACCACTGCAGATACAAGTAGAAAGATACGGCAGTCCATTCTGTCAAGTAGCTCTAATTCGAATGAAATAAAAAACACATGGTCCTGTTGTTCTGAGAAAGGTGGGAACAATACCAGTGACCTATTCTCCCCATCCTTACTGGGATTCTTCTAGTCTGTTCACACTTAACTATCTATTTGACCTTGGACAAGTCACTTAACCTCTTCCTTAATCCATTGGAGAAGAAAATGGCAAACCATCTCAGTATCTTTGCCAAGAAAACCCTATGGACAGCACTGGTGTACTATATAGTCCATAGGGTCACAAAGAGTGAGATATAGCTAAACAAATTAATAACAACAACAAACCCTTAATGCCCTTATCAGTTACCAAATATTCATGAATCTGAAACAAAAATTCAACCAAATTTCAAACTTTGGGGGGATGGGGGGTGTATCCACTAATACTGTACTTATGCTGAATCAATATAGTGGGTGGATAGGGATATGGATAGATAGTCAAAATGCCCGGATTAAAGTCCTTTTGGGGATGATTACCAGCCATGTGATCTTAGGTAAGTCATTCTATTTCTCTTATGCCTCAGTTTTGTTTATTTGTTTGTTTTTTACAACAAGCTAAAAGTTGGCCTCCATGACATTCAAAGTCTTCTTCAGTATTACATTTCTATGCTATCTGTCTCCAGTCTGCATTTACTGTCAAAAATCAGCCTTGCTCAAATATTTGGGTTACTGGGGTCTCACGAAGAGTTTGATGCGACTCTACAACAAAGGTAAAGGACAATTCGAAATAGAACAACTGGGAGTAGCTAGGTAGTAAGTCACTTGACCCCCATTGCCTAGCCCCCACCACTCTTCTGCCTTGGAACCAATCCACAGTATTGATTCCAAGATGGAAGGTGAGGATTTAAATTAAAAAGAAAGTGAATGTGGTAGGAATGAATGCTTTGTGGCAACTAAATTTTAGCCCATTCTCTCCTGGCATCAAGGTGGCATGGGGAAAAGTCTGCCCTCCCCATTCCCATTCCAGAGAGGGGTTGTGTGTTTTGTACTAGCCTTGCTAGATCTTTTCAGTAAATTGTTGTTCAGTCATTTCATTCAGGTCTATGCGACTCCATTTAGGGTTTTTGTAGAAAAGATACAGGAGGAGTTTACCATTTCCTTTTCCAGTTCATTTTATAAAAGAAGAAACTGTGGCAAATGGGGTTAAGTGACTTGCCCAGAGTCAAACAGCTAATAAGTGTCTGAGACCAGATTTGAACTTGGGAAGATGAATATTCCTGACTCCAGTCTCAGCACTCTATCCACTGTGCCATCTAGCTGCCCAGAAGTAAATATTATTTTAGCAAATATCTCTTCATAAAAAAAACTAAATGATATCAACTGGTGGAATGATATTAGGGCACTAGTCTGGGTCAATCAATGATAGCTTGAATCCCCATTACATTACCCATACTTTGTGAAGACCAAGGACTTAAATTTACTTTCAGGACTTCAGAGTTTTTGTTTCATTGCTGTGATGTTCTCTATAGTGAAGATGATATGCAATACCAGGACTAGAAACAGTTCAGAAAGTGAAAAGCATAAGAGGTTTAGAGTCAGATGGCCTGAATTCAGATCCTGCTTCTATTGCTTACTGTCTGTGTGACTTGAGGAAGTTGTCACCTCCCTGGACCTTATTTTCCTTCTCTGTACAATGCGGGGTGGCTTAGAGTATATGATATTTGAGTCCAGGAGCTCCTCCACTCCATGATGAGTTATTAGATTTAGGAATTTAAGAGTTTACTTAAGAGTTCATGAATAAATTGTTTTGTTGTTTTTCAATCATTTTCATTGTGTCCAAGTCTCCATGACTGCATCTGAGTTTTTCTTGGCAGAGATAGTAGAACAATTTGTCATTTCCTTCTCCAGCTATTATTACAGACAACGAAACTGAGGAAAGCAGGATTAACTTATTTGCTTAGGGTCACATAGCTAAGAAATACTAAGGCCACATCTGAACTCAAGAAAATGAATCTCTGCACTCTATCCACCTAGCTGCTCCAGTAAACTGGAAGGACATTTCAATTTATTTTAAGCTAGAATTCATGAAGTTACTTTTCTACTCTCATTTATTTAGCCTTAGGTACTTCTCAAACTTCTTTTTTTAATAATGAAAAGAATGTTCCTGGTCTATGATTGTAACCATCATCTAGACTACCAAGAGCTAATTACCTAGTGCACGCCAGATCAAACAGAAGATCAGGGTGAAGCAGACAAAGGCCCAGTTCCATTCGTGATTTTTTCCCACCGTCGACACTCCCATAAAGATGAAGATCAGGGTCTCACTGACACTGCTCAGCATCTTCATGAAATACTTGATAGTTGTATAAGATTTTTGAGATACATTTTCTTCCACATATTTATTCATGGTCATAGCACAAGCTGTGATCCTGAAAGAAGAAATGAACCTTAAGTTTGAAAACAACAGTAATAATAGTCTTGAGGTCATCCCGCTACTTAGTTCACATTAAAATGTCCTCAGTTCTAAATATCAAGAAATTAATCACTCAACAATTTATTAAAAGGATATTCAGTTGCATCTTTTCACCATTAGTGTCATTTTATTGATACAACAAAATAAAATTTAGATTGATTTTCTTCCCAAAAAAAGATTTCCTGGACTATTCTAAGAAGAATGTTTATTCTGAATTCAGATTCTGAAAGTAGCAAACAAAGTTCCCTAATCCCAAATTAAAATATTCTTGATTTTACAAAGCACTTTTATATTTTTCATGAGAATGATCTCCCCCTTCTGCATAGAATTTTTATTTTATTTTCATTTTTAAAACTCCCAGATTAGGGTTCAACTGGGTAGCTCAGTGGACTGACAACCAGGCCTAGAGATGAGAGGTCCTGGGTTCAAACCTGACCTCAGATATTCCCCAGCTGAGTTACCCAGGGCAAGTCACTTAACTCCCCTTGCCTAGCCCTTAGCACTCTTCTGCCTTGGAACCAATTCACAGTATTGATTCTAAGATGGAAGGTCAGGATTTAAAAAAAAAAACAAACAAAAAAACAAAAAACTCCCAGAGTAGTAAGTTAAAATGAGCTTTGAACTTAACTCATCAGTAAGGCAATTGAGCATTTATTAAAAACTTCTTATGTATCAGAAATTAAGCTATGAATCAGTGATAACAAAGACAAAAAGCAAACTCTGTCTGATCTCAATGAGCTCCCATTCTGTCTGTCTCTACACATACTGAGATGATCACACTAGAGTCTTCCAAAGGAGATAATTTGATATAAGACATCTTATATAATTTTTTACCCATTTTACCCATTTTATTTACCCATTTTATTAACTTCATTGTAATATATGACTCAGAGGTAAGCAATGCAATAATTTTTAAAATTCTGTAAATTATGTGTTTCTGTTTATTTTAGAAGTTGAGATAAGAGGCGGAGTCAAGATGGCATGTAGAGGCAGGAAAAGTTCAGACCTCTGTAAACCCTTCCTTACCAATTATAAACTAAATGCTCCCAGGAAATTGAAAATCAAACCTAACAACAGGACAGAGCCAAGGTTCCCTCCTGCTGGACTCAACTTAAAATGTAGGCCCCCAAAAGCCTGAATTGGAAAACACTACAGTTTAAGGGGAAGGAAGAAGGAATGTCTCAGGCCCCTCCCCCATCTTGAGCACTAAGCCTCCAGTGGCAGCTGGAACTTCTGGGCTGGCAAGGGTGATGGTCTGATGGAAGTACCTTGCAGGCAAAGATGTGCCAGGCTCAGAGTGTCGACACAGGCGGTGGGGAGGCAGCTGGAGAAGAAGCGCAGAGCACAAGAGGGGGAAGCCTACTTGGAGCAGCGGAGACACTCCATATTTCTCCCCCTTCTCAATGTTTTGGCCTCAGGGCACATCCAGCTCAACCCAGCTGGACTTAATCCCATCAAAGCCTTAAGAGGGCAGGGAAGCTCAAGCTCCAACACCCCTTCCCTACAGACTGCACTGAGACATTTGCTGACTAAGCTCCAAGGGGGATGGCTGACAGAAAAGCCCCAAACCACAGATTCAACAAAAAAAAAATAAGAGGACCAAAAGTGCAGCCAAATGCAGGGAATAAAAGATGGGGTAAATATGAGCAAACAACAGAAAAAGAAAAAAAAGAAATTACAATTGACAGCTTCTATACAGGTAATGAACAAAGAGCAAAGAGAACAGAGAAGGATGAGGGAACACAAAGCAAAAAAAACAGAAACCCCAACCAATTGGATACAGGCTTTGAAAGAACTCAAAATACAATTCGAAACACAATTAAGAGAGGCTGAAGACAACTGGGAAAAGAACTTAAAAAGCAAGATAAGTCACCTGGAAACAGAAAATAATGTCTTGAAAGGAAAAATTAAATAGCTTGAAAATGAGGCAAAGGAGATGAAAGAAAATCAGACCAGAAGGAGAAGGATGATCAAGAAGCCAGGGATGAAATTCAGTCTTTAAAAATCAGAATACAACAATTGAAATCAAGACCTAACAAGGCAGCATGAAACTATAAAACAAAATCAAAAGAATGAAAAAATTTAGGCATATATGAAACACTTCATTCACAAAACAAAAGATTTAGAAAAGCATTCCAGGAGAGACAACTTAAGAATCATTGGTCAACCAGAAGACCATGACAAAAGAAAAAGCCTGAACATCATCCTACAGGAAATGATCCAAGAAAACTGCCCTGACATTCTAGAGTAAGAGGGAAAAGTGGAGATTGAAAGAATCCACAGATCACCTCCTGTACTTAATCCCCAACTGATAACACCCAAGAATGTTATAACCAAACTCAGGAACTATCAGACCAAGTAAAAAATACTACAAGCTTCTAAGAAGAAGTCATTCAGATACCATGGAACCACAGAGAGGATAAAATAGGATTTGCCTGCATCTACACTGAAAGACCAAAAGGCATGGAATATGATATTCCAGAAAGCAAGGGAACTAGGTCTACAACCAAGAATCAACTACCCAGCAAAACGGACTATATTCTTACGGGGGAAAGTATGGTCATTTAACAAAATAGAAGAATTCCAAGCATTTGTAAAGAAAAGACCAGACCTGAACAGAAAATTTTATTCCCAAACACAGAACTCAAGAGAATCATCAAAAGGTAATTAAAAAAGAGGGAAAAAAGAAAAACAAAGCAAACAAAAGAAACAACAACTTTTTTAAAGAGACCCAATAACTTAAAAATGATATGTATCCCTATAAGAACAGAGGTTATTGGTAACTCTTAAAAGTTGTTATTACCACCTGGGCAGCTAGAAGAATTACACTTAGAGGGAACAGTGACAAACTGTATAGGATGAAATGCCAAGACATAAATATGTATATAGATATATGTATGCATAAATACATATCTGTGTGTGTGTATACAACTAGAGCTAAAAGAAGAAGTTAATACTAAAAAAATGGGAAAAGAAATGAAAGGGGGTAAATTTATATACCACAAAGAAGTACATACATGGTTAGAAAGGGGAAAACATCTCCAATGGGAATAAACTAGAAGCCTTCCCAATAAGATCAGGAGTGAAACAAGGATGCCCATTATCACCTCTATTATTTAACATTGTACTAGAAACACTAGCAAGGGCAATTAGAGAAGAAAAAAAATAGAAGGCATTAAAATTGGCAAAGAGGAGATCAAGATATCAGTCTTTGCAGATGATATGATGGTCTACTTAAAGAATCCTAGAGAATCAACTAAAAAGCTAGTGGAAATAATCAACAACTTTAGCAAAGTTGCAGGATACAAAATAAACCCACATAAGTCATCAGCAATCCTATATATCTCCAACACATCTCAGCAGCAAGAATTAGAAAGAGAAATTCCATTTAAAATCACCCTAGACAATATAAAATACTTGGGAATTTATCTGCCGAGACAAACACAAGAACTATATGAACACAACTACAAAACACTTTCCACACAGTTAAAACTAGATATAAACAATTGGAAAAAATCGATTGCTCATGGGTAGGACGAGCTAACATAATAAAAATAAACATCCTACCCAAAGTTATTTACTTATTTAGTGCCATACCCATCGAACTACCAAATAACTTTTTTATTTTTACTGAATTAGAAAAAACCATAACAAAATTCATTTGGAAAAACAAAACATCAAGGAAACCTAGGGAAATCATGAAAAAAATGAGAAGGAAGGAGGCCTTGCAGTCCCAGATCTCAAATTATACTATAAAGCAGTGGTCATCAAAACAATTTGGTACTGGCTAAGAGACAGAAAGGAGGATCAGTGGAATAGACTTGGGGTAAATGACCTCAGAAGACAGTCTATGATAAGCCCAAAGATCCCGGTTTGGGATTAAAATCCACTATTTGATAAAAACTGCTGGGAAAATTGGAAGACAGTATGTGAGAAATTAGGCTTGGATCAACATCTCATACCCTACACCAAGATAAACTCAAAATGGGTGAATAACTTGAACATTGTGAATTTCAAAACTACTCAACCCTATTCAAACCATTCTTTAGAAGATGGTATTTCCTGATCAATAACAATAGAGATACTTGGAATAACAGAATCAGGTCTTGGAAACTACAATCTCCACCCTACTCAGGGTAACAAGATTTAGGAAGGGCTGCAGCAAAATTCAAGATTTAATTATTTGAGAATATGGCCTTCAACAGACATGTGCAAAAAGGACAGACCTCTGGGCGGTCCTAGGTTAAGCTACAGCCACCATTGGCACAGGTGAGACACAGGAAGTGAGGTAGAGGACAGCTCAGGAGTTCTGGGGACTTCCTGTGTGGAGGGAGAAAGTTGGTTGGAGCTGGTGCTTGGAGTGGAGGAGCCCTCAGACTGTTTCTCCATTTTGGTCATGTGAGTGATAGGGACTGATCTCTTTTCTTTGCCTCGGCTATCCAGGGCCTTGGGCCTTTGGCTCAGCTTAAGCAGGGTGGGTATTTAAGCCCTATTTCCTTCTCTCCTTTTTTCCTCTCTCTCTCTCTCCCTCTAATACTTTTCTTCCTCCTATTTGTAATTAAGACACCATAAAAAAGGTTGACAGCTGACTTGAGTTTTCATTTAGGAATTACATAGCTGAATTCCTTGGCGACCTTAAATTAATCTATATCAATCTTTTTAAAGTGATTTCCATATCACAACATAAAGAAGGAAACTATAAGTAAATTAGGTGAACACAGAATAGTATACATGTCAGACCTTTGGGGAGGAAAAGATTTTAAAACCTAGCAAGAGCTAGAAAAAATCACAAGGTGTAAAAGAAGTAATTTTGATTACATCAAATTAAAAAGTTTTTATACAAACAAAACCAATACAACCAAAATTAGAAGTGAAACAACCAATTGGGAAGCAATCTTCATTACAAAAACCTCTGACAAAGGTCTAATTACTCAATTTTATAAAGAGTTAAATCAGTTGTACAAACAATCAAGCCATTCTCCAACTGATAAATGGGCAAGGGGCATGAATAGGTAATTTTCAGTTAAAGAAATCAAAATTATTAATAAGCACATGAAAAAGTGTTCTAAATCTCTTATAATCAGAGAGATGCAAATAAAAACAACTCTGAGGTACCACCTCACACTTAGCAGATTGTTCAACATGACAGCAACGGAAAGTAATGAATGCTGGAAGGGATGCGGCAAACTCCGGACATTAATGCATTGCTGGTGGAGTTGTGAATTGGTCCAACCATTCTGGAGGGCAATTTGGAACTATGCACAAAGGGTGACAAAAGACTGTCTGCCCTTTGATCCAGTCATGGCACTGCTGGGTTTGTACCCCAAAGAGATAATAAAGAAAGAACATGTACAAGAATATTTATAGCTGCACTCTTTGTAGTGGCAGAAAATTGGAAAATGAGGGGATGCCCTTCAATTAGGGAATGGCTGAAGAAATTGTGCTATATGTTGGTGATGGAATACTAACTATTGTGATCAAAGGAATAATAAAGTGGAGGAATTCCATGGGGACTGGAACAACCTCCAGGAATTGATGCAGAGTGAGAGGAACAGAACTAGGAGAACATTGTACACAGAGACGGATATACTGTGGTATAATCGAATGTAATGGACTTCTCCATTAGTGGCAATGCGGTGATCCTGAACAACTTGGAGGGATCTACTAGAATGAATCCAGAGGAAATCCACATCCAGAGGAAAAACTGTGGGAATAGAAACACAGAAGAAAAACAACTGCTTGATTACATGGGTCGAGGGGGATATGGTTAGGGATGTAGACTCTAAATGAACATCCTAATGCAAACACCAACAACATGGAAATAGGTTCTGATCAAGGACACATGTAATACCCAGTGAAATTGCACATCAGTTATGGGAAAGGTGGGCGTAGGGGAGGGAGGGAAAGAATATGATTCTTGTAACCCAGGAATAATGTTCTATATTGACTAAATATATTAATTAAAAAAAAGAAGTTGAGATAGGCCATATTCTTTCCATATTCCTCTCTGACTTCATTACCTAGTCTTTATGTGACATGCCAGGAGATCTGACTTCTATTTTTCCCCTGCATTACAATTGAAAAGATTGTATCATCCTTATGGACATAGGGGAATTTGTGTACATTAAGAATATAATATGTTTTGTGACCCTTCAACTAGAGGTCCTGCAAGTTAAAGCCATAAGTCTTGCTTTTTTGAAAAAAAAAATTCTGCCTAAAAAGTTTTGCTTTTCATTTATGTATACATATTGCTTTTATCCTCCATATAAAAATACTTAGTCTAACAAATAGTCATCAACCCACTCATCCATAATGAGCAATTACTATCCTATCCAGAAAGAACAGTAGTAATGAATACAAAGTTCATGTGTTTTGCTTGATATCATGAGTTGACTAAATTCAATAAAGAGCAATTTAGTGTTGCAAAAGAGCAATAGATTGGGATTTTAATAGAAAAAAGCTCAACTTCATGTTCTATGACCATGGGCAAGTAATTTCACTTCCTTCATATCATTGAGCCTTAGTTTCTTCATCTATAAAAGAAAAGGGCAGTCTCAGGTCTTTTACCAACTCTAATGTTTCATGTTTTTAAAACTATTGAATATCCATCATCTGGATAAAGCATTGTTCCAGGAGTTGCCGGATATGTAGTATATGGTAGACAAGAAGTAGACAAGACAAAAGAGTGGCAATGGAAACAACAGCCACTAAATAATCATCTTTGAATGTTGGAAAATGTAATGAATGAGCTTAGTTCTAAGGAAAAGACAATAAAAGGTTCAACCCTTACTTCTTTTCCACGATGGAGGCCTGTGGTTATGTAACTGAATATAATGCTAGACTTTTTCAAAGTGTTGGTTAGTTTTCCTGAAAAGCTTTCCTCCTCTCCTTTTTTATACTTTGTTTTAAGATATAGCTCACTGGGAGGTGGGGAGAAAAGAGGAAGGCTGTATTGTTAAATGTGGATAATAATAAATGAGATATCAAATTAAAACTTCAAAAGAGAAGGAGGGGAAAGGCAATCAAAAACTCTAAAAGAAAATTTTAATCTGTGTGGGGAGATAAAGGGATGGATTAAAAGCTTGGAAACAAATCAATAGCACATTGTAGAACAAATGTCATTAACTATGTGCAAAGTACATTGGCAGAATGTAAAGTAAATATGGCAGATATTTTCAGCAGCTGGGGTTTAGAAATAATAATAGCTCACTATTATATGACAGGTTAAGGTTTACAATGAAAGGAAAGTACTCTTAATGTTACCATCCCTATTTTGTAGAAAACTATAACTCAGAATGTTAAAGAGATGATCCTAGGCTTACAAAAAGGAGCTGAAATAGGCCAATAATGATATTGTAAACTTAATGATGGGAAAAGATTGCTTCAACAGACTGGATTAAGAATCCCTTCATGTCCACACATGGGTAAAATGGGGATGGTAAAAGAAAAGAGACAATCTTCTTTCCACTTCTTCACCAAAACCAAGAGCTTCCTCATTCAAAGTCTTCAATATAAACAACGACTTTATCCCTCACCCATTGCTGATTGGGTGGCTCCTTCCCGAAACTCTATTTCAGGAGGGCACCCAAGCCATCCATGGCTCATTGCTCTCCACTTTTCACTCCAGACCTTCTCTACCAAACTCCTGCTTCAGGGAGATATGACAAAAATATAGATAAGACTAATAAGAATCAATCTTGATATTCTCAGTAGACAACTATAGAAACTAAGACATAGTTCTTGTAACTATTAACACTTTCATCCTCCCTAAAATATGGTTTCCTCTTTGAACATGCAATAGTTGCCATTACTATCAGTTCTACTGATACTTTTATATCTGAATCTTTTATAAGTTTTGAACAACAAACATAATTTCACTTAATGCTCACACCAATACTATGTGCTATTAACTTATTTTATAAAAGGAACACATAAACCAAGTTAAATGACTTCTCCAAAGTTAAAAAAGTAATTAATATTTATTAAATATTAAATAAGATTTAAATTTAAATGAAATAATAATAAATATTAATTATCAGGCAGTGTCATAAACAATAGAAATACAAAAAAAGTACAAAGATAGTTCTTGCCCTCAAAGACCTGACAACCTAATGGGAGAGTGATATGTAAACAAATATATGTTTGTGTGTATATATATGTATATATAATAAGGTATATACAGGATAAATAGGAAATAACTAACAAAGGGAAGGCACTGGAATTAAGAGAGAATGAGGATTTATGTAGCACTTATCATGTGCCAAGCACTATGCTAAGCACTTTACAAATATTATCTCATTTGACCCTCAAAACAACATGAGAGTTAAGTGCTATTATTATCCCTATTTTATAGTTGAGGAATCTGAAAAAAAAAAAACATAAGTTAAATGACTTGATCAAGGTCTAATAAGTGTCTGAGGCCAGATTTTTTGCACTCAGACTCCTAACACTCTATCCACTATGTATAAGATGTGATTCCATATCATGGTTTTTCATATTTCCAAATTCAACATTCCATCTCATATATTGCTTTAAAAAAAAAAAAACCCAGGGGGCAGCTGGGTAGCTCAGTGGATTGAGTGTCAGGCCTAGAGATGGGAGGTCCTAGGTTCAAATCTGGCCTCAGACACTTCCCAGCTGTGTGACCTTGGGCAAGTCACTTGACCCCCATTGCCTAGCCCTTACCACTCTTCTGCCTTGGAGCCAATACACAGTATTGACTCCAAGACGGAAGGTAAGAGTTTAAAAAAAAAAAAAACCAACAAACCTTCCCTTCAGTCTTAGAATCAATACTGTGTATTGGGTCTAAGATAGAAGATCAATAAGGGCTAGTCAATGGGATTTAAATTACTTGGCCAGAGTCCCACAGCTAGGAAGTGTCTGAGGCTTGATTTGGACCCAGGATTTCCTATCCTAGCCTGGGCTCTCATACCACCAAGCCACTCAGTTGCCCCCATATATTGCTTTTTTTCTCTTTTTTTTTTTTTCAGTTTGAATATTTTTCCATGGTTACATGATTCATATTCTCCCCCCTGCCCTTTCCCTCTCTTCTCCCAGAGCTGACAAGCAATTCCGCTGGGTTATACATGTATCAAGGTTCAAAATCTATTTCCATGTTATTCATATCTGCAGGAGAGTGACCTTTTAACATCAAAACCCTAATCATATCCCTATTGAACGATGTGATCAATCATATGTTTTCCTTCTGTGATTCTGTTCCCATAGTTCTTTCTCTGGATGTGGATAGTGTTTTTTCTCATAAGTCCCTCCAAATTGTCCTGGATCATTGCATTGTTGCTAGTAGAGAAGTCCATTACATTTACAGTGTATCAGTTTCTGTATACAATGTTCTCCTGATACTGCTCCTCTCACTCTGCATCAATTTCTGGAGGTTGTTCCAATTTCAATGGAATTCCTTCAGTTGATTATTCCTTTCAGCACAATATTATTCCATCACCATCAGATACCACAATTTGTTAAGCTATTCCCCGATCAATGAACATCCCCTCATTTTCCAATTTTTTGCCACCACAAAGAGCGCAGCTATAAATATTTTTGTACAAGTCTTTCCCCTTATTATCTCTTTGGAGTACAAACCCAGCAGTGCTATGGCTGGATCAAAGGGCAAGCATTCTTTTAAGGTCCTTTGTGCATACTTCCAAATTGCCCTCCAGAATGGTCAGTCGGATCAATTCACAACTCCACCAGCAGTGTATTAGTGTCCCAATTCCCAATGTTGCCACATTCCCCCCCAACATTTCTTACTTTCCTTTGCTGCTAAATATGACAGTCTGCTAGGTGTAAGATGGTACCTCGGAGTTGTTTTAATTTGAATTTCTTTAATCAGGAGAGATTTAGAACACTTTTTCATGTGTTTATTGATAGTTTTGATTTCATCATGTGAAAATTGCCTATTCATGTCTCTTGACCATTTATTGATTGGGGAATGGATTGATTTTTTTGTAAATTTGACTTAGTTCCTTATATATTTGGGAAATTAAACCTTTATCAGAGTGTTTTTTTTTTAAATATTCTCTCATTTTGTTGCTTTCCTTCTAATTTTGGTTGCATTGGTTTTGTTTATACAAAACTTTTTAAATTTGATATAATCAAAGTAATTCCATTTATATTTTTGTGATGTTCTCTATCTCTTTTCTGGTCTTAAATTCCTTCCTTTCCCATACTATTCTATATTCACCTAATTTATTTATGATTTCACTCTTTATATTTAAATAATTTACCCATTTTGAATTTATCTTGGTATAGAGTGTAAGTTGTTGATCTAAACCTAATTTTTCCCATACTGTTTTCTAATTTTTCCAGCAGTTTTTGTCAAATAGTGAGTTCCTGTCCCCAAAGCTGGGATCTTTGGGTTTATCAAACACTTGCTCAGTGAGGTCATTTTTCCCTAGTCAGTTCCATTGGTCCACCCTTCTGTCTCTAGCTAGTACCAGATTGGTCTCTTTTTCCCATATTGTTTTGAAGACAACTGCTTTCATCCTTCACATTTTTTCTCATTATTTTACCTTGACATTCATGATCTCTTATGAGTTCTAGATGAACTTTGTTATATTTTTTCCTATTTCTATAACAAAGGTTTTTGGTACTTTGGTAGCTATGGGACTGAATAAGTATATTAATTTGGGTAGGATTGTTATTTTTATTATGTTAGCTCATCCTATCCATGAGCAATTAATATTTTTCCAATTATTTAGATCTAGTTTTAATTGTGTGAAAAGTTTTTTTGTAGTTGTGTTCACATAATTTCTGTATTTGTACCATATGTTGCTTTAATAAAAATAGTTTTTTAACTTCATTCTAATAAATATCAAGATCAGGAACAATTTTTATGAGAAAAATAGCCTTAGACTTCTTATTTAAATGCCAGGATTTCTGAAATTCCTGAACAGAAACCTAATCAATATGTAAAATGATACAGCACCTTTCATACAAATGGATATAAGCACAGGACAAAAAGGGAATTATACGTCAGGAAGCAAGAATTTTGGCCAGGACTCTCAAGCAGGCATACTTTCCACAGTTATGTGCCTTGGGTTATGGGGCTATAAAACAGTTAATCCCCCTTAAGACTACATTCACTATTTAGAAGTTTTAAAAAAATAGCTGAATCTCTAGTTTCTACGCACACACTAAGAAAGTTTTGTGTAACATAAACTACACAGAATTGGGAATAAGAAAAGATTTTTTTTTTTAAGAAACAATACCAACAATTCATGCTCCCATTTTTGATTCTGTGTATCCTGGAAAAAAAAGTTTTAACTTATAAGAAAAAAACAACAATCCAGCAAGAAATAATTGTTGAATATCCTCCATGAATTGATTGGCAAATATATAAATATAATCCACTACTGAGCAAATGAGTGCTCCATATTAACAGTTGCAATGAATGAATTATCACACTTTATCTCTATTCACTGTGAACCAAGTCTTTTGGTAAATCAGGTTATAAGTGAATATTCTGAGAAATGAGTATTCATTCTCATAAGGTGACTCAATTTATTGCAAGGCACAAGTACACAATAGGGCTAATTGACTCTTCAAGGGCTCTAGACAGGCACAGAATCTTAAATAAAGAAGATACATTAGAGATCATCTAGTCCAAACTCCCACCAAAAGCCTTCATTTGTAATTCCTTCTGCAACATTTCTTACTATCCTCCTCTCCTGGATACTTTCTCTCCTCTCTTGGTTTCCATGACACTGTTTTAACCTAACTCCTTCTACCTCTTTGACTGTATGTATCCTTTCATTCTCCTTTGCTACATATTCTTTTGGGTAATGCCCACTAAGAAACTAAGGGTTTCCCTCAAGGGTCTGTCCTGTGCCTTTGTCTCTTCTCCCCTCATACTATATCACTTGGTTATCTCATAAGCTTCCATAGGTTCAATTATTATTTCTATATTGATGATTATCAGAGCTATATATGCAGACCTTACCTCTAAAACAACCATCTTTCTGACATCTCTAACTTCCTATAGGACAAACTCAAACTCAAATGTCTCATTGACATTTCAAACTCAATATGTCCAGAACAAAACAAACTTTCCTTACAAACCTCCCCCTCTTCAGAGATGTTCCTATAATGGGAAGCAGTGTAATCTAAGGAGGGAAGGAGTGTAAATCTAAGAAATGTTCCCCTTAAAGGTCTTGGTCAAGGAGAAAAACACACTCAGACGCTCAGAACCGATCTCTTATCTCACTTGATTTGACACTTCACTCCAATGATAGAAATTTCATTCCATTTAAATCTTCCCATACTATGAGTTTCTCATTCAAAGGCACCCAAAACTTTATCACAAATAAGGTTATGGCATGTGACATAAGTTCTCCTCACTTTCTTCCAAAATCAAAAGGGTACCAGTTGAATGTTTGATCTCTTCCGCTATTATTCCTCATTGTCCCTATAGGGTTAGTTTGCTTTCTCTTTCTTCCATGTGATTCTTTGATGACCTAATTTATTCCTATTCTGGTGAATATTGTATTGATTATTTATTGAAAGCTTCCTCTACCCTCCCTTCACATACCCATTACCCTCTGTGTGAAGCTCATTGTTAGTTCTTCAGAGGCAAATGTATTCCAGATCTTTCAAACAGTAAAACATTGAAAAGATGGGTCTTTATTGTTATGAGAAATCTGGGATCTAAAAGTGCTTTTTACTTTCTTTTGTACTGTTTTAAAAATTCTGGACCTAGTTCACTCTCCACTGATATTGTCTGTCCTGGATGTTTATATATATATATATATATATATATACACACACACTATATAGGTTATCAAACTTGCTGTAAGACTCTCAAGCATGGCCTGCACCAGATTAAGATGTAATTATGAAATATTTAAATATTTTTAAAATAGGCAACAGATAATGCTAACAGGGTCTTCTAAGCCAACATGCAGCCCATAATAATTCATTTCTATTTTAGATTGATACCACTGCACTCTAGACTCTATAGAATTTCCATTTAGATTAATGTTGAAATCTGGGCAAAATATATTCTTTATCCATTTTAGTCTTTTCTATGTAACTGGACAAGGGTACTCCTTTGAGTGATTATATATTGTATCTAGGAGGCTGTGCAATGTCCGTGGACTTCTATATCATGAATTTTTAATGATTGGCAACAAAAAGATCAAAGAAAAATGAAAAAGATCTGTATGTACAAAAGTATATATAGCAAATCTTTTTGAGATGGCAAAGAATTGAAAACCAAAGAGATGCCCATCAATTGGGAAAAGGCAGAACAGGTTCTGGTATATAATTTTGATGGAAATTATTGTGCTATAAGAAATGCAAAGGGGGTTGGTACAGAAAACCCTGCTTCCTGGTGAAATTTATATTCTTGAGTTCATATATTAGCAAATTATGGAGGGCAGTGGTCATGCAAATAAAAATACTTGAAAGTGAACACATCAAAAATCCCCAGATGAAAACTAAATTAGAGATCCTAAAACTTAAGGGAGAAATTAATAAAACTAAAAGTGCAGGGGCAGCTGGGTAGCTCAGTTGATTGAGTGTCAGGCCTAGAGACGGGAGGTCCTAGGTTCAAATCTGGCCTCAGACACTTCCCAGCTGTGTGACCTTGGGCAAGTCACTTGACCCCCATTGCCTAGCCCTTACCACTCTTCTGCCTTGGAGCCAATACACAGTATTGACTCCAAGACGGAAGGTAAGGGTTTAAAAAAAGAAAAACTGAAAGTGAAAGAACTATTGAAGTAATACATAAGACTAGAAGCTGGCATTTTGAAAAAAAAAAAACAAACAAAATAGACAAAGTACTGGTCAATCTAATAAAAAAAAGGAAAGAAGAAAAGCAAATTAATGGCATCATAGATGAAAAGGGAGACCGCCTCCAATGAAGAGGAAATTAAAGCAATCATTAAAAACTATTTTGCCCAAATATATGGCAACAAATATGGCAATTTAGGTGATATGGATGAATATTTACAAAAATATAAATTGCCTAGATTAACAGAAGAAGAAATAGAGTTCTTAAATAATCCCATATCAGAAAAAGAATTTGAATAGGCCATCAAAGAATTCCCTAAGAAAATATCCCCATGGCTGTAAAGATTAAAATTTAGGGGAGATGGGGAGACTGAGGCAGGTAGAAATTAGTTTCTCTCTGCAAGGAGTATTATATTTTTTTGAAGTTTATTAAAGGTTAAAGATTAAGAATATACAAGTAAGAAACATGTGCCTAGGCCAGAGGCCTAGACAAAATAACCTCACATCATGGAAGAGACGCCTCTGCTCCAAAACGGAAGTCCAAAAAAAGCCAAGCCCCCTTCAAAAGCCTTTGAATCAACTTAAATACCTTCTCGATCTCGGCCCAGGTGAGATTACAAGGCATTCTGGGGAAGTGGAGCAAAGGCTCATGGGGATTGTAGTCCTGTATTCGAGTCTATTTTTTACATGGCCTGATGGATTCAAAAGTGAATTCTATCAAACATTCAAAGAACAACTAATCCCAATATTATACAAACTATTTGACATAATAAGCAAAGAGGGAGTTCTACCAAATTCCTTTTATGACACAAATATGGTACTGATTCCAAAGCCAGGCAGGTCAAAAACTGAAAAAGAAAACTATAGACCAATCTCCTTAATGAACATAGATGCAAAATCTTAAATAACATACTAGCAAAAAGACTCCAGCAAATCATCACGAGGGTTATTAATTATGAGCAGGTGGCATTTATATCAGGAATGCAAGGATGGTTTAATATTAGGAAAACCATCCACATAATTGACCATATCAACAAGCAAACCAATGAAATCACATGTTTTTCTCAATAGACACAGAAAAAATCTTTGACAAAATACAACATTCATTCCTATAGAAAACACTGGAAAGTATAGGAATAGAAGGGTCTTTCCTAAAAATAATTAACACTATCGATCTAAAACACTCAGAAAACATTATCTCCAATGGGAATAAACTAGAAGCCTTCCCAATAAGATCAGGAGTGAAACAAGGATGCCCATTATCACCTCTATTATTTAACATTGTACTAGAAACACTAGCAAGGGCAATTAGAGAAGAAGAAAAAAAGAAGGCATTAAAATTGGCAAAGAGGAGACCAAGATATCAGTCTTTGCAGATGATATGATGGTCTACTTAAAGAATCCTAGAGAATCAACTAAAAAGCTAGTGGAAATAATCAACAACTTTAGCAAAGTTGCAGGATACAAAATAAACCCACACAAGTCATCAGCATTTCTATATATCTCCAACACATTGCAGCAGCAAGAATTAGAAAGAGAAATACCATTTAAAATCACCCTAGACAACAGAAAATACTTGGGAATCTATCTGCCTAGACAAACACAGAAAATATATGAACACAACTACAAAACACTTTCCACACAATTAAAAGTGGATCTAAACAATTGGAAAAACATTAACTGCTCATGATTACATCAAATTAAAAAGTTTTTGTACAAACAAAACCAATGCAACCAAAATTAGAAGGAAAACAACCAATTGGGAAACAATCTTCATTACAAAAACCTCTGACAAAGGTCTAATTACTCAAATTTATAAGGAGCTAAATCAGTTGTGCAAACAATCAAGCCATTCTACAATTGATAAATGGGCAAGGGGCATAATTAGGTAATTTTCAGTTAAAGAAATCAAAATTATTAATAAGCACAGGAAAAAGTGTTCTAAGTCTCTTATAATCAGAGAGATGGAAATAAAAACAACTCTGAGGTGTCACCGCACACCTAGCAGATTGGCTAATAAGACAGCAACAGAAAGTAATGAATGCTGGAGGGGATGTGGCAAAGTTGGGACATTAATGCATTGCTGGTGGAGTTGTGAATTGATCCAACCATTCTGGAGGGCAATTTGGAACTATCCCCAAAGGGCACTAAAAGACTGCCTGCCCTTTGACCCAGCCATAGCACTGCTGGGTTTGTACCCCAAAGAGATAATAAGGAAAAAAAACATGTACAAGAATATTCATAGCTGCGCTCTTTGTGGTGGCATAAAATTGGAAAATGAGGGGATACCCTTTAATTGAGAAATGGCTGAACAAATTGTGGTATATATTGGTGATGGAATACTATTGTTCTCAAGGGAATAATAAACTGGAGGAATTCCATTTGAACTAGAATGACCTCCAGGAATTGATGCAGAGTAAAAGGAGCAGAATCAGGAAAACATTGTACACAGAGACTGATACACTGTGGTACAATCAAATGTAGTGGACTTCTCTCCATTTGTGGCAGTGCAATGATCCTAAATAACTTGGAGGAATCTAGGAAAAAAACCACTATCCACATTCAGAGGAAAAACTGTGGGAGTAGAAACACAGAAGAAAAACAGCTGCTTGAATACATGGGACGAGGGGATATGGCTGAGGAGATAGACTCTAAATGAACATCCTAATGCAAACACCAATGCCATGGAAATAAGTTCTGATCAAGGACACATGAATTGCATGTTGTCTATGGGAAGGGTGAAGTCAGGGGAGGGAGGGATAGAATATAATTTTTGTAACCAAGGACTAATGTTCTAAATTGACTAAATAAAAAAAAATAAAAACCCTTACCTTCCGTCTTAGAATCAATACTAGATATTGGTTCCAAGGCAGAAGAGTGGTAAGGGCTAGGCAATGGGGGTGAAATGACTTGCCTAGGGTCCACAGCTAGGAAGTATCTGAGGTCAGATTTGAACCCAGAACCTCTTGTCTCTGGGTCTGGCTATCAATCCACTGGGCCACCCAGCTTCCTCTCCTTGTATTTATTTATAAAGTTAATTTGAGGGTGGGTTTCCCACTGTTTACTCCAGGAGCATTCCAAGCTGCATACTCCAGGCATCAAAAACCCAAGTTATATAGCTCTGGTCATCTCATTTGATGATTAAAAGCTGTACTTAGCATTATAGACATAGACTATTTGGGATTGAAGAGGTCATAGAATCATAGACTCTCAGAGTTGAAATGATCGACTAAAAGACAACCCAACCAAAACATACCTAACAAAATACCTTGTCCAGTCCCATCATTTTATATTGTTCTATCTCTCTTGAATTTCTTTTTTATTCATTTTTTTTCAGTTATCGAGGATGTTTTTCTCTCTATCCTCAGAAAAATAAAAGAAAATATCCCTATAAGAATTATTTATAATCAAGCAAAACATAGTCCCAGATTGATTTACTCAATCACGTATGTGTAATTCTGCATGCTTAATAATGTCTTATCTCTGTTAGGAGAGAGGTGGCAGGTTTCATGACCAGTCCTCTGAAGCCATGGGTGATGATTGCATTGACTGGAGTTTTTCGGCCTTTCACAATTGTTCCTTTTAATCATGTTGGTACCATACTATTATTTATTCTCCTGGTTTTCTCAATTCGCTCTGCATCTGTTTGTATGTCTTTGTGAGTTTCTTTGAAACTGTCTCTTTAATAATTTCTTTCAGCATTTTATAGTATTCTATTTTAGTCATGTGCCTTCATTTGTTTGGCTGTTCCACAATTGATGAACAGCCCCTTCATTTCCAGTTATTTCCTATCAAATTTCAAAGAACTCTCAGTTATAGAAGCAGAACTAATGATGGTTTTCCAGAGATTTAGTTTCTTCAATTAGTTACCAAGTATTTATTGAGAGTCCAATGTGATTTCAGACCTGTTAGGCACTGAGAGGAATGCAAGGGAACTTTCAGCTAACGGTATTGTTAGTACTATAAGAAATGATAAGAGAGATGACTTCATAAAATGCTGGAAAGATCTGTAGGAACTGATGCAGAGCAAAATAAGCAGAACTGGGAGAACATTGTACACAATAACAGCAATATTGGAAGATGATTATCTATAAAAACTTGGCTACTCTTAGCAATGCAATGATCTGGGACAATCCTGAAAGTCTTATGATGGGGAATGCTCTCCAACTCCAGAGAAAGAACTGGTTGGAGTCATCTTTCACATCATTGTATTTATGGCTTTATTTGGGGGTTTGCATTATGTATGAGTTTGCTCTTACAACAAAGACCAATATGAAAGTAGACTTTGCATGACAATAAAAAAGAATGAAAATAAAATAAAATAACTGAAAAAAAAGAAAACCCTGTTTCTGAATTTACCATTTTTATTATTTCATTGTATTTAAATGTTGTGTGTAGTATTTCTCCATTTTGCATTTATTTGTAATTTCTCTATCCTTATGTTTGATCTATATTTGTAAAGGTTTGTGGAGTATATGGATATTCTTTAATTGTACCATGAAGAAGGCAGCATAATTTTTCTAGCTTTAAATTCCCCAAAAGTTTGTCCTATGATATTTTCCCCTTTATTTATCTCTCTCCCAGATATGTCTAATTCTAAGAGGGGAATATTAAATAAATTTTGTTCTAGTATCTCATTTTAATTTCATATGTGCTATTGCTTTTAAAATGTATTTCTTGAAAGCAATGGATTGTGGGGCTTTTTGTTTTCATCCAATCTACTACTTTCTTTCATCTTATTGGGATATTGAATCCATTTAACATTATGAGTTGGATTTATATTTCTTTAATTTGTTTTTCTAGGATTACTTTAGAATATTGATGTTGGGGTGGGGTTCCTTCTTTCAGATCATTCATTTTTTCCTTCAATTACTTTTTCTTAAAATTACTTTGAAACAACTCTAATACCCCAGGTTTTCTTCCCCTCTTACCTCCACCTCAGTTTTCAATCCATTCCTAGGTCTCAGAGTTTCACCTAAATTATTGAATTTTTCTTTTTCTTTCTTTTTCTTTTACATAATTTTTCTTTTCCCCTCTCTGTTAGTTGATTACTTCAAAATCCTTCCTCTTCTTCTCCTTTAGTTTTCTTTCCTAGTTTTCTTTCTTTCTTTACTCACTCTGTATTCCTAATTTCAATTCTTCTACTTCTCCCATTTTCCTGCATCCCTTCTTCTTGCTAAGAGATGATAGAAATTTCTATCTCTTCTCAGTTCACCCATAAACTTGATAAGAGTATATCAATTATACTTCTTTTTTCCATCTCTTTTGTCCTCACTTATATTTTCTCTCATTCTGTAATTTTGTCCCACAAAATAGTGATTCATCTATAAAGGGTTTATGGAGTTTAATCTATGGTGCTTCAGTTCCACTCCTTGACTTTCAACATTAATTCAGAATTAATGAATTTTACCTATTTGAGATTCTCAATTTCTTGGCCTACAGATTCCTTTGAAATTGCTCTAGCCCCCAATTCTCCTTTTGGTTATTTTTTTGAGAATTAATGGAGACTAAAGAAAATGTTTAAGCAAATATTAGTCACATGACCGAAATCATCTCTCTAACACTAGAAGAACCAGGCATATCAACCAATGCACAATATTCTCATTTAACTTTCAAAAATTTTTATCCTATTATTTTTTACCTACTTGAATAAAAAAAAAATACTTTATATCAATTGGTTTAGCTTGTTCCCTTAAGGTATTATCAAAGTCTAATCATTCTTCTAAGTGGTTAGGCACAATGAGATTAAGTCATTTGCCATGCTTCAAAGCATATTAAGAAAAGAATTTGAATTTCCTAGTTTTCTAAATTTCCTAATCATTCATTAACTACTTGGAACCAGGGTCAAATTTAATGCTAAATTTTAAATGACTCATAGATTGAAATTTGAAGAATAGATACAGGTTTCTTAGTGTATTTCTCAGTCAAAAGAAATGCAAAAAGAATTTTTTAAGCCAGTCCTAAAATATCCAAACTGAGAGAAACAGTGGCATGGATAATCGTATACAACAGACAAACCAAAATTGATATTCATCCTAATTCAGCTAAAATTTTACTCCCAGCCTTAAACTGATAGATCTAGAAGAACCAACTAAACGCAACAACATTTAGCTGGATCTTGGGCTTTGGTGTTCCCTGTAATTTTCCCCCCCAAGAGACTTATTTTCTTAATTATGTTTTTCTTGTTCTAAAATTAAAGTGCTTTGGCATTTCTCTAACATACCCCATCTTATGGAGGTATAGAGTAGTGGAGATTATATAGGAATATCCTAGGTAGCAGCAGGTTGTTTTTGTTTTTTTATAAATTGCCCTAGATATTCTAAAAAGTAGATAATCCATATTAAGATAATTGAGAGGCAATTATATTGGTATAAAAAATTACATTAAATTTATGTTAAAGATATACACATATATTTGTGTGTATCTGTCTCTGTCTCTATATACACTATATATATATGTGTATATATATATATATATAGTATATATACACATGTATATGTGTGTGTGTTAAACTTGTGCACTTACTGGTAACTCTTAGCATAAAGTTTCTTGGGAGTGGCACACCTAAGAAGAAACCACAATGATTGAAGCAGGAAGCATAATAATTACAACTTCACTGCTCACTGCTATAAAGCCTCTTTAAAAGTGTGTTCCATGAAATGAAACCAAATTGTAGTACATTTATTATGATAGTTATTTTTGTTTTTAAAACAATATTTCTAAGGTTGAACACATTTAATATGCCCCTCAAATACCTAATTATACACAGTAAATTTGAAACAAACCTACTCTCTGTAATCTAAAACTTTGTGCCATTCTAAATCAGGCTTTCTATAAGGACAGGATTGATTGAGATACGTTGTGTACTACCAAGTGAAACTTAAGGGAATAAATATCTGTAAAGCCAAAGAGTAAGAGGAGAAAAACAATGTGATGCTGTTTTTATCCTTTTAAAAAATGATACAAATTTTTAAAAATTAATGCTTCATTTGTATTAAGTAGTTCTTTGCAAATCTCGACTCAGCAAAAAAGATTATATTTAATAACTCAATTGCTTGACATTTAAATGCTTTGCTAATATGTCGACCTTTGGGATTCAAAGACATCCTTGATTCCATTTCCATTCCTGAGCAGTTTTGTAAGAATTCATGTCAAAGGTCACTTGATAGTGGGAATACTAGGCAATGGTTTTCTTATTTGTCTGGGTCAACTTTAATTCCACTCTCTTCCTTCCAAGCTCATATATGCCAACCTGATGCCACTATTTAATCTTCCCCTTCCTTCTGATGTCTACCACATTTTCTCTATCTCCCCAAATCTTAAAGAAACATGTGCATAGAGGGAGCATAATATACTAACATCTTGTGCTTTGCCTCACAACTACACAAAATCAATGAAACTGAGGCTGAGGGAGGTTAACTGACTAACCCAGAATTGCATAATTAGTCAGTCTGAGATGCAGAATCTGAAGTCAGGTCTTCCTGATTCTAAGTCCTTTACTTTATTTACTACATCAACAATGGAATCAGAAATGGAGGAAACCCTAGAAGCTATCTTGCCCAACTTCCTCATTTCATAGGTGAAAAAATTGAGGCCAGGATAGTTTGAGTGATATGCCCAAGCTCAAAGAGGCAATGTCAGTTGTAGGATTTAAACAAGGATCCTCAGTTCAAAATCCAATACTTACTTCTTTGTATAACAAATTATTTTTTTAAAGAAAACTTTTTCCCTCTTGCTTTTTATCTACCTCATATTATTCTTGGCATTCAGATATATATATTTTTTTGATTTGTCACAAGTTGGGCAGAGGAATTTCTTTCTTCTCTGATGCCTTATCAAGAACAGAGTATAATTTCTGTTGGTCTTAAAAAAGAGGGAAAAAAGCTTCAAAAACAGATTCAGGTGATTGATTATTACTGGATAATTAGTATAGTCAAATTAAAATAGATAATTCACCACACTTTTAACCAATATGTGATCATCTTCCCCCCCAATCCCAAACCAATTCACTAACTTAAGATATGGAATGATTTTGATCTATAGAAAGGGAGTCATCCAGGTGAACCACAATTTACTTGAAGTGGTGAAAAAGGAAAGAAATACTTTGCAGGAGGATTTCCCCCCCCCCCCCCCCCAGTATCAAGGGCATAAACAAAATAGCTAGATAGCTAGAATAAGATAAGATATCTTCTAGTTTAAACTCCTTGTTTAAACATCACTCTAGGCATTAAGTCATTAATTGCAATTAATCAACCACATAGATATGCTGGAATTGTTTGATCAAAGAGCATGGATCCAACATTTGTCTCAGGAGAAAACAATCTCATAATAATGATTTGCTTTCATAAATCAATTTATGAATTGTAGAAAAGTAGAATTACTTTACATTCTGATCTTTCTTTTAATTTGTCACAAGGGAAAGAAAAAAACACCCTTTCACTACATTTCTCCAGATGTCTCATCATATAATGGAGGCTACCCTTTGTTCTCAAAGTGTAATCTCTGATAGGTCTTAAAAAGATGGGAGGGAAAAAGCTTCAAGCACTGGTTTGAAGATGAATTTGATGGCAAACATAAAGGCAAATCTTAGGAAATTAAGTAGAAGATTTGACACTGAATGATGGATCTAGAATTAGAAGAGATTTTAGAAGCCAGCTAATCCAGTTGCATTATTTTTTGGATGAGGAATCTGAGGTTAAGTAATTTGCCCAAGGTCACACAGGTAGCAAGTCAAAAGATGGGATTTGAATCAAGGGGAAATAAGATAATGATCTGAATAACAAAAACAAAATAATAGTAAAAATCTCAAAGGTGAAATTCTTTTGCATATGGTATCTACAGGGTTGGGGTGGGGCAAATGGTATTCTTCTATTCAATTATCTGGATAAATCTTATTTCTCTTTGCCCCAGTTGGCTTTTCTAGACAGTTGTAGTGTTGTTACCTAAAGGTAATTAGGTGAAAATCTTTTTTAAAAAAGATAGAGTGGTTTGACCAGAGAGTTTGAATTCTATAATTTAAGTTCTTTCCTAACCCTGCTTTAATTTGTTGTATGACCTTGGGCAACTACTTAGCTTCTCTGTTTCCCTTTCTTCATGAAAAATCAGAGTGCTTCATGTCTACTAGATTCCTAAGATGCTATGCCAATGGGACAAAAAGTGGACTAGAAAATGATACAAATGTAAAGTAGTGTTACTATGAGAGCAGCCATCACAAAAGTAAAAGTATTTTCTTTTCATTACTTCAAGTCAAAAATTAAATTAAGCTCACAAATATGATGATGGAGAGTAAATTTCATTAAAAAAATTTTTCAATTTAATTAACAAACAGTACAAATAGAATTGCTATGGAAATTATTTTATTTGTTCCATAAATTAAAAAAAAATTGATACTAATCCTTTGTATTTTTCATAACCTGGGTCTGTCAGGACACTTTCTGCTGAGTCAAGACACCAGTGTCACAGTAACATACCAGAACAAAGACATAAATTGAAAGATACAAAAAACAATGTGTACCAGAGTTATACTTTGACTCCCAGCCTCAACCGCTCTCTCCCCAACACACATTCTACTCATTTTTACCCTGAGTCCCCCAACTCTTGCTCAGTTACTTCATAGAACGTAAGCAAAAGTAGGCCAAAGACATAGCTATCGTGCCATAATTTGGCTTCCTTTTGTACTTTGGTGGAATAATGGTACTATCAAAAACTGAAGATTTCATCTCTTTCCCATACCATCGTCTTGATGCTGTGAAGACTACCAAAGGTCTCTCCTCCTTGTATGCCATGGGGTTTCTACCCTCTAGTCTATTTCTGAAATAAGTGTCAAAAGTTTTCCTTTTTAAGTAATATTAATCTTAATTATGAATGTTGCTATTAGGTGCTCACCATATGTGTTGTCTCCTGACTTTTTTTTTAACAAAAATATTTAGAGTAAAACAAGTAGCATGAAGCTTCTGTTTAGTTTACTAGTCAGTTTACAAATATTTTATGAGTACCAAATTTCATTTTCCATTCACAATTTGCATTGACCTCTCTATAGCTTTGCAGTAAAGTCATAAAGTATCATTATATATATTTTATAGAATTCTTCACTTTATTCTCTGTAACAGAAGTTGGCATATACATTGCAGTTTCGGTTTGTTTATGCTCTTCATAAGCATTGCAAAGCAAGACGATCAAATGTTCCATGAAATGATGTTTCTTGTTTGTTTCCTTTGGATACACAATCAGACTTACTCCTCTGACTCTTTTATTTTCCTTTCCAAAGGGAACCTGAGAAGCAGCTTTCTATTTAACTGATGTTTTTTTTCTTTTCTTTTTTAATGCCTTCTGGTTTCATTTATGCCAAGAATTTCAATAAGATGTGATTCACTTCCTTCAGTAACATATTCACTTACAAATGGTTCTGCTAGTAAAGCATCCACTCACTAGAGACAGTATTATTTTGATACTCACTGGGAAGGTTAGGGTGACATAATACAAAAAGTGCTGAATTTGGATTTGGTTCAAAGCTAACCTTTGCCACTTACTTGTAATGACTTGGGCAAGTCATTCTAACTTTCTGTGCCTCAGTTTACCTACTTATAAAATGGAGACATAAGACTAGATAACTTCTAAGATTCCTTCAGTATCTACATATATGATCCTAGTCATTAGACAAAGATCACACACTGAGAAGATCAACAGTCAATTATTTGTTGAGGATCTACCAAAAGTCCTCCCCCAGGAAAGTATTACTCTGATATGTCATTGTGTTAGGAGAATGATGTTGGGTTCTTGAAAACTACATAAATAGATCATTGGCGCAGCCTGCCAAACTGCACAATCACACGATAGTCCAAGCAATGCATTCTGTTTTGATTTTATTTTTTTAAACTCTAAACTTAAAATGCCAAATAAAATGAGTGTTTGAGCAATACTGAAGAACAATGGGGAGTTTTATATTAAACTGATTTCTTCATCCATTTGGTTTGCCTAAACAGCTTACATTAAGAATAAGGGCCTTAATTAGAAGGGTGAGGGTAGGGGAGGGAGGGAAATAATATGATTCTTGTAACCAAGAAATAAAGTCATAAATTGACTAAATAAATTAATTTAAATTAAAAAAAATAAAAGCCTATTAAAATATAATTAACTTTTTTTTCTTAAAAAGTCAAAAACAAAGGTATGGGAGGAGGGATTGCCTCTCTGACAGGATTGCTGATGCCCTCCTTAAAGCCCCATGTTCCCTGGGTGGAGGTAATCTTGTCTAAGTGGCAGAAGCCCCCAAGCCTAATACCAGTGTCTGGGTAGCACAGGTCAAGCAAAAATGGTAGCCTCTGATTATAGTGTCTGGTACATAGTTGGTGCTAAATAAAAGCTTTGTTGCTTGGTTGTTTGACTGATTGATTTCTAGAGCTTTGGGCTTTTGAATTGCTTAAATATTTTACTGATTTTCTCATCTATAACTAGAGAACTGTGAGAGTTGTTTATATACCCTTTCCATATCAGAAAGACTGAGCTAGACTTGATGCAAATAAAAATTGTCAACACTGAAAAAAAAAGAATAACGACCTTATATTAATGCTTGTATCTGATGGGAAAAAAAAATGAATCTCTATACTTAATGACTTCTTTTTTTTACCATTATGTACTGTCACGTAGGAATAAGAAGAGAGCCATAGATGACAAATGGACTTTTGTATTTTTATCTGTTTTATAGCTCAACATAAAAAAAATAATTCATTACTAAATAGCTTAAAAAATGTGTGTGAAGATTGTCAATAAGTTGAACAGAAAATGAAAAAAGAAGAGATTAGTCTCTGTTAAATTATATGGGAAGGGGACAGTTGAATGGATCAGTGGATTTTGAGCCAGGCCCCAAGACAGGAGGTGGTCCTGGGGTCAAATCTGGACTCAGACACTTCCTAGCTGTTTGACCATTGCCTAGTCCTTTACCAATCTTCTGCCTTAGATCCAATAGACAATACTGATTCTAAGATGGAAAGTAAGGGTTTTAAAGGAACGAATGAATAAACAAACAAACAAATAAATAAATAATATGGAGGAGATTATAGAAAATTTTCCAAGATCTCAAACTGGTTCCTGCCAGGAGAAACCAATTCTTTTAACATCAACATTCTCCCAGTAATTCTATATAGTTGCAGAAAGACCTAAAAGTCATGAATGCCTACCTTCCCAAATTTTGATGACTCACAATTGCAGAAAGTCCTTTGCAAACCACAATGGAAAGATATATGAAGGGTATAAGTAGGCAGCAAAAATTATTGCAAAGAATAAAGTGTCATGTAACACTTCTCTGAGATAGGCCCAGGCACATAGTACTGCTTGGGTGAACATCTCCTCAAATCCACACATGAAGGAAGAAATAACTTCTCAGCTACAAATGGCTGACATTTTTCATGCTTCCATAGAATTTTAAATTTAAATTTTTAATCACCTTCCCAATCAATTAGTATTCTTCCACATAATAGTGGGAAGACATAGTCAGAATACTCATGGCACTCCTCTTCTGAATTTCTTTATTTCTGTTGATATCACTATATTTCAAGTCACCCAATTTCTTGGTCATAGTAGCATCAACTCCTAATCTTCAGTCACACACAATCTGCTGCCAAATCTTGTTTCTGCCTCCACAATAGTTCTTACATCTATCATCTCTCTACTTAGAAAGTTGCCATACTAGTTCAAGACCTCATTACTCTTCATCTGTATTCTTTCAGTACCTTTCTAAATGGTTTCACTGCCTAAAGTCTCTCCCTACTACAAACAAAGCACTTTTCATAAAGATGAAAAAAAGTGATTTTTCTTAAAGTGAAGACCTGATCATGTCATACCCTTACTCAAGAGACCTTCTGGAGTTTCTATCAGCTATCGATTCAACTATTAGTTAATTTTTTTAATCTCATTCTTTTAAAATGTCCATTTTCTGACTAAATTTTATACTCTACATGATTATTGACACAGTAGTACATACAGAAAAACTGCAAGTAAATATACATATATTGAAAAGTATTTTCAAAATTATTTTACCAAAGTGCTAAGCAATCAAAAAAAATTAGTTGATCACTTTAATTTTATAAACAAGGAAACAGAGGCATGAATTTCTGGCTCAAATTAATAATTCCATCCTTTAGGTAAAAGGAATTAATAAGAGACTTCCTATTCTATCCTATTCAGTAGTATTATTCTATTCTATATCTCACCAACATGGAAGAATTGATGCCTGTGGTGGAAAATGGGGAAAACAGGGTCAGATAAATTTAAGATCAAAAATTACTGGAATAAAGATGCCTAGTGAACAAGAATTGCTAGAAAAACAAACCAAAAAAATCTGGTGGTAATTATATTTAAACTTACTGATACAGGGACAATGTCTCAATAAATATATAATTTAAATATAAACAGTCATAACATAAAACAGAAAAGAATGGAAAGGAGTACATTTCTGATCTATGGTTAGAGAAAGAATTACTAAGCAAAGGACAGAGTAAACATAAAGGATAAAATAGAATATTTTGAGGACATGATATTTAAAAAGCTTTTTTCATAAACAAAAAATCATTAAAATAAAAAGGGAAACTGTTGATTGAGAAAATATTTTAATATCCAAAGTCTCTGATCAAAAACACATTAAAGAAATAAAGAAAGGGAGAGCTAGGTAGCACAGCAGATTCCAAGACACCAGGCTTGGAATCAAGAAGACCTTGGTTCAAATCACTTTCTAGCTGTATGAAACTGGGCAAGTCACTTAACTCCAGTTGACTAGCCCTTACCATTCTTATGCCTTGGAACCAAAATACAGTATTGATTCTAATACAAAAGGTAAGGATTTAAGAAAAAAGAAATAAAAGAAATAGACAAAAATAAAGTAGATGAAGAGCCATTCATTCAACAACAGATAAATCGTTGAAGGACCTGAACTAACAGGTTTTAAAAAAAAATTATTAATCAGGGGGCAGCTGAGTAGCTCAGGACATTGAAAACCAGGCCTAGAGATGGGAGGTCGAAGGTTCAAGTCTGGTCTCAGACACTTTCTAACTGTGTAACACAAGGCAAGTCACTTAACCCCCACTGCCTAGTCCTTTTAGCTCTTATGCCTTGGAACCAACACAAAGTATTGATTCTAGGAAGGAAGGTAAGGGTCTTAAAAAAATATTAATAATGACATGAAAATGATTCTCCAAATCTCTAATAGTAAGAAAATTCAAATTAAAATAAGTCTGAGAACTTACCATCAAACTGGCCAAGTTAATAAAAAATGAGAACCAATTAGTGTTGGAGGAACTATGGGAATATAACGACGTTAATGTATTATTGGTAAAGCTTTGAATTAGTTCAACTCTTTTGAAAAAGAATTTTCAAATTATATAAAAATCACTAAATTGTTCAACATTCTTTGACTCTGTAATCCTATTAGTGGACATACGCCCTTAGGAAGTGAAAGACTGAAGGAAAGTTCCAATATATATTAAAATATTCATAATAGCACTTTATTGTTCTATTGTGTACTATTATTTTGTAGTAGTAAAACAAAGTGAGAGTCCACTGATTAGAAAAAAAATTGAACAAATTGTGATCTATGAATGAAATGTAACATTGTTGTAACTGAAAGGAATAATTTCTGAGAAACATTAGAAAAACATCAGAAACCTTCTATAACCAGGTAAAGAGACAAAACAAAAAGCAGAACCAGGATAACACAGACAAAAACAACACTAACTGGCAGCTTACTTCAGATTAATTACTGTGAATAATCTTGGGTCCAGAGGTCACATGCTGAAACACATTAAGCAGAGTGGTTTTGATACCACAGGAGAAGAAAGGTGTGCATACTGTGAATTGAAGTGATTTTTTGATTGATGTTGCTAAACTATTCTTGTCACAAAGGAAATTTCAAAGGTAGGGGGAAGTAGACTGGCATATGACAGTGATTTAAAAAAAAGCATTGAAGTTTTTTTGTGTTTTTTTTTTAAGAGAGATAGTAGGAATTGTGGAATACTTCTTGGTAAAATTTATAATGGAGCAGAAAGGGGAAACCAGTAATACTTTGACACCGACTACAAATTTTGGAAGAGCAGATTTTTATGGATTAAGAGAAAGAAGTATGATTACATGAAATAAAATGTTACAAGACTAATCAGACCAGTAGATAGTGGAGTCTTGTAATGATGAAATTTTGAAGACAAAAAAAAATTCTGATGAGGAAGGGGAAAAAAAAGGAGTTTTCTAAAGAGAAGCCTCAGGATGTACAGGGAGCTCATCAATTACCTAATTTTAAAAAAGAAATGTTCAGAAGATAAGCATAGGGGGCAGCTGGGGTGGATTGAGAACCAGGCCTAGAGACGGGAGGTCCTAGGTTCAAATCTGACCTCAGCCACTTCCTAGCTGTGTGACCCTGGGCAAGTCACTTGACCCCCATTGCCTAGCCCTTACCACTCTTCTGCCTTGGAGCCAATACACAGTATTGACTCCAAGACGGAAGGTAAGGGTTTAAAAAAAAAAAAGAAGATAAGCATAAAGGTAGATTAGAAGATAAAACAAATTTTAGAAAAATCCTATGAAACTGATGTCAGAAGAAAGTGCTAATTATTAGAATGAACTGAGGCATGAGAGGAAGAAGGATTTTGAAAATAGGGGGAAATCAATAAAGGGACAGGACTACTGCTTGGAGTGAATGGAATAATACTAACTGATGATAGACAGGAGACCAATCTGTTCAATTTAATTTTCCTTCTATTTCTCTGGCAAGCCGAATGTACTTTGGACTAGAAAGAAAAGAGAAAATATGGTCAATACAGTCTTGATAACTAAGATAGGGAAAGAGTAAGAAAGCATCTAGCTATCTCCAATGAATTCAGGGCATCTAGCCTCAATGAACAATACCTTTAAATAATTAAAAAATATAGCTGTGATTGCTGAGCATCTGTCAGTAATTTTTGAAAAACAGTGTAGAACAATAGAGATATCCTAGAACTGTGATGATGAACCCATGGCATGCATGCCAAAGAAGGCACATAGAGACCTTTCTGTGGGTATGTGTGTCACTGCCTGCCAGAGTTAGTTACTAGAAAGGCAGAGAGAGACACACAAGCAAAGTTGCTCCCTTCCCCCTCTCCCCTGTGTCTCCTTGCCCCTCTGCACAGTAGCCCAATGAAAGAGATTTAATCCCTCCCCTGAGTGGAGCACCTGGGCCACTCCCTTCCTTTCTCTCACCCCTATGTGGGATAAGGTAGGGGGAGGGATGGGGGATGGTGAGACATTTGGTCTCTGGGGGGGAGGAGGACAGGGCATGGCACTCAGTCTAGGGGGGCAGGACATTCCATCTAAAAGGTTTGCCATCACTGCCCTAGAATATAAGGGCAAATGTCTTGTTTCTCAAAGATGGGAAGAATCTAGAGTCTGCACAGATAAGCAGATGAATGAGCTTGATTTTGATTCCTGACAGAACTATAAAATTAATTATGAAAGAGATCTGGTTAATAAATATCTAGTAAAAGAAAACTGGTCAAAAAAAATCAGCATGGATTCATCAAGAACAAGTCAGACCAAGTTAATCTTATTTTCTTTTTTGACAAGGTTAAGTCACTCTAGGGAATGCTTAACATTTAGCTTACTTAAATCTTAGCAAAACTCTTGCTAAATATCTTATTCATGGTGAAAAGATGTAAAGATATGGGCTGCAAGTCAGTACATTTTAATGCAATGATACCAATTGAAAGAAATTCTCCAATATAATTCTCTGGCAGGGGGAAGAGGAAGGGTTTATATTTGTCCCCATGCTATTTTGCATCATTTTTTAATGACTTGTACAAATGCACCTAAGGAATTTTTACAGATACCTTACCTAGCAGTACGTCAGTTATTGATCACACTTAAATTTTTAAAAAAATTTTTTATTTAAATTTTTATTTAAGGTTTGCCTCTGAAACAAAATACTTTTGAAAAGTTGTAATGTTGGGCTGAACCTAATGAGATTAAATTTAATCAGGATTAACATAGAGTATCATATTTGGGTTTTAAAAAGTTAGCTTCAAAAATGCAAGATGGAGGAGGCTTGGCAGATAACATTTAGTCTGAAAAAGATGAGGTGTTTTTTAGGTAGTGGGTGTTTCATATGAATCAACAATGTCATATGGAAGAGAAGAAATGGCAATCTGAATTAAAAGAGGAATAGTCACTCTGTACTCTGCACTGGTTAAACCCAGGGCATTATGATCTTCAGTTCTGGATGTCATGTTTTAGAAAAGAAAATGGTGTCCAGAAGAAGGTAATTATAAGGGTGTTGAATTCATGCCTTTTATGGATCAGTTAAAGGAATGAGGAATATTTAACCAGGAGAAGCAAATCTTAGTGGGTTGGGACATGACAGTTGTCTTGAAATATTTAGAAGTCTATCATGTGGAATAAGTCCTAGATTTGTTTTCCTTGGCTCCAAAAGGAACCAAGTAAATAAGAGCAATGATTGAAAGTTCACCAAGGTTAACAGGTTTGATGTAAGGAAACATTTCTCAGCCACTAGAGATACATAAAAGTGAAATAGGCTGTCTTGAGAAGTTGTTCAGTCATGTCTGACTCTTCATGACTCCATTTGGAGTTTTCTTAGCAAAGATACTGGAATGGGTAGCCATTTCATTCTCCAGCTTTTTTTACAAATGAGGAAACTGAAGCAAACAGGAGGAAGTGTTTTGCCCAGGATCACAGTACTAGAAAGTGTCTGAAGCCAGATTTGAACTTTGGAAGATGAGTCTTTCTGACTCCAGGCCTGGCAATCTATCCACTATTCCACCTAGCTGCCACCTTGGAAGGCAGATGGCTCTTGATGTCTTCAGACAGAAGTGAGGTGGCCTCTTTTCACATACATTGTATAGGAGATTTTGGTTTAGAAGTTATGTGATTCTGTGGGGCTCAGAAAACCTAATCATTAGCAAAAAGCTTAAAGTTAGCTGGAGAACTTCAGTTTCTTTGACTACATATTTCATATTCCTTAAATTTACCACATCCATGAATGCCTCCTTCAAAATCTTCAAATTATAAAGATCTAAAACATATAATTCCAGCAAGAACTTTCAGAAAATTTCAAATGTTATCTTTAAAGTGGATAAAACTGATCTGAACAATAGAAAACTTATGATACAGGTAATTTAGAAATCTTACTTTAATTTGATGAGATATTGGCTAATACTTGGGGCATAAGGCATATTAAATGTTATATTATAGCACATAAAGGTCTGTGTTATACATAAAGAAACATATATTTAGAATATAAAGATTTATAACTAGAGTAAATTTCAGTTAGAATATAATATATATTCTTTTAAAATCTCTTACCTATGTAACTATCTTTGTGAAAATTGGTTTAGCATTATTTCAAAAAATAAAAATGGAAGCCAATTTCAAAATATATATTTTTATATATTTATATGAGTAAACCATCCTTTAGGGGCTTACTTCCTTAATTCATACTCTTAGGATTCTAGAGATAATCTTGAAAGGGGTAAGAGTTTCTAGTACTTTTGTTCTTCATCTTTAATCAGACTGTTCAACATTATCTACCAAATTAATTTGGAAAAAATATTTACTATGCAATATTTGCAGACATTTATTATATAAATATCTTCCCAAACTGGGGGCATATTTCCCCTTACCCACACAATATCTCTGGGGAGTGAGTTCAATTTTTATGAGGATTTGTAGCCAAAAGGAACACATAGCTCTTGTAAATAATTTTCTCCCTTCATGGAGTCTTTATGGAGATTCTCCTTATAGGTCTCAGTTGGACTCAATCAGTGGTCTTATAAAGTCTTTGAAGTGTTTCCCTAGCGTATCTAGTTTGTACTTAATTTGTATTTCAGCTCCTAATGTAAATGCTGCTATCAGTTATTGATGCTCTTATTATAATGCTCCAAAATAAACTCCAGATTTTCTGACTTTTTAGAGTTCACAAGGTCAATATGGGTAGGAAGGAGAGGAACTTGCTCCTTCTTTCCTTCCTTTCTTCCTTTCTTCCTTCCTTCCTTCCTTCCTTCCTTCCTTCCTTCACTCATTCCTTCCTTCCTTCCTTCCTTCCTTCCTTCCTTCCTTCCTTCCTTCCTTCCTTCCTTCCTTCCTTCCTTCCTTCCTTCCTTCCTTCCTTCCTTCCTTCCTTCTCTCCCTCCCACTCTCTCTCTTTCTTTCTTGTATTTTTCTACAATTACATGATTCATGTTCTCTCCCTCCCCTCTCCCCCCCCCCCCCAGCTGACAAACAATTCCACTGCATTGCCCCCCTTTTCTCATCATAGCTTAAAAGCTTTTTGGGTTGTCTTCATAACTGATCAATAACCTCAGATCAGCTAGCTATATATTTATAAACATACTCATCAAAAACTTAGAATCTAAAAATGAGCTGAGTATTATGGTAAATCTTTTAAAAGTTAGAATAATCAGCCAGAAATATGCTGTCAACAGTGAATCAGAAGAATCAATTGTCCTTGTAATTTTGTACAATCAGTGCTTTTAAGGAGTCAATGAGAATCCTGTTTTTCCCCTTCTCTACTGTTATGAAGCCATTTTTATTGAGCAAGGAAAGAAAATCTGAGCATGTTTTAGGAACTTCTCATTCAAGTCACTTAAATTTTTTTCACAAATGGTATATTTTATACAATAATTAGAATGAATATCCTGATTAATCCAATAATATTTATGCAGTTCATTGAAATTCCATTATGTATATCTTTCTTTTGGTTAATTCACTCTCATAAAAAAAAAAAGAATATCCCATCCCCATTTCGAAAGTGAAGTTTTATATCTTTAAAATTTTAATGAAATTAGCATTATTTTGCAGTGAATCATCTGGGAATCAGAACATATTTTCTCCTTGAGATATGAGTAATGGAATCATACACTTAAAAAGTATAAGGCCCTAGATACATGGGGTAACCAGATTTGATTTGAAAAAGGCCATTCTCTTATAAACCAGAAGTAACTCTTTAGGTCTTCCAATAATACAAACTATATACTTCTGATCTAAGACTTGATTTGCATCATATACCAAATACTACAATTTCCCACACTACCCCAACTAAAACAATCTTATAAAGGCAAGTTTACTAGTTTAGAACTTTAGATTTCTGATATCTGATAAATCAATCAATGAGAATTTTTAAGCACTATTCATATGCCAGGAATTATGCTAAATTCAGAAGATATTTTTTAAAAAAGGAAACATGATCGTTTCCCTCAAAAAACTTACATTCTAATGGAGGAGAGGAAGAACATTATACATTAAGAATAGAGGGAAGATAATTTTTGAGGAAGAGTTCCTTTGGAGACCCAGAAAAGATTTCCTAGAGATGGCAGCAGCTGAGTTGAACCCAGAAAAGATTTCCTAGAGATGGCAGCAGCTGAGTTGAACCCAGAAAAGATTTCCTAGAGTAGGCAGCAGCTGAGTTGATTTTTGAAAGATGCTAGATAATAAGTAGTGAAGATGAGGAGGAAGGGCATTCCAGATAGACCATTTGAGTTGTAGAGTTTTTAATTATTGTAGAGCTAAAGTCTATCATGTGACTACACAAAGACCAGAACTAATATGGTGAGCCCTTGGGAGTGGAGGGCTACTGGGCAAGCTAAGGAGGAGTGATCTGACCCAGGTCATAAACAGAGCAGGTCAAAGCTTCCATGCCAAATAATGGGAATATCAGAGCCATGACTGGTCACTGGACTTCTAGTCTAGGTAAGACAGGGAAATATGTGTATCTATGTATATTTGGATGTATATATATAAGTATACACACACATATATGTATATATATAAAATAGGCACACATAAATATACATATATTTATATGTTAACACATATAAAGCAAATGTACACTTATACATGTATAATATAGAGATACATAATCTATATCAAGTATCATATCAATCTTTTTCTGTTTTATATATACATAAATATAACTACTACATTGTACTAGGTATGTATGTATACAACAGAAAAACAATGACAAGATACTCAATTCTCCTGTAGCATATGGGATGAGTGATGGGGAAGAGTGTTGCTGCAAGAAACTGTCCGGCATACCTCAAAGGGAAAAAATTCTTTTTCCCAGCCCTCATACAGCACTGGATTCCAAATACTGGTCTCCTTTGGGTAGTAGGTATTAATTATACTACCCAATTGGAGAATATTTATAATTGATGAGGGAGTCAGATGATCTAATTCTCCTTCATGCTCAGAAAGATGCTTGTTTTGCAAAGGAGAGAGGGCAGGAATAATGTTCACTGTTGATATTCTTTGGAATGTTGATAAATTACATAGGGGATACACAAGGAATCATTATTGATTTATTGCCTCAAATAGAAAACCAAGAGGACATGAGTGACAGTATCAGCTCCTCAAGAAGAATAAATCTTCCTATACTGTTCCCTACGGAGCTCATTCGTTAGGGGGAACTTAATTAATGTTGCTAGTTGCCTGGAAAGTTCATTTTAGTATAATTATGACAATTCTTCTCTAACTCTAGTATGCATTCTATAGGAACTCAGGTCAAGGCTCTGTGTTTATGTGTAAATACACATCTACTACACTGTATACAGACATATATACACATGTATACATAGAGATGATATCTATACAGATATAGAAGTATGTATGTGAAAAAGTCACATACACATGCATGAGAATATGTGTGTGTGTGTGGCTTCTGGGACACCCACTATAATGCATACACATATACACAAATGATTTAACAAGATATTCTGGTATAGTCTTAATGTGTGTGTGGGGAGACATAATGCAAAAAAGGAAAGGAATTTAATTCATCTTGGGCCTGTCTTTTTGCATTCAGCTGTCTTTCCTATATGTATTGTCTTATCCTATTAGAATGTAAACTCCTTGGGAGTAAGGACTGTGTCATTTTCCTATTTCTACCACTTGCACGTTGCACACTGCTTGGAAAGAATAAGAACTAAGTAAGTACTTTTTCATTCAACCATTCATCTCCCTTCTATGGTCTGAAGGTGATAATTGGAGCTTTCCTGAACCCAGACAAGAGATTAAGTTTAAATTATTTTTCAACATTGAACTATTTTTTTAAAGGAATGAACAGGGCCACTAAGAATCATTTTGAAAATAACTAATCTTATATTCTGTTGAAAATAGGCCCTAAAAATCTCTTTCTAAATAGCACCCAAGACATAGCCTGAAGGAATGGATATAACCTAATTCATGATCAATAGAAACCAGTTTCACAAGGGAAAAACAAGTGGCTAAGGCAAAAACAGTAGGCTTTGTAAATACAAGATGGGTACTGCTTTTGGCAAGCATGCAACAACAACAACAAAAGTCCATGCAATGGAATCATGCCCAGTAGTTTCCTACCTAAGCATTAATCTAACTTAAACATAAGGTTTGTGCTTTTCAACCAGGAGAGGCTTCACTGGAATGATTTCTTTCTAAATTATATTCTTAATGAGTGAGCTAAAATAATAAATGTTGTATACTGTATACCATAATTGAGTAAATCCAAAACAAAGGTTATGTGCATATAGAAATAAAGTTTGCAAAAAAAAAAAGAAGGAGGGAAGGAAGGATGGGAGGAAGGAAGAGAGGGAGAGAGGGAGGGAGGGCAAAAAGGAGGGAGGGAGAGAATGGAAGAGGGGAAGGAAAGAAAGTGAAATGAAAGAAGAATAGATTAAATTTGTTTTAATTGATGTGAAAACTTCTGCTCAGGTTTTTCATGGGTTCTTTCTTCACTTTCTGCTCATCTTAAGAGAGATCAGTAAACATGCTGAACACTTTCAATATATGTCTTAATTTTACCTCAATTAATCTTAGCATTTGTATTTAAATGTCAAAAGGAATAGTTCAATTATATAAGAGAGGCAATATTGTATGACAGATAGAGAGCTATCCTCAGGCAAGACAACTTGAATTCAAGTCTTGCCTCTGACCCTGTCTGTGTGAGCCAGAGTTATGCTATAGCCAGCTTGTACTGGCAACAAGAGCTCTCAGCAAGAGATGATGGTTAAATTTTCACTGGGAACCCTCATAACTCACAAACTGACCCACAGCACAAATCAGCACTTGATTTATTATTTTATTGAATGTTTAGAATTAAAAAGTCAAGGAAAAGTATTAATAATGCAGGTTAAACTTAAAGGGAAGTCATAAGGACTACCCCTCCCAGCCAATCCAATTGTTAAACATTTACCAGCACACTTGTCCCTCACCTCTCATCCACTTTAGACTAGTCATTTAACCTCTCAGTACTCCAGGGAAACTCTAGGGAACTATAAGCATTTGATCTGCTAGATAGAGGGAGTCACTTCTTTTGTGATATCTTTTCTTCTTCCCCCCCAAAACAATTAAAAATCTTGAAACTCAATAAGTTTGAAACTTAGAGAAAATCTTATCTCATCTTACACCAAGGCTGTGCACACCCATTTATAATCTTAATTTGTATTACAAAATTAAGTTCCCAATTTCCAGTTTCAAATAGTAATTGTACATGGAGGTGGAAGCACAACACATTCTAAAGGCTGAAAGTAAACCTCTCCGACTTATATTACAGGAAAGTATCACATGTACCCAGGCCTGGAAAAGTACCTACCTAGCCTCTACAAGAGTCCATAAAAATGCCATTCAATTAAGAGCATGCACATTTAAATGCAAATAAGTCACTCCAACATTTACTTTGCTGCTGCATTTATAGTAACTGCACACATAAAAATCCTCAGAACTTCCTGGGAAAGTCAGATCAAGGGGCCCCTTTGATTTTAAAGTACCCTGGACAGCAATTTTATGTATTTGAAAACAGCAGTCATTTTTAAAACGTATCCTTCCCCACAGTTAAAAGTGCCAGGAGATGCCTTAAGAGAAGATGGCAACAATTGAAGAAAACAGAACACAAACTTTCCTTATCTCAGGCTTATTACTAAGTTCCTCTGGACCTGGAACCAGGAGGATCTACTCCCAGGAAGCACATGATAAGGTAGTAAATGTCTTCCTTACTCCGTGTCCCGAGTTGCCACAGTGTTTCTGGGCAGTGAATAGATCTGAATCCAACTCCACCAATCTCCTCCCCCACATTTCATCTGGACAGTCCCTGGCCTTGGTTCCTGCCACTGGCTGGGAAACTTGGCAAAGAAGCCATGCTGATAAGGGCAATGAAGTCTCTGCTTGGCTGCTGGAAATCTTCACACCAATATTGCCCAGGCTGGGAGTAAAAGGAAAACACCTGATGTAGTTCATCATGTTCTCACCAAAAAATTCTTAGAAACTTCAAAATCAGGGCTCTCCTCTCTGGAGAGACGCTGGATCTACCTGATCACATGCTTTCAGTGACATAGGTCAAAGAACAAGGAAGAAGCTGGAAGCTATACAAATTATATGAATAGCAACGATGGAACATTTCATTACTGGGTCAAACTGGATTAATAGGTTGCTTTTTTTAGGTTTGCCTCTGAAACAAAAAACCATGCAAAATGTTCAGCTCAGTACGATGGGCTTCACTTGTCTTCCTGTGTCCATTTGAGCTCTTTTACCATAGTACCAAACTCATTGATTGTCACATCCCAATAATGATAAATATAGAAGTGGCATGGGTAAAGGATAGAATCAACAAAAATTCTGGTAAAAATATGATGGAAAAAAGTCTTTAGAGCAAATACTAGCAGGACATTTAACCAAACAAACAAAAATTATGTTCACACAAAGCCAAGTCTTTCTTGCTTTTCATGAAGACTAGTCATTGTCTAATACATACATTTGTGACTATCAAGTATTTAGACTTTTGTTATAAGCACCAGAACCTGTATGTCTATAAAAGAATTATTTTCCAAAGTAGGGACTTTGGCACTTATACTAAAGATACAGACATTATTCAAAACATTTTAGTGATCACCTTTTTTAAAAAAACCTTTACTTTCCATCTTAGACTCTATATTGTGTATTGGTTCCAAGGCAGATTAGAAGTAAGAACTAGGCAATGGAGGTTAAGTGACTTGCCCAGGATCACACAGCTAGGAAATCTCTGTGGCCAGATATTAACCCAGGAAGTCTTCAGGCCTGGTTCTATCTACTGAGCCACATAGCTACCCCTTTAGCATTTTCTTTTGAAGAAAAAAAATATTTTCAAGAACAATTTATGAGCCAAAAAAGGAAATCAGTCTTATTATTTTATACTTGCACAAAAATTACTTCTTTACCCAAACAAACAAAGGTGTGATCACCTATTTTAACAGATTTGTATCCAAATGATTATTAGTTTTCTATTCCTTCTAATTTCTACCTATCCTCATCAACTCTCAAAGAGTAAAAAGTTGTCATATTAAAAATATTCAGAGACTGTGCCAAAGTCTGTAATGGTCATTCTAGAAGTTCCCCAAATATTTGAGTGATAAAAACATCATTAGCCTAAGAGTAGAGCCTCTTATGGTCACTACTTAAAAAGAAATGACTTTTATTTTACTGTAGATATTCTGGTATGTTTATGTTTAAATTGCCATATTGTCTTATAGTTCCTCCTCATATATAACTAAAGAAATAAACTTTATATTGTTTTTCACTAAGGAAAATTGGAATTTTATATTTCAGTCTTGTTAGAATATATTTTCACATATTCATCACAAAAGGGATGATTGAAGAAGCTACTGAAACTTAAAAAAATTTTTTTAAACCCTTACCTTCCTTCTTAGAATCACTACTGTGCATTCTTTCTAAGGCAGAAAAGCAGTAAGGGATGGAGGTTAAGTGACCTGGCCAGGGTCACACAGCTAGGAAGTATCTGAAGTCAAATTTAAACCCAGGAGCTTCCATCTCTAGGCCTGGCTCTCAATCCACTGAGCCACCCAGCTGCCTCTGAAAACTTTTAAATGCTCTTAGAAGTTGTCCTAAAGAACCAAAGCTGTCCATTTCAATTGTACAACTTTTTAATTTAGTTTAGCATATATTGCTTTTGTGAAACTTAATCTGCATCATTTAATGTCCCCAATTATCAGTGTCATTTCCCCTCCAGTACTTACGCCATGATGCCTGAGAGGTGAAACATTTCTGCTGTGATGTAGGATAAGTAGCTGTATAGGAAGACAAAGAGTGGCTCAATCACTCGGATATTGTGTGTGAAACGGGTGGTAAATGCTGCTATAAAGCCCAACAAGATTCCAATCACTATCCCCCCGATTCCCACCACAAAGAAGTTCGCGATTCCAGCAAACACGTCAATGGTCTCTATTGTTTTCATCTGGCAAAAAGACTTGAACAAATTGTACAGCACCTGTGGAAGAAAGAAATTACATTGGTTATTAAAAATGATCCTTTCTAATTTCCCCATTATTTTTCTAACTTCAGAAGAGAAAATAAATAAATATACACTACCTTGACCTTCCAATGAGAAACTTTGCCTTAAAAAAAGTTTAAGTGTGATCAATAACTGACTTACTGCTATTAGTAGCAATGCAACAAGCCAGGACAGTCCTGAAGGACTTATGGGAAAGAATGCTATTTACATTGAGAGAAAGAACTCTGGGAATAGAAATGCAAAAGAAAAACACTATGTATATATGGGTATATGATTTGGGGTTTAGGCTTTAAAAAATCTCTCTGTAGCAAAAATGAATAATATGGAAACAGGTATCAAATGATAGCATTTGTACAACCCAGTGGAATTGCTTATTGGTTCTGGGAGTGGGGAGGGAAGAGGAGAGAGAGAAAGAAAATGAATCATGGAAACATGGAAAAGTATCTAAAAATTAAAATTTTAAAAATAACCAACTTATTAATGTTACATTTTATTTTATCTATTTCATTTTTATTCCCAAGTTTTCTTTCTTTTCTTTTTTGAACATTTCAGTGATATCAGAGGTATGAACATTCCCTCTTTCCCCATTCATACTAGGATTCTCATGTAACCAATTAATTTAGGGTAATTGACAAAGTAATTTTTGCATAAAAAGTATATAATCTTATCATTGGAAACAAGATAACAACTATATCAATACTATTTGTAAAATTCTGCATCTTTATTTCCTTAAATGTTACATTTTAGCCTGGGGTTGGATAACAAAATGCTTTTTTCAGTGGTTTAAGTTGTTTCTGACTCTAAGATGACCCAGTTTGGGGCTTTCTTAGCAAAGATACTAGAATGGTTTACCATTTTCTTCTCCACTTTATTTTACAGATAAGGAAACTGAGGCAAACAGGATTAAGTGATAAACCTGAAGCCAGATTTGAATTCAGGAAAATGAGTCATCTTGACTTCTGAATTAGCACCCTATCAACAAATGAAAAATATTTTAACCTTTTCAGAAAAAATGGTCAAAATTTCATATTTCAATCTTACATCCCCCAATCATATAACTGTTTGATACGATACATTTTGGGGTCAACACTAAGAAAAAATGCTTTGTAATATTGTGTCTAAATGAGATAATGTATTCTTTTTATCACATGGTTGGCACCCACCCACTCTTCTGTTTTACTGCCTCTGTCTCTCTAGGAGAACGACAGATAGGGGGCTGCTCAGTACTTATTGAAGCTCATTTAAACTCTTAACACTCCTAACCTGTTCCCAGTGATGTTCTTCCAACTCAGCAAGGGAACAGAGTGAGGATTTTCATGCTGGTCCTAGGGCCCAAATTCCTTCTTCTTACAAGCCAAACTACCAGGCAGAAATCAAGCATCACAAACTGGGGTGGTTCCTCATCTTGCTGCATAAAGCAAGGGTTCTTTGCTTGGAGTCTGTAGAGTTGGTTTTAGAAATGTCTTGGTAACTGTATTCCAGCATAATTGGTTTCCTTTGTAATGATGCCTACCTTATTTATACATTTAAAAATATTATTCAGCAAAGGAGAAATTGAAGGGATGCCCATCAATTGGGGACTGACTAAACAAATTATGGCATCCAATTGTGATGGAATACTACTGTGCTACAAGAAATGATGAGAAGGTGAATTAAAAAAAAACATGGGAAGGCCAATATGAAATTATGAAGAGTGAAATGAACAGAATTAAGAGAATATTATATATAGCAACAGAAGTAATATTTGATTTGTTATTAAAAGGATGAGATAAAGGACCTGGTTAGGTAATTTCCACTGCAAATCTCTGACTCCATGATCCTAAAATATTATTACATCTCCATCACAGTTCAGATTTTTTCATTTCAATTTTCCATATGGTACACAATTGTTTTGATTCTTTCCACTGTGTAAGTCAAATTGTACATGTATTCAGGGAGGTAAATTAAGATGGGACATTAGAACAGCCTCTAAAAAAGCAGAAGTGCTGCGATAAGCCTCATGCTCCTGAGGCTGATTTCAGTAATGAATTCAGTAATGAAAAGTGAATTATTACTCCTCATAACTCCTATTGTGCTGATAGGCACTATCTGCTTATCACAGACGATGCTGGTTTCAGGAGGTAGATATTTCTGCCTTTTGACCAAAGGCCAATTTGCCCAGCTCAAATTTAATAATAAATTCATTTTGACTGGTCACAATGTTCCAAAATGAAGGTCTATCCCAGAATCCAGGGCTAAGTAGTTGGCAGCCAGGTGGCACAATGGATTAGAAAAAAGGGTTTGAAATCTAGGAAATTCATGAGTTCAAATCCAGACTCATACACTTACTAGCTATAATACCCTAGACATGTCATTTAATTCTGTTTGCCTCAGTTCCTCTCCTGTAAAGTGAGCTGGAGAAGGAAATGACAAAAGCACCCTAATTTTTTGCCAAGAAAACCCCAAATAGAGTCATAAAGAGTCAGACATGATTGAAATGTATCAACAATAACTTGACAATTATAGGGTGACTCCCAAACAAGAGTATAGATTCTCATGACCATTGGCCATGCCTACATTTTTAGACTCTACTCAAAATTGCCTATCAATGGAAGGCGGACTATCTTTTAGAAGTACACTGACACTTTCAGATCAACAGAGTACTATTTCTATAAATCCCTATTTTAAATGCTCCTTACAGAGGGGATTATTTCACATCTAAATTATTAAGATAATTGCCAAAGACTCCAAGCTGATTTCCTTCATTGTTAGCTCCCTACACTAATCCAGAACTGTAAAATTATCTAACCTGCCTCAAACATAATTTCTCTCAACTGGCAATCTTTTTTCAACTAATGCAAGTCACAAGCCCAAGAAACGCATGGAGCCTAACTTCAAAAGAGTAATAAAATGATCACAAAGAAAACCAACTTTGTCATAAGACAGAAACACGTACCAGAGAGGTTATTGAATTCATATTAGTGCTTTGAGTCTAGAATCCTATGAAATCACAGTATTTCTTGGAAACCATGAGCTCCTTGAGGGCAGGGATAGTTTTCTTTCTGTTTTTTGCCTTTCTCAACACTCAACACTCAACAGTGCCTGACACAGAGTGGATAATAAAAAAAAATGTTCATTGATCGATAATTGAGGAACTAAGAAACACTTTCTTTCCTACTAAGAAAAAGATACTGAGAAACTTTTTTCCTGTGATAATAATGTCAAAAAAGAATGCATAAGAAATCTAATAAAATAATTTCCTCAACCAACAATTTTTTCCCTAAAATATCATAGGATAAAGAAAGATTATTTGTATTATGAATAGACTGCTATGCCTGGAGTCAAGGTTCAGATTCTGGTTCTTGAATGGCACAATTATTTTTAACAAGTCACATAACCTCTATGCCCTTCCATGGGACTAATCTACTAAGGTGTGACTGTTTTCCATTACTCCCATTTCTTTCTCTTTAATGAAGGAGTACCATAGGAACAACATTATTTTATTAAGAGATAATACCTAAATATAGACAATAAAGGGTGTATGGATAAGATTATGCCTACATTTTACCCAACTTTGGGTCTTTTCAAGGGTATTTTTTTTTTAGTTAAATAGGAAGTATTCTTTTTCCATATCATTGCTCCAAAATTCAATAAGGCTGTACGTCAATGAAGTTATAATTAAGTCTTTAGCTATTTTCTGCCTAGTCTCCTTTTATAACTCTCCAGCACTGGCAAGAAGCCTCTTCCAGCTTTCATGTGCTGCATACCAATGAAGACATGAGTGAGGATAAGAATTTTTCACCTGGTTTATTTATTCATTCTAGAAACAGTAACTCAACACAGGAAATTCTTTTTCTCTGACCTTTCCCCCTGCTTCCTAGTGTACTTTTCTAGTGAACAAATGGCCTTGATTAGCTTTTTCAAGAATGGTGATGTCATCACCCAGTCAAGTGAAACAAAATTATGCCCACAAACTACCCTCTAAGAGTAAAGATTTCACCTAAGGCAATTGAATTTGTCCCCATTCACTGAATGGTAGTTAATAGATTATTTATTTTTATGTTTAGAAATCTAAAAGTGCATCAAATGCAATTCCATTGTATAAATTAAAAAAGCTGAATTTGTATTTGTTGGTAGAGAAACTCAGCTTGCTTAGAAATATGACCTAATAGATAGGGGGGTCCAACAGAAATGGGAAAAATGGGGATTAGAATAATACAATGAATGTTAGTTTTTATGGTAGAAACTCTGTATTCTTTGGAAATCAAATATGTGGTAATTAAATGTAGATACCATACAACACCCTACAATAATAATACAACCATGTTTTCTTTGCTTCTCTCTAAGTTTTTGCAACACTGTTCTCTCTTTTGGATTTCATTCTATCTGATTGCTTCTTCTCAGGCTCTTTTGCTGGAACATTCTTTAGGTCATTCCTTCTTTGTTCTGTGTTGGGCCTTCTGTTCTTCAACTCTATATTATTTCATCTAGTAATGTCATCTGCTTCCATGAATTCCTTGATTATCTGTAGACTGTTGATTCTCAAATCTACTTATCCAGCCTTACCCCTTTTGAGGACCTCCAGTTTCACATCTCCAATTGCTTATTGAACCCCTTGAACTGTACAACCTATGAACATCTTGAACTCAACATGTCTTAATCTGAACTCAATATCTTTCCCTCTGAATTCTATCCCCATTCAAACTTCTCTAGTGCTGTCAAGGGCACCATCATTTTCCCTGTCACCCAGGCTTAAACCCTAGGCATCATGCTCAACTCCATATTCTCTCTCCCCTTTCATATCTAATCTGTTGCCATGTTATTGATTTTTACCTTCATTACATCCCTCATATAGGCTCCCTTCTCTCTTATGAAATTTCCAACAACAACTCTGGTTCAGGCTTTCATTGGTTGGACTGTCTGCTACTAGTTTCTTCCCACTTCAGTCCAACTTCCATTCAGCCACCAAAATGAATTTTCTATAGCACAGGACTGATCATGTCATTTCCCCTCTCAATAAACTTCAGTGGTTTCTTATCACTTCCTTTGGTTATCATAACCCACCCTCCCCACCTTTCCAGTCTTCTTACATTTTACACCCTGCCTTATTCCTTTTGAACCATTGACAATAGCTTCCTTACTGTTCTTTGAACCAAACCCCTCTTCTTCAATCTTTCAACTCCTGGTCTTTCCATATTATTAACATTTGCATTAGGGTGATTGCTTAGAGTCTACATCCCCAATCATATCCTGGGGGTTTTTTAATATTTATCCTGTATATTGCTCGTTTTTAAATAGTTATTTGTACATTATCTCTTGCATATTAGAGTGTGAGCTCCTTGACAGTTTTTGTCTTTTTTTTTTAATCCTCACGCTTAGTAGAGTGCCTTGTGCAGACTAGGTACTTAGTAAATGTTTACTGATCAACTGGTTAATTAATTTTACATAACTAGAATAGCATGTGCTCAAATAGTCTTTTAGATCAAGAAGCTATAAAACCAACAATATTTGGGCCAACAAAGGATAAAGTACTAATCTCTATATTTACCTATTTTTCTCTTTATCATAAAGAGATTTATGAAGAGGAAATGCTTTTTCTCTTTTAAAAAATTGTATCTCTAACTTTGTTAGATCTAAGTAACTTGTATTTTTTCCTTTATGGCCTCAGACTATATTTTCATTCCTTTCCTCATTTATAGAGGTCCTTAAATCTGCCCTGTGATAAAACTGGTATAATTAATACAAAAACATTTCATAAAATATCTCCAATAACACTACTTGATAGCACCTGCCTGGTGAACATGAGATTTCTTGGGCTGTATTTCCATGACCCCAAACATCTGGACTAGTCAATCAAAGAAAAAAAGTAATTCAGGCAATTCAGTGAAAAATAAGCCAGTCAAACTGATTACTTGGCATTGGGAAGCCACAATATGCATATGCTGGACTGACTTTTCAACTCAATTGACTGATATTTTGGCATTGTGTAGTCAGAACCATAGGATTCCTTGGTGTGTTCTTTCCCCCACAGGATGTATACTGTGCTATGAAAGACTCTTTCATTTGCAACTACTGCCCCATACTTTTGACCTATACCCATTGGCCATGTGACAAATGCTTCCACATCTAAAGAGTAACTATACTCCTTTTTGTTTGGCCTGGATAGCTATTCCTTCTTTTTCTGTCCTCGTTCCTCATTTCAGACTTGGAATGGCAGTTCCTTGGCTTGGCCCACTGCCTTAGCCTATGTGAGCACTCCCTCTCTTTCCACAATTATTTTTTTCCCCTGAGGGTTCAATGTCGAAACATTCATCACTGCCCTGCATGTGCCTCTGACTCTTATTACCAAAGTATAGATCTGTACTGAGATTCTCCAACCTCCCCACACATGAAATGTGGTTTTACCAAAGGTCCTTTTCTGTGTCTATGAGACCAACAAGGTTTGGGTCCTCAGTGGGTAGACATAAGCATCTCTACCTTCCTGCTAACTATAATTTACTCCAATCCATCTAGTTCTTCTATATCCCAATTCTTTTTTTTTCCAGTTTTCTCATTTAGAATATTCTCCATGGTTACATGATTCATGATTTTTTCCCTCCCTTCTTCCCCCCCCACACCCTGGAGCCGACAAGCATTCTACTGGGTTATACATTTATCATTGTTTAAAATCTATTTCTGGTTATTCATACTTCCAATAGAGTGATCATTTAGCATCAAAACCCCAATCATATCCCCATTGAACCATGTGATCAGTCATGTTTTTCTTCTGCATTTCTGTTCCCACAGTTCTTTTTTCTGGATGTAGATAACATTCTTTCTCATAAGCTCCTCGGTGTTGTCCTGGATCATTGCATTGCTGCTACTAGAAAAGTCTATTACATTCTATTGATACATTCTATATATGTATCAGTCTGTGTATACAATGTTCTCCTGGTTCTGCTCCTTTTGCTCTGCATCAATTTCTGGAAGTCTTTTCAGTTTATATAGAATTCCTCCAGGTCATTATTCCTTTCAGCACAATAGTATTCCATCACCATCAGATACCAGAATTTGTTCAGCCATTCGATGGACACCTCCTCATTTTCCAATTTTTTTACCACCACAAAGAGCACAACTATAAATATTTTTGTACATTTTCTTTACTTATTATCTCTTTGGGGTAGAAACTCAGCAGTGATATGGCTGGATGAAAGAGCAAGCAGTCTTTTAAAGCCCTTTGCACAAAATTCCAAATCGCCTTCCAGAATGGTCAGACCAATTCACAACTCCACCAGCAGTGTATTAGTGTCCCAATTTTGCCACATCCCCTCCAACATTTATTACTTTCCTTTGCTGTCATATTTTCCAGGGCTAGGTGTGAGGTGGTACCTCAGAGTTGTTTTTATTTGGATTTTTTATTCAGGAGGGATTTAGAACCCTTTTTTCATGTGCTTATTGATAATTTTGATTTCTTCATGTGAAAATTGCCAATTCATGTCTCTTGGCCATTTGTCAATTGAGGAATGGCTTGTACATCCCAATTCTTTTTTTTAAATTTTATAATATTTTATTTGCTCATTTCCAAGCATTATTCATTAAAGATAAAGATCATTTTCTTTTCCTCCCCTCCACCCCCTGTAGCCACTGGGTATTACATGTGTTCTTGATTCGAACCCATTGCTATGTTGTTAATATTTGCATTAGAGTGTTCATTTAGAGTCTCTCCTCTGTCATGTCCCCTCAACCTCTGTAGTCAGGCAGTTGCTTTTCCTCGGTGTTTCTACTCCCACAGTTTATCCTCTGCTTATGAATGGTGTTTTTCCTGCTGGATCCCTGCAGATTGTTCAGGGACCTTACACCGCCACTAATGGAGAAGTCCATTACATTCGATTATACCACAGTGTATTAGTCTCTGTGTACAATGTTCTCCTGGTTCTGCTCCTCTCTCTCTGCATCACTTCTTGGAGGTCATTCCAGTCTCCATGGAATTCCTCCACTTTATTATTCCTTTTAGCACAATAGTATTCCATCACCAACATATACCACAATTTGTTCAGCCATTCCTCAATTGAAGGGTATCCCTTCGTTTTCCAGTTTTTGGCCATCACAAAGAGCACAGCTATGAATATTTTTGTACAAGTCTTTTTGTCCATTATCTCTGTGGGGTACAGACTCAGCAGTGCTATGGCTGGGTCAAAGGGTAGATATTCTTTTGTCACCCTTTGGGCATAGTTCCAAATTGCCCTCCAGAATGGTTGGATCAGTTCACAACTCTACCAGCAATGAATTAGTGTCCCTACTTTGCCACATCCCTTCCAGCATTCATTACTTTCCTTTGCTATCATGTTAGCCAATCTGCTTGGTGTGAGGTGATACCTCAGAGTTGTTTTGATTTGCATCTCTCTGATTATAAGAGATTTAGAATACTTATTCATGTGCTTATTAATAGTTTTGATTTCTTTATCTGAGAACCGCCTATCCATGTCCCTTGCCCATTTATCAATTGGAGAATGGCTTGATTTTTTGTACAATTGATTTAGCTCTTTATAAATTTGAGTAATTAAACCTTTGTCAGAGGTTTCTATGAAGATTTTTTCCCAATTTGTTGTTTTCCTTCTGATTTTAGTTACATTGGTTTTGTTTGTACTAAAGCTTTTTAATTTAAGTACATCCCAATTCTTAAAGAGATGAATAAATGATTGAGCCATTGAATTATTTTAAAAGGGTGGGGTAGAGTTCCATGGTGGAATGATATCTAATTCTAAATTAGATGTCTAAACACATTAATGGTTTAACCTGACTCCTCTCTAACATCTAGAAACTTCCCTACACATCAACACTAGGAATATAGTAGATAGCTATTACTTATCTTTTCTTCATCTCTTTCTTTTATATTCAGGAGTAGTAACCTTCTAGCCTTACAATATGAGACCCATGAAGATGTAGAGAAACATTCTATTCCTTCATGATGACTTTTGCATGAATTTATATATTCTTCTATGACTTGTCAAGGGAAAAATGCACACAGATTCATATGCAAATGAGCATGAAAGAATTGGATTCTTTTGGGAATCTTAATGGGGTGTAAAATGTTTCCACTTAAAAAATAGTACAGCTATAAGTAGTGAATTAAATTAGTAGGATTTGTTTCTTATAAAATATATCTTATATAAAATAAAATTTCTAGCTACAGAGGAATAGATTTTTTCAAAAATATATTTGTTAATTGTATTAATTGACATGATTAAAGAAAGAAACATAGAACTATAAGAATATAAGGTGGTAGATTAGAGCAGGAAGCCCCCTCCAGTTCTACCCTGACCAATCTCATTTACCAGAGAAGAAAACTGAGGCCAGAGTCATAACAATTTGCACAAGGTCACAAAAGCTATTAAGCAGCAGAGGTAGGATTTAAACCCAGGTCAGACACATTTCAGGGTCTCCCACAAGATTGAGTAATAACCCTGATAATACTAGTTAGGTTACTGTCAATGCTTCAGTTCTTTCCTCTTTAACATACTATCTCCTTTTATTGTAACTTCTTCAATTTCAATAGCTACTTCATGACAATATTGAGTGGATTAGAAAAAGAAATTCAAAGAGTTCTTTACAGATGAAAATTAGCTTTAGAGTATCTGGAAAATGGTAAATAAAGAAATAACCAGAAATAGTCTAAAAGGCATAGATGCTTGGTTTGGCAAAAGGACATCTTTTTTTATTTTTGTCTAAAATAAATGTCCTGTCTAATTAATGACAGCTTTAAAGCCCTTTAGATGGTGATGTTCAATCAGCTCCTTTGCAATAGTTCCTGAGTATGGCAGCAGGATCTAAGTATGGTTGGGAGAGAAGGAGGGTAGATAGAATCCTTTGTTCCCTCTTTTCCTACTGCCCTCTTTGGTTGGGGGATGTGACTCTAAACTTTCAGTGTTAATGGTAAATAAACTCCATTACCCCCAAAGTAAGTGCTATCCCCATAAATTATTTTCAGTTTAAAAAACACACCCACTCATAACAAAAGGATATGTATTCAAAGGATCATGGGAGGAAGCTGAACTGGAGTAATAAATCTATATTAAGATAATTAACAAAAAACAAATCAAAATGATATACCCAATGAGTCTTATTCATTATTATATATTTATTATAATTAATATAAACTTGTATAGAATGTAGAATAATATGTTATTATATATTATGATTTGTAAATTATAAAAATAATGTGTTATCTACCCCTTTTCTGTTTCATATGATGTCATTGCATCATAAGAAAAATTGTATTTTTAGTGTTATCACCAATAATTTGGGGGCCTGATAAATCCTTTAAATTATGATCAAAGAATACTGCTTTGGACATATCTCAGCAAGGTATATCATTAAAGATTCATATACCAGCACCACTTCTAAGACTCTCTGACATTAAACATTGCTTATTTGGTCCAGGATCTCAATGCAGCACAACCATCCTGGATGCATCTTCCTAGCATGTCTAGATAGGAATTTAGATGCAAAAGAAGATAGAAGTAGAAATTGCTATCACTCAATATCAAGAATGCAATTTAGAAAAATAACTTACCACTGTGACAGCATCATTCAACAGTGACTCTCCAAATACCAGGATGTAAAGTTGTTCATTGACATGAATGTTTTCGAAGACAGCAAGCACAGCCACGGGATCCACAGCTGAAATCAAGCTGCCAAAAAGCAGGCTCTGTAGCAAAGTGATGTCAGTCAAGCCAAATGCTTCAATCTGGCAGATGCCAAACAGAGAGATCCCAATGCCAATGGAATTCCAAAGGGTCCCTACAACAGCATACCAGAATATGGTGCCAATGTTCTCAAAGAAAGGACGAGTTGGCATAAAATATCCTGCATCAAGAACAATAGGCGGAAGGAGATATAAGAAAAATACATCTGTCTTCATTGCAGGTGGAGACTTTTCATCTACTCCAAATATAATCCCACCTAGCAGAAGTCCAACCATGATGAGAAGGCAGCTTTCAGGCACTATTGTGGGCAACTTGTGATAAAGGTGAAATCCTGTGAGGAAAAATAATAACAAGAAACAATTGTTAACAAGAAGAAACAAACATGATAAGAAGAAATAAACACGAAAAGTCCTAACTTGTCCTATTGTTAGAATTTTCAAAATCACCAAATAATATAATCAAAGCACTTTAATGCTTAATATTAAGGAAAATTCTACTTCCCCTCTCCAAAGTGAGTCCATCCAGGTGGAGTTATCATTAGAAGGTGAATTTTATAGCTAAAGAACTGTATAGTTTGGACTTTTCCCTTTAGAGAATTAGGTTTAACTTTCATTAAGATCTGTATAAAGACTAGACTGGGGGCATTAGATAAGATTCTGATATTCATGCTAGTCTGCTAAGTACTTAATATTTTTCATTTAATAATTATAAAATGGAATACTATTCAGCATCCTGTTGTTGTTTTTGTTTTTGTTTTTTTTTAATGAGGCACAATGGAAAAAGCAAAGTCATTTTTCTATTGAGAAAGAGCATGGTATAGATCATAGAATGCTATATTTTGCGTCAGAAATGACCAAGTTCCAAATCTGCCTCTTACACTTAATAACTGCTTGAACATGAACATGTCAATAATCTTTCTGAGGCCCAACTACAAAATGAAGCTAACAATACCTATTATACCTTGTAAAAATGGACTTGAATCCAGAACTACAATCCCCAGAATTCCTTGCTCCACTTCTCCAGAATGCTTTGTAATATCACTGAATTCTCACCTGGGCCGAGATTGAGAAGGGGTAGTTAACCTGATTGGAAAGGCTTTTGCGGGTCTTTTCCTGTTTCCACTTGCAAGCAGACTCGGCTCTTTTGATAATGTAGGTGAGGTTGTGTCTAGGCCTCTCTGGGCCTAGACACGTGTTTTCTTATTCTGTATTTTCCTTAATCCTCAACCTTTAATAAAACTCTAAAAATATAATACTCCTTGCAGAGAGAAACTAATTTCTACCTGCCTCAGTTTTCCCCAAGTTTTAACTCTTACAACCTGCCTCGAAGAGTTTTGAAGAAGTTAACCTTAACTGATCTGAATATCAGTTACTATTATTCAGAATCTGCCACATATTTAATAACAGTACATAAATTGCACACAAACTGAAATATCCTCAATAGCAATATGAGAATCAAGGATTTGGAAGACCTTATATTATGATCTCAAAATCTTGGACACATCATTTTATTTTTCTAAAGTTCTGGAGCTCCTGCACTAAATCTATTGTGAACTGAAAATATGATATGTGATTGAGACAGTCTAAAGAACTGAAAAGAAAATTAGCATTTTTAAATATGACTTTTAAGCAGTCTTTATTCTTTAAAAAACCAGCATTAAGTAAAGTTATAATAGGTAGTATATTAAGGTGGTCAATTGCTCAGCTGCTTAGTGCTTATGGCCTTCTGACTACTGACTTCACTAACCAACAGAGAAGGAAAGTAAATCCGACAAAAACCAAACCTCAGTGGGCTTTCAGGATATTGAACTAAGTGATGCCATTTACCCACAGCTGCCATTATGTAATTGAGATAAAGGGCATAATAGCAGACCTCAATCTTCCCTATTTACCAAAGCCACAGAGCTGCTGTCAAGGATAAAATAAGAAAGCACCTTTGCTTGAGTGTAATATGGAATAAGGCTCAAAAACACAATGGCAGGGTTTTCCAAGGTTTAAGTTAAAGTGTTAGCACCAACAAATTGATTGAACTGCTGAGATCTGATAACACCCTCCCTCCAAGTCACAAAGACAAATGGGAAGACAAAAAATAATTTTAAGGAATCTACAGTAGCAATGACATTCCCTGACCATCTCCAGGTCATATGGTTCCTCCACTCTGTCCTCCAAACCTGCCTCCTCCACTTCTAGAAACAAATTGGACTATCCTGGGGTGAAGATGGGGGGGGGGGATCCAAGCCTTTCCTTTACCTCCCTGAAATCTCCAGGGCACACTGTCAGACCCCTTTCCAGCTCCCCTCTATAACTTGTCTTCTTCTATTAGAATGTAAGCTCCTTGAGGGAAAGGAATACCTTGTTTGCTCGTATTTATATCCTCAGGACTGTACCAGGTCTCTAATAAGCCCTTATTAAATATATATATATATACATATATATATATACATATATATATATATATATATATATATATAGCCTAATACTTTAATAGTTAAGGAAACTAGGACCAACAGAGGTTGAAAGACTTGCTCAAGTTCCCATTACTAACCTTTTTATATCATTCATATTATAGTCTATCACTTTATTCAGGTGTTCATTACTTTCCATGTTTGGCTCACTTCTATTTAGAGTATCCTGGGCACTGAGCCCAGTTTCATTCAATTTTTATTATGGGTACATAAAACTCTGTGAAAATATGGGTGCTTTACAAATGATTTACTATTCTGCTTTCATTGCAGCAGAAACTCATTAAGATGGAAAGGAGACAGGGCTAGGAGTCTTTTTACTTACTCAGGAGAGGAAATACCCTCCCTTATAACTGAATCACGTTAAATATTATTTTTGTCCATAAGCCACCAAGATAACAAAGCTCAAGATCTGGGAAGTGTTGACAGTGACCAGATTTTCAAATCATACCTTTTGAAAATCAGTTGAGCATTGATGTTTGAGTACTTAACTTTTCTTTTTGACTTGACTATTGTTATCCTATTGTCTCATATCTCAGGATCTAATGGACTTTCCACGCCTGGAGATACGATCATAGGATCATAGATTCAGACCTAGAAGGGTCCTTTGAGGTCACTGAGTCTAAGGTTCTCATTTTACACATGAGGAAACATACCAAGAGAGGTTAACCGACTTGCCCAAGGTTTCACTGATATTGTTGTTCAGTTTTGTCCAACTCTTTTTGGCAAAGATACTGGAATGGTTTGCCATTTTCTTCTCCAGATCATTTTACAAAAGAGTACACTGAGACAAACAGGGTTAAGTGACTTGCCCAAGGACACAGCTAGAGTGTCTGAGGCCAGATTTGAATTCAGGGAGATGAGTCTTCCTGAATCTAAGCCCAACACTTTATCCATTGCATCATTTAGCCACCTAAGAATTAAAACCGAGTCCCTTAAATCCCAAATCCATACTGCCTCCATAATAGTTTCCACAATATCTCTTGATGTTATGCATTATCAGTGGAAATTTTATTTTCTTTCAGAATATCATGACAATAAAAATTATTTATTAAGTGACTATTATGTACTATGCTAGGCAGTGGATGCCAATAATAATTAAGGTCAAAAGTTTGTGTTTGCTTGCTTTTCCTCTAAAGAAACTTGAAGTTATGCATCTAATCTCCTATATCACTATGAGCCAGAGATAGGAAAAACTACTTCACATAGATATGGTTACATGAATTGCCCAGCATCTTTCTCTTTTTCTTTCCCCTTTTATCCCTTCCTCCCTTCCTTTCTTTCTTCCTTCCCCCCCCCCTTTAAAAAAATCTTTACCTTTTGTCTTAGAATTGATAAAAGTATTGGTTCCAAGGCAGAAGAATGATAAGGACTAAATTGAGGTTAAGTGACTTTCTCAGGGTCACACAGTTAAGAAGTGTCTGAGGTCAAATTTGAACCCAGGTCCTCCCTACTCCAGTCCTGACACTCTATCCACTAAGCTATCTAGCTACCTCTCAGCTACCACATTATATATTTGAAAATCCTCATTAATAGCCGATTATTTGCCAGGCACTGGGGATACTCAAAACAAAAAGAAATAGTCTATGTCTTCAAGAAGTTTACATTCAAGTGGGGGGATGACCAGTTCATATACAGATATATACAGAATATATACAAAATAGAAACAAGGTAACTGCTAGAGGAAGGCACGAACAGTTTTCTGCAGAAGATGGCAATTGAGCTGAATCTTCTTTGGTGGATGTTAGATTAGGGACTCCACATCCAGAAGAGCGGTCCACTGCTGCTAAAGACACAGAGTTTTCCTTCTCCCTAATCACTAGAGATGTCACTTGCCTTTCCCACCTTTTTCTGTATCTTTCAAACAACCAACAAGCAATTATTAAGGGGCTGCCTCCTGCCAGGATTTATACCAAGGTAAAGGGAATATAGAGACAAAAAGAAAATAGTCCTTGCCACCTAGGATTTGGCAATCTATGAGAAAGATGTGTGTGTGTGTGTGTGTGTGTGTGTGTGTGTGTGTGTGTGTGTGTGTGTGCTTATATAACATAAGGTATATGAGGAGACAGGCCATTTGTAGCTTGGGAGTCAAAAATAAAAACTAAATGTAGCAAGTGAAGTTGGAACAGATTTGAGGGAGAAAAGGATTCTAAGAGGTGGAGGTACATTCCAGGCAAGAAAGAACAGCCATGCCAAGGACCAGAGGTGAGAGATGGTGTGTCATACGTGATGAAAGGCAAGGCACTCATCTTTGTTGAGCCCTAGAGCGCAGATAGCAAAGTAATGCATAAATATGGTTGGAAAGGTAGATTGGGGCCAAATGTGATGGACTGTAAAATCCCAACTGAGAAACTTATTATCACTTTCTGTGAAGGGTGTTAAAAAGTCAAGGCACTTTTAATTAGTGTTGACCTGACTACCAAATACTATGTTTTCACTGATATTGAACACATTCGAATCTCAGCCTTATAGATAAAACTTTCCAAATACATAGCCAGGCTCAAATCAAGGAGCGAAGTTAAAGATTATATAATTTTCCTAGTAAATTTGGAATAATCTAGGCATTTAGTTCAAATATTTCAAGTGAAGAAAGTAAGTAAGAAAGAAAGAAAGTAAAAAAGAAAGAAAGGAAGGAAGGAAAGAAGGAAGAAGGGAAGGAAGAAAGGAAGGAAGGAAGAAAAATAAGAATCTGAATTTGTTATATATAATTTGTTTTTTTAAGAAACTTGTACATGTATGTGTAGTAATAGTAGCATATGTTCTATATATATGCTACAATATAATTCTTTAAAACATGGAAAACTAATTTTAATAGATTAATAAATTTTCTAGTTATGTCACCTTTTGCATTTTTCCCATTATATATATATATTCAGACATATACATATTTTAACCCTTACCTTCTGTCTTAGAATCAATACTGTGTATTGGTTCCAAGGTAGAAGAGGTATAAGGACTGGGCAATGATGGTTAAGTGACTTATCCAGGAACACACAGCTAAGAACTGTCTGAGACTAGATCTGAAACCAGGAGCATGTCTCCTCAGACCTGGCTTCTCCCACTGAGTCGCCTAGCTGCTTCTGTGCATATTTTGAAAGTTTCATGATTTTTAAAAATTCATTAATAAGACTGGGTCTCTAACACTGACTGAATGTCTGCTTGTCATAATAAAATGAGTTGTCAACATTGTCAGTTTTCTAGCAGAATTGAAGGTAAAAGTTATTGATAATATCAGTTAGTTGCTCTCTTGAAACTGATAGAATGGATCACTCAGAAACAGAAGGTTTAAGCAAATGGTCCTTTTACTAAAAGCATCTCAAATTCAACACCTTCTGGTAGAAGCCAATCTGAAGGTCACTAAAAAGAAGTCAGATGATAAAAATGAACAAAAGCCATAGACAAAAAAGTGAAAAGAGCAATAAAAAGGTGGTTTCTGTGGTTCCAGCAATTCCCTGACAAAGTTTTAAAAACAGTCCAGAGGGGCAAAGCTGGGGCTCCAATCCATCTGCTTTAGAGACAAAGTTAGCCTCCCCAAACCTAACTGCGCCATGTTTGTTTAACAACTTCCTTTCTTGCAAGCTTCTACTCTTATGTCAAGCATTTTACTTGGTCTCCTCACTCCTATCATCAAGACTAGATGACATGGAAAAGAACTCTGTGGCCCAAGTACAGAGTACTGAGTTGAGAAAGGGCATCCAAGGCATCCAAGTCCTTCTGAATGGCAAACAGTTCCTGTTTAGTTCCATATATCTCATAGATATAGCAAAGGATTATTCTTCAATTAGAAAGAAGTACTGCCTGATCAAGTTAGGTCTTCAAAGGTCTAAGAGGGAAGAGAGGAATGGTCTTCTGAACTGCCCCTTTCCCTTAAACAGGTAAATTGGAGCCTTCTGAATATTGTGAACAATTGTATACTCAATAACAAGGAGAAAATCTACTAGTGAGTTATTTATACCCCCAGTATAGCTATTGATACTTCCCCATCCCCATGCAGAGTTGGGAGAATAACTGATCATCCCAGAGATTGGTTTTGTCTGTTTCTTTCTTTTACAGGTTCTGACTATTGTTTTAATCATTCCATTGTGACCTTAAGGGATTTCTTTTGTCTCCTAAAATATCTTTTTAAAAAATCTAAATTCAGTGACATCATTGCTAATAGGCTAGTCTACTATTTCATAGTCTCACTTCTCCAAAAGCTGATGAAAGAGAGATGAGATGGTGTGGTTAATTGGAACTGGCATGATGGTTTTCCTTACCAAAATGTAGCATGGAAATGTTACTTGGGAGCTGAGGGGAGCCAGTGGAAAATATAGAAAGAGGAAACTGTAGCACTATCCGTTAATAGTGTTCCCACCTTTTTATTTAGAATTATTCACAGTTTTAATTTTATATAACATCTACCACTCTCATACTGTTAAAAAAAGGCCCCTAACTAATTAAGTGCTTTCCACCCTTCCTCTTCCACTCCCTTTCCAGTTCTCATGTCTGGCTTTCTTTAGAAACCCTCCTCTTCCCCTCCAAAGCATCCTTCCATGTAGTTACCTAAATTGTGGTTTCCTCCATCCTAGACTACTGTGATATGTAAATTTCTTTTTCTTTTTCCAGTTCTCTCCAGCTATACTTTCAGAATCCATGTCAGTCGATGGAAGAGATGGACTTAAGTTCAGGTCAAATGAGTTTTGCAATATTCCCTATTGGGTATATAATGATTTTCATATATACCTGTCAGATCTTTCCCTATTCAGCCCCAGAGTGAATGGGTAAGATCCATCTAGATAACACATGAGTATTATATTCCTTACTTTTATATTGTTATACCAATTTTACAAAGTAGAAAATAATTTTCTTCTGTCCTCAAGATCAGTCATACAAAATATCAGAGGACCACAAGTCTATAATTGGAAGGGCTCTAAAAATCCTGGCTCAGTGATCTCTTTTGTATTTGAGAAAAATGAGACTCAGACAGGTGAAGGGCTTTGCCTAAGGTCCCAGAGGTTACCCAGATGTGGAAGAGCCAAGATTCAAACTCTGATCCCACTCCCTAATCTTTTCCACTGTATCATTTCATCTCCATTCCAAGACTATCTCTGGAGAACTTTACTTGTCTTATTTTCAAAACAGTGAATGTTGTCCTTAAATACTATTATCCAGTCTTAGGAATGACTGTTCTTTCTTTACAACACTATTATTGGAACCTTTCTCCTACTGCTCCATGTTAAGAATAGCACAATGGTCACAAAAGAAACTCGTTCTGAGTAAGTCATTGACAGCAGGTCCAAATATCACACCTATAAAAGCTGGCTTCACAGTCCCTGTGTGGTGTTACAGAGCCTTCGATTCATCCTGAGTTTTTTGACTTTTGGAATTATGCTCCCTGTCCTTCAACAAAAGAAAAGTCCCTTTTACTGATTTGAGTTTGTTAAGAAGCCCATCATTTGAGATCCAATTCTGAGATCTAATTCCTGGAGCTTGCCTGGTGGTGGCTAATGAAGAAACGCTTACATTTGAGCTGAAAAGGCTCCGTCTTTATGATGGGATGAGTACGACAGCCAGACTTTTTTCCCTCTTTTTCCTCATATTGCTCATGGGTACTCTTAATGATGGTAGACTAATGCGGGGGCTTTGGCTTTGATGAATCTGCGTCTCTGTTTAACCTGAATCAGGGTGTAGCAATTACCATGTGATGTTTGTTAAGGTTTCTGCTTTACAATGACCTAGATTAAACATTCATTTCATATAAGTCAATAACTGAAAGTCACTTCCAGGCTACTCCCCTAAGCTAGATTTCAGATGCTTTCCTCCTTTTCAAGTTAGTGACTGGTTTACTCTTTCCTGCCAAAGTTGTCCTTAAAATGTACAGATACTTGATGAGTCAGAGTTATGTACTATTTGGGCATGATCATCTCTTTTCACAAATAGAATTTACCATTTACTTAAATAGAACAAAGCATGTTAATAACACCCACGATGGTCCACAAATCCTACCTAATTAAATTTGTTCAATGGAACTGTGGCAGTGTTTTGTTTTATAGTAGTCATCTGATTAGGATAGAGAGGCAACAGTAGATAGAGCGCCTGACTCCAGGTCCTGTGTTTTAATCTAGCCCAAAACAAGGACTATAGCTGTGTGACTCTGAGCAAGTCATTTAAACATGTTTATTTTCGTTTCCTTATCTGTAAAATGAGCTTGAGAAGGATATGACAAACTACATTAGTATCTTTGCAAAGAAAACCTCAAATGGGTTGAAGAAGAGCCAGACATGCCTAGAATGCAAGAGAAAACCTTGGTGTCCTCAAGCTCTAGAGACCAAGTACCTGCTTGAACTGCCCCCATGGTAATTGGAACAGATTGTTCTCTTCCACCCATTTAGCTGGGAAAGTCTTTACATAGTTAGGGTAAAATTCACCTAATTCACTGACCAGCTTTCCGACCTATCGGTTACCCTCCACCTGGTTTAGCCTGTCTGTCCACATTATTTCACTGGTTTGGAGCCACAGGTGTGAGTTGGGTGAAAGGTGGACACCAAAGGTGGATGAGAAATCCAGAAACAGGTTGGGCAAGCCCTCAGACTCGAGGTGCTGGTCCCCCCTGCACACTCCATAACATGAATTACCCTTCCTTCCTCAGAGCATTAATTTTCCCTTATCTAGGAGCCCCTCAATCATAGTGGATACATAATAGGTTTTTGTTGGAATCAATTGAATTGAACCATTCCTAAGTGATCAATTCTTTTCTCAGAAATCTAGAATGGCTAATTCAAATGGTGCCTCCTATTCATAGCATTCTATGGTTCCCACTAATTACCTTTCCCTGCAGCTCTTAACTGAACTAATCTCTCAGTCCAGTTCAAGTCACACTCCTCTCTCCCAGTCAGGCAAACCTACTTCTTATCAAAACCCACAACTTAGTCAAACCTGAGTTTGAGTTCATGCTATTCTTCATGTGCCCATAGAATGCCCTGTTTCACATGATTATCATTCATATCACTTCTTTAAAATTTGGCTGATAATTAACTTCAAAGGCATTTCTCCATTGGCACAATGTTGTATACTAGTAATCTCTCCTATTAAGGAAGTTGAGGTTGGTGGATTGCTTGAGTTCTGGGGTTCTAAGCTTCAGTAAAACTAAGGCTGATCAGTGTTGACACTAAGTCTGATACCAGTATAGTTAACCCCTTGAAGTTGGCGTAGAAGGGGACTGAACTGCCTACCCCTATATAGAAGGTCAAAGCTTTCATGCTAATAAGCAGTAAGATCAAACTCCTGAATGGATGCTTCACTGGGAAAGATAGGGAAAACCAATATCAAAATGAAGCTAAAAACCAATAATCTCTCCTTCACTAATCTTGTCTAGTTAAACATCCCATTGGCATCCATTTCCATCTCTCTCTGTTCAGTCACAATTGAGCATAATTTTAAATAATCGTGCCTTACACAATCATAGTGCTTTAAAATGTTCCAAGTGACTTTCCATGCAACATCTCATTGAAATCTCAATAGCCTTTACATTACTCCTAATTTATGGAGTTGTATTTGGATTTTTGCTATGTGTTGTATTGCTACTGTAATGTCTTGCTATGCCCTATGTAAATACTTTATAAGTTACCTTAGCAAGAAGAAAGGAAAAATGGTGGCTGGATGGTGGGCTCAGTTTAATTCTCAGTTGAAGATGTTGAATGAGTTCTACAGGCCAAGGCTACCCTATTTTTTTTTTTGCACTGCTGTTCTTGAGACTTAAAATTGAATATAATCTGCACCACATAATGGCTTACCTACTTATAGCAAAGGAGTAGCTAGATGGCGCAGGAGATGGAGCAATAATTTGCTCGTAATATAAAACAAACAAACAAACAAAGACTTTCAAACACACTCATCAGATCATCCATGATATATTTACGGTAGATTATGATGCAGAAGTCTCCCACAGGCTGGGAAGGCATGAAGAAGTTGTGAAGATGTGCCCTATTAGAGGGAATACCCACATCTACGAGATCACAGATCCCTAAATCTTGGAGGATATAAACATATTTGTAAATAGGCAAAAAAATGGGCAAAAGAATGGCTGGTTGTTTAATAAAGAGCATTGTCTCTGTTGGCAAATCCTTGATTGTAAGTTGTGTTGTTCAGTCTTTTTAAGTTGTCTAACTCTCTGTGGCCCCATTTGGTGGTTTTCTTGGCAAAGATACTATAGTTGTTTGCCCTTTCCTTCTCCAGGCCACTTTATAGATGAGGAATTGAGGCAACCAGAGTTAAGTGATTTGCCCAGGGTCACACAATTAGTAAGTGTCTGGGGCTAGATTTGAACTCATGAAAGTGAACCTCCATTATTCCCTGTTCAGTGATCTATCTGCTGTGTCACCTAGCTACTCCTTTACTATAATAAACATGTGTTGCAGACTGTATTCTCTTTTAAGTCTTAACAGCAGTGTAAGTACACTAAAGAAGTGTAGGGTAGCCTTGATGTGCAGGATTTATTCAATATCTTCAACAAAGAATAACCAAAGGGTCATCCTCTAATGATGCAACTACAACAGTGCAGAACAGGAGAAAGTGTGCTGAACTTGAAGGCAGGTCACTTGGTAGAAATAGTATTGGCTTGAAATGAAATCGGTTGAAATGTTGCCTTTAACACTTACTCTCTGTGTGATGCTAGGTAAGACATTTAACCTTGATTAACTTCAATTTTTACCTGTAATAAAAATTATTAATATAACTAACATTTATATATGAGATGATATAGCAGTGAATAAATGCCAGACTTGAAGCCAGGAAGATCTGGGTTCAAATCTTGCCTCAAACAATTAAGTATCACTTGACCTCTTTGGATGTCAGTTTTTACAGCTGTACATTGAAAGTACTGGATTAAATCTTGGATTCCTTCCATTTCTAAATGTAGGGTCATATCATATAGTGATATACTGTATTGTATAGAATTATCTTTTTAACCCTTACCTTCCATCTTAGAATCAATACTAAGTATGAGTTCCAAGGTAGAAGAGTGCGAAGGACTAGGCAATTGGCAAAAAGTGACTTGCTCAGAGTCACACAGCTGGGAATGTCTGAAGCAAAATCTGAGTCCAGGTCCTCCTGACTCCAGGACTGGAGCATCATTCACTGTGCTAACCTAGCTGCCCCCATGTCATATATGATTTCATTTGTTCTTCATAACAACCCTAAGAGGTAGGTGTCATTTATTATTATTATCATTTTATAGAAGAGGAAACTAAAAATCAAAACCCCTTGCCTGGGGTCATACAACTATTAAGTGTCAGAGGAAGACTTCAAGGACCAGTCTTCCTTATTCCAGGTCCAGAGCTCTAGTCCATGTTGCTTCTCCATAAAGTGTGGAGGCTGGATTAGCTGATTTTGAAGGTCCCTTTCTGTTCTAGATTTATGGTCCTGGTCCAGTAGTTCTCTCAATCCCTCCTCAGACATTTACCAACTGTGTGAACAAGAGTAACAATTAAAGCTCTCAGCACCTCAGTTTGCTCATCTGGAAAAAGGAAATAATGCTTCTACTACCACTTTTTCAGGATCATTGTGAAGGAAACATTTTGCAAATCCTAAAGTTCTCTATAAATTAAAGTTATTTTGTGATTAGCTAGGTGGCTCCACAGATAGAGTGCTGAACCTAGAATCAAGAGGACTTAGGTTCAAATCTGACCTCAGATATTTCCTAACTGTTTGACCCTGGGCAAGTCACTTAGTCCCAATTGCTTAGTCCTTACCACTCTTTTCTGGGAACTGATACTTGTATCGATTGTAAGGAAGAAGGTAAGGGTATAAAAAAATTAAGTTATTTAGGAAGAATACCAACAGGCATGAACTAAATACTAATCCTTGATAAGATGAATTAGCCTGACAGGAAAGTTGGGTTGCAATTTTCTTTGCACTTTCTCATCAACCCAGTTATTCAACCAAAGAAAACTAATTGTGGAGTGACATAATTAGAACTCAGTTTGGCTTTCCAGTCTCATTTCCCATTACTTCTCTTCACCTACCTTCTGATCCACTAAAATTGGAGATTTGCCATTTCTTGAATAAGAGCTCCATATTTTCCTGCTTCCTTTTACTTATAATGTTCCCACCACATGGCATTTTCTCCCTACCACACACACATTTCCCTTCTCTACCTACTGAAATCTTATTCATCCTTCAAGGGCCCAGTGTGTCATATACAAAACTTTGCTATTTCCCCTTTTGCAACCTAAATGTCATCCTCAGCCTCTCCTTCTCTCACTCCTCCCTCCTATCCAGTCTGTTGCCAAGTTCAACTGATTCTGTCTTCACAGTATCTTTCCTATCTCCTGCCTACTCTTCTCTAATATTGCCATCACCCTGGCACTTAGGACAATGCCTGGCACATAGTATGCACTTAATAAATGCTTGCTGACTAGCTTGATTTGATGAAGGCCCATCTACTCAGATCTGAATGACTGCGATAGACTTTTGGTGGGTCTCCCTGCCTCCCACTTCTATCCAATTCAGTCCATATCCCCTTAGGTACCAAGGACATTCATTTTCCCCTCATATCCATATCAGTAACACCAGGCTCCATATTACGTCCAGGATCAAATATAAAATTCCTCCATTTAGCTTTTTAAGCCCTTTATAATTTGTTCCCTTTCTATCTTTCTCCATTTATATTTTATTCTCATCTACATACTTTAAAATCTTGTGACACTGGTCTCTCAGCTGCTCTTGCACAAGATAATCTATCTCCTAACTATTCATCTTCTCTGTCCCTCCCCAACCCCCCAATCCAGAAATGCTCTCTACCCTCATATTTGCCTCTTGGATGTCCTGGCTTCTTCCAAGTTTCAGATAATATCACCATCTGCAAAAAAAGCTTTCCCATTCCCCCTTTATGGGTGTGTCTTCACACCTCATTTATGCTGTATATATTTTATATTTCTATTTACACTGTATAGATCATGAATGAAGACTTCTCGGAAGCAGAGATTGTTGTGGGTTGTTTGTTTTTTCCCCTCTCTTTGGGCTAGCAATATGCTAGGTACTTCATAACAGCTAGCTTTTATATGGAACTTTCAAAGTCCTTTACAAACCTGATCTCATTTTATCCACACAACCAACACAGGAGGTAGGTACTATTATTATCCTTGTTCTTAGAAATAAGGACACTGAAGTCCATACGGTTAAAGGGCTTGGACAGGGTCATGCTGCTAGGAAGTGCCTAGGACCACATCTGAACTCAAGTTTCTAATTCCCAGACCAACACTTCATCCACTTGGCCAACTTAGTAAATGTCTGTCAACTGACCCAGTGCCCCTTCTTTGAACTCTCGCTATAACTTTTGTTCTAAATTATATCTTGTAATATGGTTACCAATATGCATGTTTTATTTCTTCTACTAGTCTTAAACCATTTTAAGATGATCTTTGAAGAGAACTGGGGGGAGGGGAGTAGCTGAATGGCTCAGTGGATTGAGAGCCAGGCCCAGAGATGGGTTCAAATCTTGTCTCGGACACTTCCCAGCTGTGTGACCCTGGACAAGTTATTTAACCCCCATTGCCTAGCCCTTACCATTCTTCTGCCTTGGAACCAATGTCCAATATGGATTCCAAGATGGAAGGTAAGAGTTTATGTTTAAAAAAAAATGAAGAGAGCTAGGGAATCTATGAATTGGAGATGAAGAAGAAGCTCATTTTAGACCTGTATTACCTGGAGTTGGAATATATAGTTAGTAGGACAGTTTGACTGCAAAGTGGATGGAATACAGAAAGGAATGCAATATAAGTAAATCTGGAAAAGTAGACTGGGGACAGATAGTGCAGAGCATTAAAAAGTCAGAATTTGTATTTTATCCTAGAGGCAATGGAAAGTCAATGGAACTTCTTGAGCAGAGGTGGGCTATGATCAGAGTTGTACTTAGAAATATTGATGTGGAGGCTATATATAAAGAGGGAATTGAAGAGGAGAGATCATGGAAACAGAAGGCCAATTAGGGGATTGTTGAAAAATCTAGGAACCTTTCCATCTAGGAAAGGTAAGATGAAGATCTGGACTAAGGTGGTAGTTGTGTGAATGAGGAGAAAGAAGTAGAAGCAGAATCATCAAGATTTGGGAAGTGATTGTTTGAATTCTTCCTTTTTAAACTAAGCTATCTAGATATTTGGGGTAAAGGAGATATAGCCTAGGAAATCTCATCTTCACTAGCTAAATTTTATGAAGGAGTATTAATGGAGATACTTTATAAAATATTTTTAGATTAATTATCCCAATTTTATTACATGACAGCTTTAAGGCACCCTGTAAATGGGAAAAGTAGTAGAAATATGGTCTGAACCCATATAAGAAAAAGGAGAGGGAAAGATAATGGCTGACTCTGAGGCTGGAAACCCATGTGATTGAAAAGATGGTGATGTCTTCATCAGAAATAAGTAAAGAAGAGGGTAAGGTATGGGGGGAGAAGAGAATGAGTTCTGTTTTAGATATTTTGAGTTTGAAATGCTTATGGTACAGAGTACATAAAGTGGGAGATGTATGATAAGCAGTTGCTGCTGCTGCTTTAAAACTCATTAGAAAGAGCATGGTTTTGTATAGAGATCTTAGAGCCTTGTTCATAGAAATGAGAGTCAAGACCAGAGAAGGTAAAAGGGCCATCAAGAGACTACAGAGAGAAAAGAAGAAATGGCCTGGAAGAGAACTCAAGGATACACCTTTGCACACAAGAAAGTTTATACCATTAATAGAGCCTTAAGAAGAGTGGTGGCCTAACAGAAAACTGAGCTTGGAATTAGGATGACTTAGATTCAAGCCTTCTCTCTGACTGGGAGACCTGGTGCAAGTCAGGAAACTTTGCCCCAGGCAACTTTCTTAAGAATGAAATTGCAAGTGGCATTGGTTGAAGGAATCTTCTCACTGAAACTCCTTATATCAAAGAAATCACAGATTTCCCCTTTTCAAAAAGGAATATTATTATTCATATCATTAACAGCAGTAACAACATTCTTTGCTATCTAGGTTGTATATCATTCAGTTGGTAACATTTATTGAGGACTAGAGAGTTACAGAAAGTACAGAAGACATGGTTATTGCCAGAGAAGAGCTCCAAGGCTTATGAGAGATAAAAGACAAGTGATGGTGGTGGTGAGTGTGATGATGATGATGATGATGACGACGACAACAATAATGATGAGAATAATAGAGGTAGTGTGGTATAATAAAAATAGCAGTAGGCTTAGAATCACAAAATCTGGTTTCTTAGACCCAGCTCTGCCATTTTTAGCTGTGAGACAGTGAGTAACAATTCTCTGTGCTTCAGATTCCTCATAAATAAAATGGTGATGATCATACCTCCTCTGCTTCATTCACAGACTTTTTGAATACAAATATAAGATAATGCATGTAAATGGTTGTATAAATGTGAGTTATGCTTATATTACTGATACTTGCTATTTGGAGAGCTCTTTTCCCAATCATTTTCATAGATATATGTCTGTATAAATTGGAAAAAGGGATATTATATATATGCATACATACTTACGTCTATTTATATATGTGGGTGTATGTGGATAGGTAGGTAGGAGATAGATAGATGGATAGATAGAATGAATCTCATTTTCAAAACACAAAAGACAAGTTGGGAAGCTTTTTGCAAATGAAGAAAATAAGGTACAATAAGATTAATAAACTTAGCCAAGATGGCACAGTTGAGATTAGAAAACAAGGCTTCCTTTTCAATCCTGTGATTTTTTTCCCCCTCAAAGCTTGACCACTGACTCTCAAGACTAGTAAGTTATCTTTTTACTTCTCCCATTCCAAGAATATGGTTGGGAAAAACAAGGAGAATTGTCTTCATCTCTGCTGAGTAGGGTTAAAGAAGTGGCTCTATTTTAGAATTATTCTGTCATGTGACTAACAGAAACAGACCAATTGGATTTCCTTTTACCATCAGTTATGTAGAGTCCAAATGGATACTCTGGAGCAACTAGGTGGCCCAGCAGATGGATATTAGGCCTGGAGTCAGGAACCCTCAGTTCTGTGAGTTAGAATCTGGTCTCAGATACTTTCTAGTTATGTGTTATTGAACAAGTCACTTTATTAGCCTCAGTTTCCTCATCAGTAAAATGAGCTAACAAATTAAATGGCAGGACCATTCCATATCTTTGCCAAGAAAATGTCAAATGAGATAATAACAACTCAGACATGACTGAAAATGATTGAATGACAACAAAAACTCAATAAGCATTAATATACTCTTTAAAAGACACCCTTACCTTCCCCCTTCAAATCAATACTTTCTATTGGTTCTAAAGCAGAAGAGCAGTAAGGGTTAGGAAAAGGGGGTTAAGTTATTTGCTTAGGGTCACACAGCTAGGAAGTGTCTGAGTTCAGATTTGCGTTTAGGACCTCCCATCTGTAGGCCTGGCTCTCAATCCACTAAGCCACCCAGCTGCCCCTGCATTAATATACTTTTAAGAAAAAAATAGTATATAAATTTACTTAATCATCATTGCTTACAAAATGAACCACATCAGGCAGTTCTATCACCACATCTTATTGTTTACATCTGCATTTTAATTAAAAACATAAAATGATAGATCTAGACGAGGTCTTAGAGATCACCAAGTACAAGCCACTCTTTTTATAAATGAGGATCTAAAATGCAGAAGTTTGAAAATTCAGACAGGTTATAAGATATGCCCAAGCTTACATGGGTGGTTAGTGGCAGGTTTAAGGTAAGAACTCCAAACTGTCTGACTTCCAGGAATGACCTTTCTAGACCTTTCCTTATCAAAAATAATCTTATCTTTTCTTTGGTCCTCCTGTTTTTCCCTAATATAATAAAAAATCTTCCACATTTTTGTTGTGTCACCAGCTCATCTTGAGCTTTCCCGATTTCTCCAGCACAAACTCTAACATAAAGTGATCCCTTCCCCTCAAGATTTCCATCATTTCCCTATTAGTGAAAATCAAGTCCAGAAAAGACTTCCAGATTTTGGTTGTTCTACATTTTGAAAGAGGAAATTATCACTGAAGATTTTGATAGGCGAGCCCTGGCAGATATCTGGATAATTGAAGTCCCTATTACTGCTTTGTATAATTCTGTATGAGGCTTTTGATTTGTTTGTATAGAACTTTTCCTGTATTTTTTCTCTCTCTAGGTGGTCTATAACTTATTCCACTGACAATATCACTACAATTTTTGCCTCCACTGATTTTCTGACAACCATTTCCCACTCTATTTACCCATCTTGGTTCTTAGATTATTTCATACAAGTAAATCTCTTTAATATACAGTGTTACCTTGGCTCCCGTCCCTTACACACACACACACACACACACACACACACACACACACACACACACACACACACACTTACTGATTTTGTTTTGAATAAAGTATTCAATTTTAATCTAGTCTGATTAAGGTATCCCTCTTCTAAGAGGGAAATCAGCCTAAACCTTAAAAACAAAAGTTCAAATTCTGTAACTTAGACAGTTATAATACAGAAAACTCAAGTAAAGGTGCCAATGAGAAATGTACATTTAGTTTTAACTCTAATCATTAAGAACGGTGTACACTAAAATGAGAAGCAAAAAAGCAACTTGCAGAGTGAACATCAGGCTGTCCTTAGAGTCAAAAAGATCTGGGTTCAAGTACTCTCTTTGATACATACTGGATATACGAGCTTGGTAAAGTCATTCAACATCTAAGTGCCACCAGAGAAGAGTCTAAGGTGGAAGTTGCAAAGGAAATGCTGACCTAAGTTGATGGAGGGATTTTTCTTACCAGGAGTTCCCTATAAAACCAAAGGTTCTGTCAATAATCAGCAGCAGCAGCAGCACCATCATCACCAAAATCTTTAGAAGGGAAGACGAGTTAATAGATTAATTGAAGGAATTGCTATTCTCTTTCCTGGAAAAGACTTTTAATTTTGTTCAGAGGCTTCTAAACCCATTGTCACTGACCTTATAAAGTTAAAGTTTGGCTTCCATATAGCATTTACAAGGAAAATCAATGTTACTTTATATGAAAATTATAGTTTATATTTAAAGTCCAGTGTTTTCCATTCACACAGGCTCTTCGGATAATAAATTTAAAGCTGAAAGGGATCATAGAAGTGAAGAAGCCCAAATCCCTCAATTTGAAGAGGAGGAAAATGAAGTCCAAACAGGTTAATGGCTTGCCAGAGATCATACAGGTAATTCCTGAGTCAGCATTGGTAACTTGTCCAGCATTCTATCCACTACTCCAGAGCAGAAGCATATTTTGCCAGTAGTAAAATAACTCCAAATCAAGATACATCAATTCTATTTTTCGCAGAAATGAATTTTATTATCTTTGCAAGACTTGGATTCTGTTCTTTCAAATAGCCTGGGTTCTTTTCAAATAGGCTGGACTGGGTTTAGTAAAGGTACTTTGAATACCTACACCAGGCATTCTTCAAACTTACCAAAAAACACATTTGGGCTTTTAAATCATTCTCTTATCATAGAGTCATTGAACCAGAAGCAGAAGGGAATTCCTTCTCCCAACTCCCCTCATTTTAGGAGGGCAAATGGGGTCTGAGAATGTTTAATACCTTGTCTGAGGTAAAAAAAAAAAGAGCAAAAAGGCAGAGGTGGGATTTGAACTCAGATGTTCACTGAGCAAACAATCTTTCTTCAATATCATAATGCCTTCCTTTGGACAAATTAGTTCCTTACTAGACACAGGTTTTCAACGTTCCCTATTTATATTACAGTTCTCTCATGTAAAAGTTCTAGTACATCACAGCATTTAAGTTAAAAATCTCCAAAAGTCCAACTGCTTCCAAAAGTTAAGTTTTACAATACATTTTCTTCACAATTTTATAAATAAAGAAAATAAAGAAAAAAATAAAGAAAACAAGCATTTATTAAGTACCTACTAAGCTATTCCAATAACTGTACAAATATTATCTCATACAGCCCTCACAATAACCCTGAGATGTAGGTGCCATGATCATTCCTGGTCTTCCCTGTAAGAAACTGGAAAAAACCAAATTGGAGGTCAAGAGACTTGCACACAGGTAATAAATTCCAAAAGCTGAATTCTAATTCAGGTCTTTCTGATTATGAGGCCAGCACTCTAGCTGCTAGGCCATCTAATTACCTCAAGGTAAAATAAGCATTTTTAGCCCAATTTACAGGTGAGGAAACTGAGTTCAAGAGAAATATGTTGACTTGTCCAATTTCTCATGCTACTGAGGGGTGGAATTGGGATTTGAACCTGGTAGTTGGACTACCACTGAACACCAAAATGAGACAAAGTCTACAGTAGTGATTTGTATGAGACTTTAAAGAATCATGCAACTCTCCCAGCACCAGGTCGCCCTCAATAGATGAACTTACACACCCTTCAAAATATGGGGGAATTGGGTTGTATCTGGGTCAGTGTTAGAAATAGCTTGTCTGGCCATCAAGAGAACCTAAACATAGACTCTAAATGACGGGGTGGGTGAATGATTTGACTGGGTAGCGGACACATCCCACAGTACAGGGTGGTCCTGTGTAAAACCAATCAAAACGTTCAGAAACTTTCTGTGTTCCACTGAGGGCATCTTCATGTACTTAAGGGGCTCAGCCCAAGGCAGAGCTGGAGCAGAAGTGGGCTGGCCTATCCTTAGGCAGGAATTGGGGAAACCCCTGAGAGATGTGCTTCTCTTGTCTTCAAAACTATGTTCTCTACTCAAGATCCGTCACATCATCCCCCTGACAAGACAGCTGCCAACAACTCCCTATGAGAGGGCTGAATCGTGTCAATTTTCTTTTAATATATATGGTGGGGGACAGCTAGGTGACTTAGTGAATTCAGAGCCACACCTAAAGACCAAAGGTCCTGGGTTCAAATCTGAACTCAGACACTTTCTAGCTGTGTAACCCTGGGCAAGCCACTTAACCTTAACTGCTTAGCCATTACTGATTTTCTGCTTTAGAACTCATACACAGTATTGATTCTACAACGGATGGTAAGGGTTTAAAACAAAGATGCAAGAGAGGAGAGAGTGAACAACAGCAAGAAAATGAGTTGGGAATTAAGGGCAATTCAGGTATGGGAAATTAGTGGGACAATTTCAAAACTGAGGGAAATAATGTCAAGATACAGTGACAAATACTAATACTAATATTACTAAAATCTTGAGTTAAGAAGCATTCGAATGTAGCGGAGCTCACAAAGTCAGGATGAAAATCCTACTCCTGACAGAATACCTTGGTGACCCTGGCAGGTTGTTTAATCTAGCATTGCTCCAGGTACCTCCCTAAAACCATATATAACAGATGGGTTGCTGATCTAAATAAGTGAAGTTTCTACACTGGGACTTTCTGAGATGAAATCATTACTAGTACTAATACTGCCTATTTTAATAAACAACATACATAAGAAAGTAGATCATACCATGAGAGTCAAATCCAAGAAGAGGAAAAACAATCAGACAATTGCAAGGAGTTAGATCACAGATCCAACAGATTTGAAGAGGGTTGAAATAGAGAAATAAGAAAAGCTCAGAAAATGTAGGGAAAGGTTACAAGATGGAAATATAATGATAGGAAGTAATGGAAACATTGGAGTGAGGAAAACTCAAGTCTGCAAAAGCATAGAAACAAATAAGAAATGACAGGTGTATAAAGACTATTTTTTCCCGTTAAGCCTACACGCATATGCACGATTTCTAATAATGTATGTGTATATATATTTTTTGGTGAATACAGAATGTATTTGGTCCTTCATGTGGTATTTTCCAAAGAATCTAAATGTAGTCAATTAATAACATTGCTATCATGAACACCAGTTTATATATGTTATCAAATTATATGTGACTTTCCAGATCACTGTTAATGGACTCTTTTTTTAAAAACTCTTGCAGTTCTTCTTATTCCAGGAAAAACCACGTATAGATTCTTGTATCTAGAACTAGAAAGAAACTCAGAGACCTTCTAACCTAACCTCATTTTACAAATAAGGAAACTGAAGCCAAGAGAACTTAACTCATTTCCCTACCCAAGGTCACACAGGTAATCAAGGTCAGAGGGAAGATCTGAGTCCAAGGTTCTGTGTTTAACAGTACAATAATATTTCATTTATAGAGTACTCGAAAATTTACTTATCTTATAATCAGAGTTGTTAAGGGCCAGTGGAGGCCATGGAATCAAATCCCTTCATTTTTTCCCATGAGAAAGCTGAGGCCCCTGGAGGTTAAATGACCTGTGGAAGGTCACACAACTAATACCCATCTTAGATGGAATTTGGAAGAGAGGTCTACCTGAATCCAGATTCCCTGCCTTTTTATAATAAACCTATAATGTAGGAAGCACAGGTATTATAATTACACATACACACACACAAATCACTGATGACTGAAGTTAAATGACTTATCCAACATCATACTGCTAATACAAATAAGACCCAGGGCTTGTAAAGTTCTACTCTGAAACCAATCTTCTTTCTACTTAGTGAAGAAGAAATAATATTTGCCTATTTATCTCATATCTAAAGTTAAAGCAAAATTAAAAGGAACATATTTTAAAGTAAAAGAATTACATATTGAACACATTAGATCTTTAAAAAATGAATGTAAGAGAATCTGTACAATCACCTGTTCCTAAAGAGGCTTAAAGTTTATTCCCCAGATTAGTAAAGGCTCCAGTTTTCTGTACAAACAAGTGAAGTTTCCTTGAGTCTTTTTTCTTAGATAGAGCACCCTAATGAGTGTTCGCTTCAGAGAAGAGGAAGAGTTCATTTTCATTTGTACAGTTCCTGTGTCACTGGTACCTTTCCATGCATTTCATTAGTCGCCCAGGGCAGGTACCATGTTACCTCCTCTCTGGCCATCACGTTTAAAAAATTTAGTTCAAGTGCTTCTCCTTCAAGAAACACGAATAAAAAGCAGCCCACTCCCTCGATTTCTCAATAAACAGCCCCACGTTTCTGATTCTTTACTTTCAGATCTTTTGTTTGCTTTCAAGGCAAAATTAACCAATGACATATTTATACGATTTTGTCTTTATCCACCTCCACTCCTGACCGATGCGCACATAAAACCAAAGTTAAAAAAAAAAGCTGCTCTGGCTTCGTGTTCCTTTCTCACAGATTGAGCCTCCCATATTTGTTACAGTTACTTTAGGGGGAGATAGGCTCAGGCTCCTCCACCCACACGTCTACTGGTAGCACCCCTGACTCCCAGCCACCCGATTAGAGCTCTCTTCCGCATTCTCCCTCCGGTCCCCAACCTGGCTCTCCAGTCCCTCTCCAAGGATCCCCACCAGGGGGACCAAGTCACTCACCGATCTTGGCCAAGGAAGCCAGCAGGATCCAGAGGGTAATCTCGAAGGGAATCTGCACATGGGGATAATCTAGGGTAAACACCGGCAGCCGGCTCTCTTCGAAGGGGGTCGTTCCTGGAGCCACCACGCTCCCGGGGCTGGCGGGGACCGGACTGGTCCCCATCACCCCCGGGGCGGTCAGCAGGTTTTCCGAAAAGGCAGAGGCTGGGCTGGCCACCTGCAGCCACAGCAGCGCAGGCAGCAGCAGCAGCAGCGGAGGCGGTGCCGGCGGTGGAGGCGCCCGGAGGCTCCGCCCGATGACCCCGGGGTCCATCAGTGTCCGGCCCGTGTGACACCAGGGAGGCTCAGCGCTCTCCGCCGTGCGTCTTAGCGCACCGCACCCGGGCAGCTTGTGCCCATGAGGCCCCAGGGACTTCTGGCTCTGAGTTCCAGGGGAAGCCACCTGCTGCTGCCCAAGCCTTACTGCCACTGCGGGGGCGGCTACCTTCACTAGCCGCTCTTCCTTGGCCCACAGTTCCGGAACAGATCCCCTCCTGGGGCTGAGGAACTGAGATGATCCTGGCTCCGCGTACTCTGGGAGCACAGACTGAGTGCTGAGGGAAAATTTGTCACCCGCCCTCTACCTCCAGTCGCCGCCCTCTCCTTGGTGCAAGACCCATGCCTGGTCTCGGCGGATTCTGGGCTACATTCAGATCAAGTCACTCGCTACCCTTGCCAGTATCTCCAGCGGTCAGGAGAGGGGTGGGGGTGGGAGTGGGAGGGAGCGGCGGAGAGAGAGAAGGGGCGGGGAGCCAGCGCTTCGCCTCCACACCAGGCAGAGGAGTCCGGGCTGCGCACCAAAACGGAGACCGGACAGGGGCGGAGCAGGGGCGGGGAGACCCCACCGGTCTATGTATATGCACCTGCTGTCCCGAGTCCTCTTTGCCGCTGGGTCACGGAGATTTAGTCTGGAGTATCGAGCTACAGTGAAATTAATTGCCTCGAACCTCGGAAGCTCACACCCTCTGTGCACACTGTTCTGTTTGTGTACAGTGGTCTCATTTCTAAGCGTTACCTCCAATAATACATATGTGCGCGCGCGCACATACAGGCACAGACACAGAAACACACACACACACCACACGCGCGCACACCACCGCCACCACCACCCCATTAGCAAAGTAGTCTGTAGGTGGAAGGAATAGAGCTTATCTGTCTCTATAACTAGTCTCCGCCTCCAGGAAAAGCTGAGGAAGATCCTAGCTAAGGAACTGTTATGAGTCAGACTACAGGTGTCTCTCTCTACCTCTGTTAGTCTCTCGCCATCCTTGTGTCTCTGCCTCCCTCTCTGCCGGCCTGCCTACCATCTTTCCATCCATCTGTCTGCCACTCTCTCTGTGTCTTCCTCTTTACTCCTTCTCCTCACTCTTACCTGCCCACTGCTCCAACCCCCTCCCCCCAAAAGACAGTCCCTGGGCTTGGTTTGCCTACAATTCAAGTCTGCGTTTAGCAGATTCAGATACAATGAAAAGAGAAAATGTGTGACAGAAGGCTGTACAGCCTCTAAAAAGAAAACTGGACACAACCATGTTAGAACTCTTCAGGCTTGAATGTGATACACTAAATCACTGAGAATTACAGGGTATTTTAGGAAAACATTTCTTCCCTGTGAAATTTAACAAGGAAGCCACAACATATGTTCTCAATCCGGACAACAAATCTCAAAACTGAACTCGGTATCCTCCAGTCTGCCACTATTCTTTCCTCCTTTTTTCCCCTCTTTTCTACTCCTTTTGTTGCATATTAAAACCATACTCACCTTTTCTACACATCAGCATCTCTCTTCCAAACTACCCCTCCCCTAGGACAGTAATAGATATGAAGAGAAATATGCTGTTTTAGATAAAAGACTTGTGTTCCAAAGTAGAAATATCAGAGTTTTTAAATATTGAAATAACTTTTATGTAAAAGTGTCATTATTATACATTCATGGAACATTGATTATTTGGTTTATTGAGATCTAAGTTTGTACCTGGACAACAGTAATGGTGGAAATTCTGCTGACAGATTATTTCTTGTTAAGAAATAAAAGAAAGAACTGGTTTCTGATTTGATAGTAGAAATATCTTTCAGAGTTAGTTTCATATTGGGAAATATCCAGTCCTTTGAACCACAGTTGGGAGTTGAGGAAGAGAACAATCACAACCACCCTGTGAGTTAGGTACTATTAATATCTCCCTATTTTATAACTGTTAGTTGTTCAGTCCTTTTTTCAGTCCTATCAGACTCTTTGTGACCCCATTTGGGGTTTTGTTGGCAAAGATACTGAGATGGTTTGCTTTTTCCTTTTCCAGCTCATATTATAAGTGAGGAAATTGAAGCAAACGGGATTAAGTGACTTGCTCAGGATCACACAGCTAATAAGTGTATGAGGCCAGATTTAAGCTCAGGAAGAGGAGTCCTTTAATTCTAGGCCCAGTGCTCTATTTACTATGATTCCCACCTCTTCCCGTTTTCAGATAAGGAAAGCAAAGTTAAGAAATATTAAGTAACTTGCTCAATGACATAAAAATAATCAATATCTGAAGGAAGACTTGAATTCAGGTTTTCCTGACTCCAGTTTAGCACAAGATATAGCATGCTACCTAGCTTTGCAAATAAAATTAACCTGGGAAAGGCCCCCTTACACTTCAATGAAAGTAGCTTATCTCATAACTCTTAATCACCCCAAACTGAAGCAGACATGTAGCCAATATAAAGCTATTTGTGCTCATTTTTTCAGTGAAATAATTTATTCTTTAGTGCTTAGTGTAAAATGTTTTATGGTAGTATAAAGTGGAATAATATACTCATTTGATTCATAAATATTTAATAGGTCCTATTACTTACAAAGCACTGTGCTTAACTCAATACACATAAAGATAAAAAAAATGTAAGCACTTGCCCTCAAGGAGTTTACAGTCTAATGAAAATGAGGGAGGATCAGGCAAATATAGATTAATATGATACCAGGTTAAGACATGACAAGAACAAAGAAGTTTTCTGTTCGAAGTGTTCTAAGGTAATTTAAATAAACATTCAGCCGGTATATCACAAAAAAATTCATGGGAAAGGTTGGTACTAGAATGGGCCTTTGAAGAAAGAAAAACATTTTAAAATGTGTTTTAACTGTGGAAATAACTTCTTAGAATGTAAAATGTTCAGAGGAGTAGAAATAGGACATGAGATCATGTCATGGGGAAGCAGCTAATATTCCAATTATCTAGAAGAGAGGGCATGAAAAAGAGTATGAAATAATGCTGGAAAGACTGGCTTGAAATGGAGATCTTAAGTAGTAGGATAAGGAATTTGTGCCAAGGGAGATGCATGTGTAAAGTAGTCTATAAATCATGAAGCACTTCTATAATTATCAGTTATTGTGATTTTGTCCTAAAGTTAATAAGGAGTCACTGTTGGCTCTTAAGGTAGTGACAGACCTATACATCAGAAAAGAGATGATGGAGGGAAGAAAAGAACACAGAATACCATTGTAATAATCCCAGCAAGAGGTAGTTGTTTGTCATTCCTTTTCTTTTTTAATCCTTACTAAATTATGGATTCCAAGGCAGAAGAGTAGTGAGGGCTAGGCAATTCAGGTTAAGTGACTTGCCCAGGGTGACACAGCTAGGGAGTGTCTGAGGCTAAATTAGATCACAGGTCCTTTTGACTCCAGGCTTGTCACTCTATTCACTGAACTACCTAGTCTATACATATACACTATCATTCCTTTTTGAAGAAGACCAATGACATCATGGAGTAATGTCTTAAGTCATACCTGAATTGGATTTAAGAGAGGCAGAGTTGCGCAAAGTCATCAGCTTCACTCTCTCAAAGTCTTCAAAGTCCAAAGGCAGGACAAAAGGAAGGACAATTGGTGATAACCCAGGATACAATGGATGACCTTGGCATATTTGATGTCTGACCTAAGTCTAAGTGTTCCACAGCCCCTGCTTCAGATACCTTCATAACCACTAGAACAAACTGTTCTCATCCTCCCATCCCAGCAGGGGAAATCTTTACTGCTTGGGATAGTTTCCCATCTAACACACCAATGGATTTGTGACCCACTGTTTACCTTCAGTTTGGTTTAGTCTGTCTATTGGGATGGCTTACCATGCATGTTACAACTCCGTAGAACCACAGGTGAGAGTTGAGTGCCAGAGGGACACCAAAGTCAGATGAGCAGCCTTGAAAAGGTGTCAGGAATCTCTGACACCAAAAGTATTAGTTCTTCTAGAAGATCCATACGGTTCAAGCAAGAGATAATACGGACTTGAATGATTGTTATGGAAGTATAGAGTAGGGAGATTAAATGAGGTGAAGTCTTATAGTGGAAGGATCAATAGGAATTGGAAACTGATTAGATTTAAAGATAAGGATAATAGTGATATGGGGACAGCAAAAAAAGGTCTTGTCCAAAGAATCTGACAGCTCAGATTTTCTCCATGTCAAGGGAACAAGTTTTATTATATGAGTATAGTAATAGAGTGACTATAGATAGCTAGTAAGAGGAAAGGTAGATAATTAAGGGAGTTAAAAGTTAGGATGTTTAAAAGTTTTCAGAATTTTCTTTTTTTTTTTAATATATTTTATTTGATCATTTCCAAGCATTATTCATTAAAGACATAGATCATTTTCTTTTCCTCCCCCCACCCCCCATAGCCAACACGTAAATCCACTGGGCATTACATGTTCTCTTGATTTGAACCCATTGCTATGTTGATAATATTTGCATTAGAGTGTTCATTTAGAGTCTATCCTCTGTCATGTCCCCTCAACCGCTGTATTCAGGCAGTTACTTTTCCTAGGTGTTTCCACTCCCATAGTTTATCCTTTGCTTATGAATAGTGTTTTTTTCTCCTATATCCCTGCAAATTGTTCAGGGACATTACACCGCCACTAATGGAGAAGTCCATTACGTTCGATTATACCACAGTGTGTTATGTTCTCCTGGTTCTGCTCCTCTCGCTCTGCATCACTTCCTGGAGGTTGTTCCAGACTCCATGGAATTCCTCCACTTTATTATTCCTTTTAGCACAATAGTATTCCATCACCAACATATACCACAATTTGCTCAGCCATTCCTCAATTGATGGGCATCCCCTCGTTTTCCAGTTTTTGGCCACCACAAAGAGCGCAGCTATGAATATTCTTGTACAAGTCTTTGTGTCCATTATCTCTTTGGGGTACAGACCCAGCAGTGCTATGGCTGGATCAAAGGGTAGATATTCTTTTGTCACCCTTTGGGCATAGTTCCAAATTGCCCTCCAGAATGGTTGGATCAGTTCACAACTCCACCAGCAATGAATTAATGTCCCTACTTTGCCACATCCCCTCCAGCATTCATTACTTTCCATAGCTGTTATGTTAGCCAATCTGCTAGGTGTGAGGTGATACCTCAGAGTTGTTTTGATTTGCATCTCTCTGATTATAAGAGATTTAGAACACTTCTTCATGTGCTTATTAATAGTTTTGATTTCTTTATCTGAGAACTGCCTATCCATGTCCCTTGCCTATTTATCAATTGGAGAATGGCTTGATTTTTTGTACAATTGATTTAGCTCTTTATAAATATGAGAAATAAAACTTTTCAGAGGTTTCTATGAAGATTTTTTCCCAATTTGTTGTTTCCCTTCTGATTTTAGTTACATTGGTTTTGTTTGTACAAAAGCTTTTTAGTTTGATGTAGTCAAAATTATTTATTTTACATTTTGTGATTCTTTCTATGTCTTGCTTGGTTTTAAAGTCTTTTCCCTCCCAAAGGTCTGACATGTATACTATTCTGTGTTTACTCAATTTACTTATGGTTTCCTTCTTTATGTTTAAGTCACTCACCCATTTTGAATTTATCTTGGTGTAGGGTGTGAGGTTGATCTAGTCCTAGTCTCTCCCACACTGTCTTCCAATTTTCCCAGCAGTTTTTATCGAATAGTGGATTTTTGTCCCAAAAGCTGGGATCTTTGGGTTTATCGTATACTGTCTTGCTGAGGTCGCTTTCCCCTAGTATATTCCACTGATCTTCCTTTCTGTTTCTTAGCCAGTACCAAATTGTTTTGATGACTGCTGCTTTGTAATATAGTTTTAGGTCAGGGACGGCAAGGTCCCCATCATTTGTGTTTTTTTTTTCATTATTTCCCTGGATATCCTTGATCTTTTGTTGTTCCAAATGAATTTTGTTATGTTTTTTTCTAAATCAGTGAAGAAGTATTTTGGTAGTTCAATGGGAATGGCACTAAATAGATAAATAAGTTTGGGTAGGGTGGTCATTTTTATTATATTGGCTCGTCCTATCCATGAGCAGTTAATGTTTTTCCACTTGCTCAAGTCTAGTTTTAGTTGTGTGGAGAGTGTTTTGTAGTTATGTTCATATAGTTCCTATGTTTGTCTCGGGAGGTAGATTCCTAGGCATTTTATTTTGTCTAAGGTGATTTTGAATGGGATTTCTCTTTCTAGTTCTTGCTGCTGAGCTGTGTTGGAGATATATAGAAAAGCTGATGATTTATGTGGGTTTATTTTGTATCCTGCAACTTTGCTAAAGTTGTTGATTATTTCAATTAGCTTTTTGGTTGAATCTCTAGGATTCTTTAAGTAGACCATCATGTCATCTGCAAAGAGCGATCAGAATTTTCTTTTTAATCTTGACTAGTTACTAAGGAAGGGGTCGTTTGTGTGGTTGTTGTCCTGTCATTCCCAAGGAACTGATATCATTTAACTGATGATCCATTTTGGTCTGTGTAGCTTTACCCATGATTCACTGTCTGCCCACTGGGGGAGCAAATGACTATATAAATGGGTTGCTAATGATATGTTGAACAGCCCAGGGCAACTTTTGGTCAATTTTTGCTCTTTCTATGAAATCTCTAAGGAAGTCAGTGATTAAGGAAATTGGGCCTAGTACTGTGTGACTGAGAAACTAAACCACCTGTCAGAGATCCATCCAACCAAGGACCTGGGTTATGTCTAGCAAGTGATGTAAAGAGTTTCTCATTTGTAAATCTAAACAACTCATATGGCTTATCTGAAAGGTAGCCTCAGACTAATCAACCAGTTATTGTTTCGATGTTCTTTTGATTGTTTACAACTATGTGGAAGGTTTTAGTGGGACACCTTAGCCTACACCAAAGATATTAGAGAACTAGAGCTAAAAGGAACCTGAGAAGCCATCTTGTCCAGCCTCATCTTTTTATAGATGGAGAAGAGAAGTTAAGGGACTTCTCCAAGGTCATATAGGTAACAAAAATTGGTAGGCTTAGATGAAAGTAAATCTGGGCAAAAGATTGATTTTGTCTCTATTGATTCAGGGTGTCAGTAAATCAAATAGGAATTTCTAAAAGGAAGTTGAAAATAAATGATGAGTTCAAATAGAGATAATAATAATTGACATAAAGCACTTTAAGCTTTGCAAAGTGGTTTTATACATCATCTTATCTGGATCTCATCAAGATGCTTTGAAGTATGACCTATAGTTATTATTAAAGATGATGAAACAGTTTTCCCACGTGATAAAACTGAGCCATTCAGAGCTTAAATGACTTAATTGAGGTCACATACCTACTAAGTGTTGGGGGTGGGACTTAAAGCAAGGACTACATGAGTCTAATTCAATTACTCTATCTTTTATGGAAGGCTCTTTATAAAAGATGCATTGATATATTTAGTATTGAAATTTAGTATATAGTATCATTTAAAATGCTATAATAAACAGAATTGACGAGGGTTACAAAAACAAAGAGAAAAAAAGATTAAGATCACAACAATTGGGAATATCCACACTAACCAGTAAAGACAAGGAAAGGAAGGTGAAACAGTGAAGAAGGCAAGAAACAGGCAATCTGACATGTGAAAGGAGAATCAGAAGACAACAAAGTTCTAAAAGTTGACAGAGAAGAAGAAAATATATTTTAAAAAATTAAATCTATTTATTTAATTAATCAAATTAGAATATTTTTCCATGGTTACATGATTCATGTTTTTCCCTCCCCTCTTCCCTCTCCTCTTCTAGAGCCAATGAGCAATTCCACCAGATTTTACATGTATCATTGTTCAAAACCCATTTCCATATTATTAATGTTCACACTAGGGTGACTGTTTAGTGTCTACATCCCCAGTCATATCCCCATCGAACCATGTGATCAAGCAATTGTTTTTCTTCAATGTTTCTGCTCCCACAATTTCTCTGGATGTGGATAGCGTTCTTTCTCATAAATTCCTCTGGATTGTCCTAGGTCACTGCATTGCTACTAGTAGAGAAGTCCATTGTGTTCAATTGTGCCACAGTGTATCAGTCTCTGTGTACAGTACAACATTCTCAGAAGGAGAGAATATTAAGAAGAGAGTGGTACTATGACAAATCTATACAAAAGTCAAGAAGGATAAGTATGGAGAAAAGGTTATTGGATAACAACCAACAGGTCATTTTTTAGTACCTTTGGAGGGGACAATGTCAGTACAATAGGAAGGAGAAGCTTTAAACAATTTAACAGTGAGGGAGAAAATAGAGAATGTCAATATCAAAGGAAGGTGATTTAAAATATTTTTTAAATTTGATTTTAGGATAGGGAATAATTGATCATTTTGTGCACAGAAGGAAAAGAGTACATTAAGGGAGATACTGAAAATGAGAGAGGGAATGAATGATCAATATTTATTAAAGAGAGAGATGAGAGGAGATAGGAACAAGGCTTCAGTAGAGGGATTATTGTTTTCTTAGTCCAGAACAATCTTCTCATCTCTGTGATCAGAGGGAATGAGGAAAGTATAGGCAAAAGATAAAGGCAAGCTTGGAGATGTGAAAGAAGGAAAGACATTTTTAAGGAATGACAAGGTACTTGAGGAAAGGGGAGTCTTAGAATAGTAATAATACTTTGTTAGTCAAGAATAAATTTAAAAAAAGTTTAGGGTTCAAATTATTACATGCCACCGACCAAGTAAAAACAGTATCATGACTTCCTCAAAAAGCATTTATGGGGAAAAAAATCAAACAAGCATTTAGGGAAGAGAAAAGCCTATGATGATGACAACCTAGGGTTGAGGTTTAGATAGGGCAGATAGATGGATCAGCAGGTAGGTGGCTCAGTGGATGGAGTGTAAGAATGACCTAAGTTGAAATCTAGCCTCAAACACTTACTAATTGTGTGACCCTTGGCATGTCACTAAACCTCTGTTTGCCTTAATCCATTGGAGAGCTGAATTAAATGACAACCCATTCCAGTGTCTTGCCAAGAAAACTCTATGGTTCATAGGGTCATGAAGAGTCAGACAGAACTAAACAACAACAATGATAGGATAGTTTCAAGAAGGGATTCCAGATTAGGGGAAAATACACTGTTGAAATGGTTGAATAAAGGATCAAAACAATAAAGGAAGCAAGGAAGTTAGAATTGGGCAGCTAGAACTGGAGAATCAGGAAGAATTAAGAAAGCAGAGTGATTAGCAGGTTCCAGAAGTATAAAATAGCAGGCAATGTTAGGACTAGGAAATTGTGATTAGAGATACAAACGTCAGAATTTCAAGATCTTAGAAATAAAGAAGTTTGAGATGATGGTGAGAGCTATTATATGACCACCTCTGTAAGGGACCTTTTGTAAGGAACTCCAATGAAAGTCGAAGAATTGGGAGTTGAAAAGGTGGATGAATATATGAACAAATTATTTGTTAAGTACACACTATGTGCAAAACACCATTCTAAGTATTGGGTATAAAACAGGACAATAAGTCAGTCAGTCTCTGTTCTCAAGGAGTTCACATTATAAAAGGAAGAAAACACATTCAGAAAGTTTCAGTTGCAAATCTAATGGAAAAGTCCCATGGTCCTTAGGGTTCAGCAGCAGGGTAGATAGTAATGCCTTTTCATTAATGTCATTCCTGTTGAAAGACTGAATTTGAAAAGCCAAGGTGTTAGAATGGTCATTAATTTAAACATTAAATTCTTTAAGTTTGCCAACAAGAGCCAAAGTGGAAAGGAAGACTAAACCATGTGAGGAAGTCATTGAAAAGGTGAAAGATTGACTTGGATATTGATTATAAATGTCAGAATAGAAGACCTCCAAACCGACACCTTCACTTTACAGATGAAGAAACTGATGCATAAAGATGTGATCCGTGGTTACATTTGGCTTATATCTATACAATTAAAACTTTACATTTCACTTTTAGAGCACAAAGTTCTTTAAATTCAGCAAACATTTGTTAAACACTCACTTTATGGACACAGTAACAAAAATAACAATTCCCTCCCTGTAGGAATTTATTCCACTATAGGAGAGATGTATTTTTAAGTACTTTCTGAAAAAGGAGAATCATGAGACCTGAATATCCTGTTTGAGGGAAAAAAAATGAGATGGACAAATTGCCAGGAGCAATAAAGGTGTGAATTTTTAAAAGTAAGCTTTTAATATCTACAATTAATCCATAGTATAGTTTCAACACAAAGTTTCAAATGGTACATAAAAACTCTAAGCTATTAAAAGCTATATAGATAAATAGATGACACATTGAGAAAGTATTTTACAAGCCTTTCAAAAAGGCAAAGCCACCCAGAACAGAACGTGTTACTTCATTGAAAAAACTTCAAACCCATGTTCATCACTGGAAGAAATAATTGATAAAGACAAACTATTTGTTACTCCTAAGTATGAAACATTCCTCAGGTGTTTAGCAATGGAAAACATTTGAGGTTATCCAAAGACTGTAATTTATTATACCACCTCTGGCAGGATAATGTTGAAAAAAAAGGAAAGAAAGAAAGAAAGAAAGAAAGAAAGAAAGAAAGAAAGAAAGAAAGAAAGAAAGAAAGAAAGAAAGAAAGAAAGAAAGAAAGAAAGAAAGAAAGAAAGAAAGAAAGGAAGAAAGAAGGAAGGAAGGAAGGAAGGAAGGAAGGAAGGAAGGAAGGAAGGAAGGAAGGAAGGAAGGAAGGAAGGAAGGAAGAAAGAAAGAAAGAAAGAAAGAAAGAAAGAAAGGAAGGAAGGAAGGAAGGAAGGAAGGAAGGAAGGAAGGAAGGAAGAAGAAGAAAGAAAGAAAGAAAGAAAGAAAGAAAGAAAGAAAGAAAGAAAGAAAGAAAGAAAGAAAGAAAGAAAGAAAGAAAGAAAGAAAGAAAGAAAGAAAGAAAGAAAGAAAGAAAGAAAGAAAGAAAGAAAGAAAGAAAGAAAGAAAGAAAGAAAGGAAGAAAGGAAGGAAGGAAGACAGGAAGGAAGGAAGGCAGGAATGAATGAACCAACGAACTAATGAATGAAGGAGCACGAGTTTTGCAAATCTTGGAAAGTGATGCCACATAAAGGTACATTCAGATGATTTCTGTATGTCATTAATTTCTGGAAGTTTCAGTACCTTTTATTTATACTTTCTCTCTCTCTCAGCATTTAGTAGTTTGTAACCTACAGGCAAATTGAATATCAGATCTTCACCTAAGAATGTGGCTATACTGGCCTCAATGGCAATAAACCCTGTTCTGTATAAGCCAGCATATGATTCTCTGGTTTATAGACTTGTGTTACTGGACTTAAGAGGTGCCAAGTTTTTTTACATGTCAAAGAATGCTTTATTATTCATTCTTGTAAGTGGGTGGATTTAATTGGAAAAACAAGCCTCTCATCTTTCCCCAAAAGCAAACAGCTCCAGTAGTTAAACTGTGCATCCTCAGCTGACATGAACTCTGATAGAATGCTGCTTCAAAAGGTGCTCTGACTGACTCAGCAATGACACCGAGGTCAGATATTGAGTTAGATAACCCTACCCATCTCCTACCCTACTGGAATAACTAAAGGTTAGAGGGTAGGATTCTATTGGGATAAATAGAAGCACTTCTCTAGGGTTTAAGAAGAAGTCTTGCTTCTATTTTATATTATGACCATCACCATCTTGTTGCTTTATTTTTAAAATTTGTATTCTTAACTTAAATAACAAGTAGAATGGTTATTTGAATATACATAGTAGAAAAGAAAAAAAAGGATAATACATGAAGCTACAATTCTCTATTATATATAAAATCAACTCCATTGTCAAAGCTATTCTTATTTGACTGCCTTTCTCTTCTCTGTATTAAAAAAAAAAATCTCTATGATCCCCCCTCTCTCTTTCTCTGACTTCCTTCCTTCCTTCCTTCCTTCCTTCCTTCCTTCCTTCCTTCCTTCCTTCCTTCCTTCCTTCCTTCCTTCCTTCCTTCCTTCCTTCCTTCCTTCCTTCCTTCCTTCCTTCCTTCCTCCCTCCCTCCCTCCCTCCCTTCCTCCCTTCCTTCCTTCCTTCCTTCCTCCCTCCCTCCCTATTGCTATATCCCCCCAACACATACACTAGAAAAAAAAGAAAAAATTGAAAATTGAAAAAAATGCTTGTGTTTTATCTTAGTGTGACATAATCATATTTACAAAAAGCTTTTTAATTAACCCAAAAGAATGTTGTGTTATCTTGTTTCTGGAGACTAAGGTGGCTTACAGTAGAAGGTGTAATTAATTAAAAAATTAAATCGAGCAGAAACTTATTGAGCTTCTAATCACATTCAAGGCACTAAGATTGTGCAGCGAATAGGAAGCCAACAAAGGTGAGGTCTGTCTTCAAAGAGCTTACCCTCTAGCAGGAAAAACAATGATGCAAGTACACAATTAACCTTGGTATCAAGCAGGGTATGTGAAATTTCTTAAGAGATGTCTAAAATGCTACAAGGTTTCAGGAAGGTGAAAGCATTGAATTACGAGGGGAAGAATGAGATGAAGAGAGTGGACAAGATCAGACATCAAATAATATGACATTAAAATAAAGTAAGAATGCTATAATATACTCAGCATATAATAGCTAGCATTTAGATAGTACTATGAAAGTTTGTACTGGATTTTGCATAAATTATCTAATTTCATTCTTATAACTACTCTGTGAGGTAGATGCTATTATTAACCCTATTTTATACTTGGAGAAATTGAAGTTGAGAAAAGTTAAAATAATTTATCTGGGATTACACTGGCAATAAATATCTGTGGCAGAATTCACTCAGGTCTTTTTGACTCTATGTCCAATACTCCAACCACTGTACCACCTTGCTATCCAAATGCTAAATTACATTGACATTACATCTTTGGTATCGTCAAGAATGTCAAAGGACCTTCTTTAAAATTAAAGTAAATTATATTTTATATCATCCTTATTTTCAAACATATCCCTCTGTATCCCCTTCCCCTATCTAGTGATCCAGCCCTTTTAAACCAGGATTCAAAAAAGAAAGAGAAAAAAAAATGTTTAACCAATTCAAAAACCACATCTGACAGCAGAAACAATGCTTTTGGATTTCTTTCTGGCTTGGAATTAGGAGCCTGAGAAACACAAATATTGGTTTGAACAAGGAAAAGGTTTTAGGCAATCTTTTCCTTTCCAACAAAACTCTGCAGAGTAAATTTTAATTGTCACTTGAAGTAAAACTGAAGCTATCCACTATATTTAGCTGCAGTACAAGAATGCCAAAGAAACATTTCTGTATGATATTTGAACCATTTTTCAGCAGAGCTCTAATACTTACCTACTGTGTGATAGGGTCCAATTCTTGTAACTTCTCTCAAGGAATGATCCAGATAGTCCCTTGCTGCCCTAATATTCTATGAATTAATAATTTTTATATGGTTGGTTGGATGTCCTTCATACTCAAAGAAGACCCAAATGTTATCACTGGTGATAGCTTTAGACCCGAGTATAAATTGGATTTAAGTAAGGCAGAATGGCACAAAGTCATTGGCTTCACTGTCTCTTCCAAGGCATCAAAGTCTAGTCAAGACCACTGGTGATGGCTCAGGATGCAGTGAATGACCTTGGATTCTTTGATGTCTAACCAAGCTCTAAGTTACCTAAGCTCCCCCTTCACTCAACCTCATGTGTATTGGGACAAATTGTTCTTATCTGGAGGAAGTCTTCACATGGATGAGGTAGACAACCCCCTAACTCACTGATGGGTCTAATGATGTCAGTTACCCTGAGCCTGGTTAGTCCACCCACAGAGATGATTTACTGGGCTTTGGCCACTGCCCATGCTTCAGCTTCTTTGAGCTTGGAGCTTGGGTTATACAAGATGTTCCAGGAAGACTACTACCTCTGGCACGAGTGTTTGTCAAGCCCTTTTCAGAAATGCTTTCCTACTTGGTGTCTACCTGCCACCCCACTCTCACTTGTGATTTTGATAAATAAAACTATACTCCCAACAAACACAAAATGCTCAAATATATTACTGTTTGACTAATTATTTTGTTCCCTGATACTTCGAAAGCTTTCCTGAATTGGCTGCAATTTATTAATTAGACAATGAGTCCTCAGAAAGAATCAACAGTTCTTTATATTTTGACATTCAAGGGAATAACCCAGTGGAGTATATATTTCAGTAAGGATACAGTGCAATAGTCAAGGGAGTTTCCTCATTTGGAGTTTTTGAAAATATAACAATGAAATCATAGTTCTGATAAAAACAAACAAACAAACAAGAATAATTTGGGTGCTTTGAAGCCAGGAAGGAAAGGGTAAGCAGACTCTCCAACTCTCCATGTGGACTGGCACTAGTTGGATCATATTGCTCATAGTCTAAGATCCAAGCCATGATTGACCAGGTCCCCCCATTACACGATACATGCAGTTGCTATTTCCATCTCTGATGTTGTTTTCATATACCAGTTGTTCTGCTACTCAGACAGAGACCACCTCCTCTTTTTTGCTGTTGTTATATTGGGTCATTTCAGTCATATCCTACTCTTTGTAACTCTATTTGGGTTGTTCTTGTTTGCCACTTCCTTCTCCAGCTAATTTTACAAATGAGGAAAATGAGGCAGATAGGATTGAGTACTTTGCCCAGGGTCACACAGCTGAGTGTCTGAGTGCATATTTGAACTCAGATCTTCCTAACTCTATCCACTTAGCTACCTAACTACTTTAAGAGACTAGGGGCAGCAAGATGATACAATGGATAGAATGGTGAACCTGGAGTCAGGAAGACTTATCTTCATTATTTCAATTCTTTCCTCAAACACTTATTAGCTATGTGACCCTGAGCTAGTCACTTAACCCTATTTGTCTCAGTTTCCTCATCTGGAAAATGAGGATATGGAGAATAAAATGGCAAACCATTCCAGTGGCTTTGCCAAGACACCCCCAAAATGGTGTTTGTTACAAAAAGTCAGACACCAGAAAAACACAGTTGAACATCACCAACAACAGTGAGAGATAGATGCAGAATATAAATACAGGTCTCTCTGACTCAAAGCCCAGGCTCCATCCAGTACGTCAATCTCCATCCTCAGATTATTCAGTAGGTTTTTGATAATAAGAACCTTTAAACATTGGATAGACAATACATACACAATACTGAGCTAGGTGCTGGAAGAGCTTAAGCGTAAAACAAGGCATTATCTTTGCCCTCAAAGAACTTACAATCTAGGCAAGATTTTACTTTTTCTAACAAATCTGTGATCTCATCTATGTACATATGCATACATATATGTAATGATTATACATATATGCATGTGTATATATGAATATGTGTATGTATACGTGTATGTGTGTGTGTGTGTGTGTGTGTGTGTGTGTGTGCCCTAAAGAGTTCCCTGAGCCTCAGAGACATTAACTTGGTCACACAGAGAAAGGATCTGAATCTAGGATTTCCAGATTTCATATCTATGACTTTATTAATACACAATAATTTCTCCACAGAGAAAAAAAAGTTAGATTCATCAACATTTATAGGGGATTTTGACATTAAAAAACTACATTAAAAACCATAACTTGTATTTCTATAAATGATGTTGCTCTTTTTCCATTCAAGCCCTCTGCTTCCTTGTGGCATGAAGGTGACCTCAGGGTTTCCATGGCTAAGCCAGAAGAGCACAAGTTCTGACAGGTCAAATTAAAAAGGACTTGAGGGCAGAGCTGCTGATGGGTCTGTCATTTGAGAACCAGATTTGCTAGGGCCAGAGAGTCTCATCAGTGGATGAATGGGATGCAAAAGTGATGAAATTTAACCTCTGCAGTTTCATTATTAGATTGCAAGCTTTCTTGAGGGCAAGGACTGTTGTTTTCGTTGTTTACTTTCTTTGTACCCACAGCACTTAGCACAGTGCCTGCTTCAGAGTAGGTACTTAATAAATTTATTGCTTGTTATTATCACCTATTGGTCAGAGGAGGAAATTTTGGTTCATAGGAGTTAGGAGATTTGCCTACAGTCATATTATTATAGACATAAGTATGAAGGACCTTATTTATTGATTAACTAATTGAAGAAAGACCATCTACATAGTTGTAGACAAAGGTTTTGATCTATGTTATTGGGGATAGTACCCCCATTATACATGAAATAATAAGTCTTTGAAATATTGAAGATGTTTTTCTGAGATAAAATTTCTATATTTTTTACTTTTTGTTTTAGATGAAAAGAAATCTATAGAGACGTAAAGATCAGGAACAAATTCATTGATCATATTATGCTACAACACAATTTTTGGTTGTAATCTAGCCAAAAGAAAACTGTTGAGCCCCATTTTTAAATTTTCTCCTGTTTTAAAATGTGATAGTGAGAATTTCCCTTCTCCTACCTTCACTCCCACTGACTTCAAGTAATATGGGCTGCCTGTACACAATAAGTATTTAAAAAAAAAAAAACACATATTGCAATGGTGACATTTGCCTTCATTTTGTAGGTTAGCAGAATCAATGTCAGCCCTTTAAATACTGTTTTCTCCTATGCTACATATCCTCCATCAGGAAAGCTAGCTGGCATGGGATAAAAAGTGTTGCCTGGTTATGGCTTCATGGACCAATTGATTAGACTATTCACAAATACAAATACCAGAGAGGAAAAAAAAAAGATAGAGCTTGATCCCTTGATCTAATCAGTTGCAATTTTTGAATTAAAAATAACTCTGCTAAAATAAGACATAAAGATTAACTGATTCCTAGCACATTTTACATTTAAATAACGATATACTTTGGATTTTAAGATTTAGGATAAAAAGACCAAGATAAAGCTTAACATATCTTGATTGAACTTCAATTATCATTAATGATTGCTTAATTGAGCACTGATATTCTTCCAGGCCTAAGAACAATCAGATTGAAGTCTCTTTTAAATCCAATCCTACCAGAAGAGGTACAGGCATACTCTAATGTAAAGTAATTCAGTTATATTCAACAAATATTCACTAATTGTCTACTCTGTACCAGGAACTCTGCTAGGTGCCGAAGAAAATAATACATATTGATATTACATTATGAATAATTAAGACTATGAATTGCAATATTTATATAACTCATTAAGGTTTGAAAAATGGCATGTACATGTCTATATGTATCATATACACATGTGTGTTTACAAATATATATGGAGGAAGGGGGAGAAAGAGCAAGACAGACAGAGAGAAACACATTTATTCTCACTTAATCCTAGAGGTAACCTAGAGAAGGTACTATTATTATCCCCATTTTACAGGTGAGAAATCTTATCTTCATTTGTTCACCTGGGGTTTAGCATGGTGCCTGACAGCCTATACATTTCATAAATACTTGTTAATTGATTGGCTTACTAAGTAATTAATTGAGTGGCTTACTAAGGCTACACAGCTAGTGAGTAGCGAAATTAAGAAATAATGGCAAGTCTTCCTGACTCCAATTCTTTAACCTTATCCACCATGATATAAAAATAGTCTGTGTAGCTTCAAGTTACAAACATTCTACTGGAAGGAACATCTAATTGCTTTGGTAGCTAGGTGGCTCAGTGGATAGAGAACCAGGCCTAGAAGACAAGAGGTCCTGGGTTCAAATCTGACCTCAGGTACTTCTAAATGTGTGATCCTGGGCAAGTCACTAAATCCCAATTTCTTAGTACTTACAACTCTTCTGCCTTGGAAACAATACTTATTATCAATTCTAAGGCAGAAGACAAGGGTTTAAAAAACAGAAATAATGTTGTGAGATAGAAAAATAAAAAGACATGTTAAAGGTTGTTCATTCCATTTGGTGAGGGATGACTATCTGATATGTGTCTGAAGAAATCAACCAAATGAAATTATAGGGATTTTGATGGTGCTGTATTAACAGTCTGTTGTAAAGTGTTCATTGAAAAATCACTTTGATTAGAGCAGCTTCAGGCAGAATATGTCTGTTCAACATTCTGATTCTGACCTCTATGCTTTGGGTTTTCAAAGAAGCTTTGCATCAAAAAGCTCTAAGTATTTTCATTCCAACTTTTACTTATCTGCTTTCAACTTAGGAGAAAGAAAATATTTTTTCTGGTATCACCTCAATTAGTTCTGAGAAGCCCCCTTTTCATCACATTTCTCCTCTGTCTTTTTCGCACTTAAGCTCTGTGGGTCTCAGTTTTCTCTTATGGAAAATGAGGAAAAATGACCTAGATGACATTTTAAGGTCCTTTTAGCTTCTATCTATGTTGATATGACTGTGGGACAATCTCCTAACCCCTATGATCCATGATTTCCTCCTCCGTCCAATAGGTCATAATAATAATTGAAAACTTACCTTATAGGGTGGTAATGATGAAATTACTTCTGTGAACTCTTACACTATATAGATGTGAGCTTCTGTCCTATGGTCCATGTAGGTTACATTAAACTGTCATTCCACCCTCCTTATTCTTCTGCTCAAAAACAAGAAGAAGATCACCGAAAGAAGGATTATAGCAACGCTACATGCAGATACAGCACATATCACTATCTTTTCCTTCCAGGAAGTTGCCTTGGCAACTAGCCTTCTTAATTCACTCTAATTCCCTCATTCCTCTTGACCTTTGAGGTTACTTAGCCTCTCCACATCTCCGTTTCCTCATAATAAATCACCATAGCAGGCTTCCAGCACTTATGGAATTTATCTTCTTAAAGGGATACATCTTTCTCTTCCCACCCAGCATCATTTTAAAATACACTGAAAGAAAATAACAGAGTCTTCAAGGTTATACAGTGGTTTCTGCACAGCAGCCTCATAAGAAATTCTCTGTGCTGGGAAGAATTACTTGACCACTGGAACAGGAACACTTACTGTGGCAACTGGCCAGAGCCAGCTCATGTAGGGAAAGAAAAGACTATGCTTTCACCAGGCAGAATCATGGTAGCTGTGCTCCCTCCAAGTCTTCCCCTTTCTGCCTCAGGCTCTATCCTCATTCAGGACTGCATAGTCTTAGAAACAGAGGGCCAGAGGAGTGTCTGCAAAGAGAGTTCCGACAAGTCCACAGGCAGGGCTATATTCTTCCACCGCCCATTTCCTCTTGGACAAATACTAGGAAAAGTTCAGTTTAAGACACTGGTAAACAAAAATAAAAGTTGAATCAAGGCATTCTTTGTGGGGAAAAAAAACCCCGCTAGTAAAATGTTTGAATATTATTATCTTTAAATAATCCAAATAATTTAGAAATACTCCTTCCATTTACTTTTCCTTTTGGTTTATAATCTAAACTGATATTTTGGTAAAATTGAAACATTTAGTAGTGATACTGCAGAGGTATCCCAACACACACTCAAATAAAGCTCCTCTCCCCCAAATTATGCCCCCAAGCTCCCTTTCCCAAAAGAAACAACCTGATAGGGCGATTCTTTTCCTTCAGTCTTTAGTCATGTCTGACTCTTCATGACTCCGTGGACCACAGTATGCCAATACTCTCCATAGAGTTTTCTTGGCAAAGATACTAGAGTGGTTGGTCATCTCCAGTGGATTAAGGTAAATAAAGATTAAACACACAGTAAGTGTCTGAGGCTGAATGTGAACTCAGGTCTTCCTGACTCAAGACTGAGCCATCTAACTGATTCTTAGTGATTACATGCAATGTAATACATTTCAATTTCTAGCCTTGTAATTTATCATTTGTTACCAAAAGAATTTGTGCTTTAACTTTAATGCTTTGGCACCAACATTGTCTATTTGTTGACGTTAGCATAGATACATTATGATTTCTATATATTTATGAATATATAATTGCATTAATTATTTATCATCATATATTTTCTTTTAACTGCTCACTTCACTTTATGTCTTGTCATGTTTCTCTGAATTCATCCTATGTTGATGGTACCACAATATTCCTCTACATCCATATCGGCTGCTACAACTTGTTTATTTCTTCCCCAACTGTCAGACACATAACTTTGTTTCCACAGTTTTGTTCTCATGAGCAATATTGCTCTGAATATTTGTCAAGGGTACATATATACATGTGTATGTTTATATACATAGGAATGAACCTATGGATTATAGATAATCTAAAAGATGAAGCTTGGTATAGGAGAAAGAGTAAGGGACTTAGAATGCAAAGTCTTGGGTTGAATACTAGTTTGGAAGATGCAGCATGGTTCTATGGAAACAGCTGTGACTTTTTAGTCTTAGCACTTGAATTTAAATCCACTTACTGTCCATAAAATTAGGACAGACCGTTGAGTTTTTGGGATCCTTAGTTTCCACTTATATAAAATGAGCAAGGTGACCTAGATGACATTTACAGTCCCCTGGCTTTATATCTGAAATAATATGACAGTGGAGGAATTTACTAATTTCTAAGAACTATTGTTTCCTCCTCTGTAGAATAAATAATAATAATTGTACAACTTGACCAACAGGGTTGTCATAGGGAAGTCACTTTTAAAATCTTTTCAGCAGTATAGGTGTGAGCTATTATTAGTTGTAATCCCTTTCTTATGTCATTATAAAGTGTTAATCTAGGTTGTCATTACTGGGCTGAATACCATTTACAGTCATTTGTCATTTAAATCTGTCCTAGACACTCCATAAATGTCTATTGAAAGAAAAAGAGAATACTAACAGTATTCTCACTTACAATTAAACCGTATGTAGTGTGCTTAAGATGAGTTACAACTAGTTATATGACCTTGAGGGAGCAAATGAGCCAGCTTCTCTGGACTTTAGTTTCTAGAAAATGAAAGGTTGGAGGAGCCCTTAGTCTTTTTTTTTTCTTTCTCATATCTTGGACAATCTGCAGGCTGATAAAGCCTATTTACCACTTCTTAGATGAATGTTTTTACATGGATATAATAGAATGTATAAGATTACAGAGAAAATTAATATTTAAATATAGTTTTCATAACACAAAAAACCAACAACTAACTACACGGATAGCAGGTTAAGAACTCTTGGACAAAATGATATAGAGATGTCTTTCTAGCTCTATGTGTCAATTTGTTTTATATCATGATGCCTTCCAAATAAAAAACCTTTCGCATTTGTGGCTGCCAAAATGATGACCTATTTTCCAATAATAGGGTCTGAGGTCTGGACAGTCCTCAATTAATCTTCTTCATTTTCTCTATACTCACTCCCTTGGTAATCTTATACACTCTCATGGAATCAAGCAAGGCTTCTCTGCAGATGACTCCCAAAGCCACCTATCTAGGCTTAGTCTCTCTTCCCAGTTCCAGCCCTACACTGCCAATTTCTTGGATCTCCTATCACTATTTCTGTGTCAGAGAGCTTTCCCTTCAATTGTGCCCTTCCTATAACTCCTCTTTTCAATATCATTATCCTCCAAGTCAGTCAGAAACAACTTGGAAAGTATTATACAATAGAAGTTAACTGGATTTGGAATCTGAGGACCTCAGACAAGTCAAATCCCATCAACAAATATTTACAAACAAAACAAATTTTGTTCTTGGCAAAGTCAGTATTCAAAGAGAGACAAAAACAAAAAAAAAAAAACAAAAAACAAAAGACCAAACAGTCCCTGTTCTCAAGGAGCTCACATTCCATTGCAAACAACTATATATCAATAAGATAATTGGGGGATGAATTGGATAATTCTGGCAAGAAAGTACTTATATCAAGAAGTTAGAAAACAATTTCTTTCAGAAGGCGGGACTTTAGTTGGGATTTGAAGGAAGCCAGAAAAGCCAATAGCCAGAAGAGAGAGAGAGAGAGAGAGAGAGAGAGAGAGAGAGAGAGAGAGAGAGAGAGAGAGAGAGAGAGAGAGAGAGAGATGTAAAGACAGTCTGTGAAAATCTCTAGAAACAGGAGATGGAGTGTCTTGTTTGAGGACTAGAAAAGACACCGGTGTCATTGTTTCACAGAGTACATGGGTGTAAATTAACCCTGGAGGAAACTGGAAATGTAGGAATGGGGCAGGTTGTGAAAAGGCTTTGAAAGTCAAAGGATTTTATATTTGATGCTGGATCCTAGAGTCACTGGAGTGCACTGAAGGGCAAAGAGGGGAAAGAGGAGATCACATGGTCACACATGCTCTTTAAGAAGATTAATTGGATAACTAAGTGGAGGATTGACTGATGTGGGGAGAGACTTGGGACAGAGAGAGCCACCAGCAAGCTCCTGAAATAGTACAGGCATGAGTCAATCAGGGCTTGGACCAGGGTGGTAACAGTGTCAGAAGGAAGAAGGAGGTACATACAAGAGATGTTACAAAGGTAGAAGGACAAGACTTAACAACTGATGGGACATAGGAGGGGTGAGATGAAGTGAAGAGTCAAGATTGACACCTGGGTTGCAAGCCTGGGTGACTGGAAGGATGCTATTATACTACACAGCAAACAGCAAAATTGGGGAGAGTTTGCTATTAGTTATTTAAGTGGCCAACCCAAGTCATTTAACCTCACTGAGCTTCAGTTGCCCTAACTGCAAAGGGAGAGGAATTGGACGGGAAGATCTCTAAAATCCCTTACAGTGCTAAATTACTATAATCTTTTGTCCTTCCCTGTCCTTCACCCCCATATTCAGTTGTCACCCCAAACTGCAAGTCTCATAGATCCTGTCTTGACAACAGTTCTCACATCCATATAAGCGCAGTATCTTGGGCATAACTATACTGCTTAATATATTTTTGGCAAATGGAATTATTTATAATAACACAATAATGCATTCTTTGGATTAGGATAATATTTGTATTCTCCAAATAAGTCATTTTGGTCTTGATTAGTATTTGTCTGTCTGAAGAGACCTTAGCATTGCTCAGATAGAGTTGTTAGCTTTCACAATACAAATCTAAATATCTGGCTTTGTGAAAGCCATAAAAAATTATCTAATCTTTCATTAAAGACTATGCCATGAATTAATTTCTTATTGGTGGCAGAAGAAACTACTGGAAGGATGTAGAAAACCAGTGGTTTGATTGCAACTGAAGTTTCACCCAAAGTTCATCCACTGAGCACCTTTTCCTTTTGAATATATGAGAAGATTAGCCTGTATCAAATTGGGATTCAGAGAATGTTGCATTTAGGCCAGCCAGTTCAGGTCTGTTCTGACTCAATCAGCTGGTTAGGGAGTTAGCCATTCAGAGATTAAGGAGTTAGGCACAAGATCTGAAGTTAAAGGTTAGCTGGAAGTTTTGAAAGCCTTTTAGTTAGACATTCACCATGCCAGTCCACCAAGAGCCATCCGCCTGATTTAAGTGGTCTGTCATATGATTAATCCAATTTTTAAAATGAAATTTACAATCATCATTCTAAATCTTAGAGCTGTGAACTAGGACATCTATGCTTATAAACTGGTTTCAAATGAGTCACCAAAATGAGGTCTCTGAGATGCTTTGACCTAACCTCCACTGGAATCACAGGTTGAGTTCCACATTAAGTGGCAAAGAACAGGAAAGATAAAACAGACTGATCCTAATCCCTAATGTCAGCAGCTATTCTTATTTCCTTCTTCCTTTCAGAATCTTAGGCATGTTTTATAAAGTATCTGAATTTGAGGTTAAAAATGGATTCTCCTACAGATGGATCATAGAATATTAGTTCTAAGAGACCTAGTAAATAGTCTAGCTTAATCTTCTCTTTCCCTAGATGAGAAAACTAAAGCTTGAAATCAGGGGTTTAGCCTGAGGTCAATTCATGAATTTGCTATTTTGAAAAAACTTTTTTAATATTTTGATAACTATGTTACAATGCAATTGTTTTTTCTAGCAACCCTATTTATTTTATTTATGCATTTAAAAAACAGTATTCTGAGAAATGATCCCTAGGCTTCACCAGACTGCCAAAGGGATTCATGAACCAAAGGTTAACGCCGGCTTAAGAGCTTGACTAGCATTCTTGCCATGCCACCCTAACCAAATAGTTCCCCTGATAGTACGAAAAAGTAATTTCATCATCAAAAATGTCCAATACATGGCAAATGTGAAATTGTGTTTTGCATGATTCCAAAGTATAATTATCACATTGTTTACCTTCTCCGTGGGTGGGGGGATTGGTAGGAGGGAAGGAAGGGGAGAATTTTGAACTTTAAACAAAGAATGCTAAAATAAATAAATAATAAAATTTAAAAATAGCTGATATGTGCTGTTTAAACTGAGAATACCTATGTAAATGGATAACCTAAATGAAAACACACTTCCCAAAATCAAGTTGGAAGAAATGAGACACCAAATCATTGATTGATTCTTATGAAACAGTATATATAAGCCAGTATCTTTTGTGTTTGCTTTGCGGTGTGGGATGAAGAATAGGGAGATAAGAACAAGAGAATGGCTACCAATTCTTTCTACCCTCAGAGAATGCAGAAATCAAGCATATATATATATATACTCTCTAATCTGTCTCTTTGACTGACTTCTGAGCAGGAGGTAGTAAGCAAATAATTGATACACATTTTCTTGGAAACTGCAGAAACAACAAAACAGTTGAAAGCAGACCAGTCTGAGTGTCCAAGAAGCTCTATCCTGCATCATAGAAATGAAAGCATCCTTTGTCCTATCTCAGGCACTTTTTGCATTCTCAGCATGAAAAATTGAGCAATGCTTTTACTGACAGGGACACCTACAATCTTACCTTCCTTGTTCTCTTACAACTTCCACAATCTTACTCACCCCATTTAGTGGAGACAGCTGCAGACAGGAAAGTCAATGACAATTCAAATATAAAAGTGCATGAAGCATGGTTCCTATGAGTTAAAACCTGAGAACAAAGTTCAGCTTCAGAAATGAGTTTAGTATCTACTAACACATTTAGACAAACAATCCCAACACCGATTATTTCTTCAGGTACATTCACTCATTTAAGGATGTCTTTCTCATCTTCCACACTTGAGATGGGTAAAAAAGACTACCAAGATTCAGATACTTCAAGTCAAAACATTAAAAGACTTCATCTTGGTGATGCTATATTTTCTGAATTATCACTATAGTAATTTCAATTCTCCACTTTCCTTTTCCAGTAGAAACTTGATATACCACAGAAACCAATTTATCCTCTTCTATCCATATCTATCTATCTGTCTATCTATCATCTGTCTAGCCATCTGTCTGTCTATCTATCTATCTATCTGTCTGTCTATCTATCTATCTATCTATCTCTCTCTCTCTATCTATCATCTATCTATCTCTATCTCTCTATCTATCTATTATCTATCTCTCTCTCTATCTATCTATCTCAGTATGTGTACTTTTGTAACATTTCCCTAATTATGTGTTACATATATGTATATTTGTTTTTCTCAAATTTTCCTATTTAGTTTGTCAATGCAAAATGTATATTAATTTTGTTCCCCTTCTATATTTCTGAAGAAATGTAAGGATCACATTTTCTATATAGATACAATTATATAATTGTCTTTCAATATGCAATTCTAACACTTCTCCCATTCACCATCAACCTCCTACCCCCACTCAGTGTATAGTTAAATGCATTCTGAAAGTTCAAATAGATAGCCTTGATGATGTTTAGGATGAAAATCCATGTTCCTTTTAAAATCTACTCAACCCTAAGAATAATGCTATTTTATATATCACTTTCAGTGGAAGTGCATATGGAATATAGTGAAAGAATATTAAATCAAGAGTCAGATGACTTAGGTTCACTGGCCATTGCCATGCCACTTGTGTTGGACAAGTCACATAACCTCTCTCTCTGGGTCTCACTTTCCACAAATGTATAGGAGGGAATTTGGAGCCAATGACCTTTTTGCTCCCTTCCAACACTATTTAAGAATCCTATGGAACTTGAGGGTTTAATATGTCTATCTAATTGTTATTAGTTATTTACTGTCCTTATCCCAGATGATTTTAGTTTTTAAAAGAAGGAAGGGATTAAATGCTGGATCTGTGATATTATTGGCAGGAAATGCTTAGATGAGGAAATTTTAGGTAACAATGCAAGTTAGTACCTCCTCTGTAACTCATAGTCTTGTGCAGTTGTCTATAACACTAGGGCTGAAGTCACATATAATATATGTTAGAGGTAGCATTTGAACACATATCTTTTTGACTTCAAAGCCATCCCTCTAGTCACTATACTACTACTGACTCTCCTGGAAAGGAAGCTAAAGAACCTAGGATCAGGCTACCTTGAGAGAATGGGGAAGGGTTCATTTAACTGTATAGTTCTCAGGCCATATCTATATATAAAATAAATCAATTCATCATTTTTTGGCCAAAATGACAGCAGGGGCTCACTGCATAATTGGTTCAGGAATAAATGTTGATTGTGAAGTCAGCTGAAATGGAAATATTAACTATGTTATTTCCTGGTTCCCTTGCCTCCAAGGACAGCTCAATCAACAGGATTTCATAGCACTTCTGAAAATGACTAGAATTAATCCAATTCTTACTAAAGAAAAACCAGTTCTCCCAACCCTATTCCAAAGTCCTCTCCAGTTCTTTTAGGAGAATGAATAAAGCTGTAAAGACTGTTCCTCTATTGGACATTAGCAAGAGGACAAGAATTTATCTGTGGAAATCTTTTCATAAGGCTCTGCCATATAAGAATATGCCAATATTCCCATAAATACAACTTTATGAGGCCTCTTTTCTGAGTTCTACTCTATGCTTTATAACTAAGATTATCTTATGTTTTACAATATTTCCTCCTCAATGAAACTTGTTTTATTACCATTGTTTAAATACCAAATCAAGTTTACATTTCATTTTAGTGGAGCCAAGGAGCAACTAAACATGGACCATTGAGATATAAACTAAAATTATATGGCAATTTAAAATTTGAGAATGCTTTACGTTATCTCCTTTGGTCCAACCAACAACTCTGGGTGGTAGGTACTATTAGGCATAGGGAGTGGGCTTTAATTCTCTTGATAGAGAACTTTCCAATGAGAAAACTCTCTCTACCTATATAGATCAGGAACCTCATTACAATTTATGGTATTGGAGAGTTTCCTGGAGTGTTCACAGGTGAAGTGATTTATCCAGAGTCACATAGCAGCTAAGTGCCTTAGTAGATAGATTGCCTCATTTGGGGTCAGGAAGATTCATCTTCTTAAGTTCAAATATGGTCTCAAACTCTAATATCAAGTTACTTAACCTTGTTAGTCTCAGTTTCCTTATATATAAAATGAGATGGAGAAGAAAATCTCACATGGGGTCACAAAGAGTCAGACACAACTGAAAAATGAACACATAATCAGTATATGTCATATTCAGGACTCAGATCTAGGTCTTCCTAATTTGACTCTAGTTTACTAACTATTACACTGACTTTATTTAAGCCTATAAGTATTGGTATTCCCATGTGGCTGCCCACTAAATACTAACCAGGCATGAACTAGCTTATCTTCCACAATCAGATAAAATAAGCACATTCGGGGTGCTACCCATTTTATAGATGGGGAAATAGAGAATTTGAATGTGACAGGATAGATTCCCAGTTCAACAGTCTTCTGGATTTATTGAGTAGGAGGGTGATTAAAAAAAAAAAAGAAGCACGACTGATTTCCCATGGTTCTTAATTCTATGACCAATCTTAGGAAAATCAGAATAGTTCCAATTAATTGAGCTAATTTTCATTAAAAATCTATTTTATATTAATAATTGTATATTATACATTTATATCTGTATTTCATCATTTGAACTCTAAAGGAAAGTCTGGATGAGCTAAAGTCAAAGTTGTTCCAAACATAGGAATGCTAGTACATCAATTTTTAATTAGTAATTAATTAATTTTTGCCAATTACATGTAATAATGAATTTCCAACTAAGTTTTCCAAAGTTATGAGATCAAAATTGTCTCCCTTCCTTCTTTCTGTCCCCCTCCTGGAATTTGATCTGGGTTATACATGAATTATCATGCAAAACAAAAATAATTATGTTGTTCATTTCTGTAAATGAATAATCATATAAAACCAAAACACCCAAACAAAAACCTGAATAGACAAATGAAAAATTGTATGCTTTTTCCTGCACTCTGACACCAACTTTTTTTTTTCCTGTGGAGATGAATAACATTCTTCCTCATAAGTCTCTTGGAATTGTCCTGGATCATTGTGCTGCTAAGAGTAGGTAAGTCTATCACAATTGATCATTCCACATTATTGCTGTTTGTGTAGTACATCAATTTTAGAAGAGACTTGATTTCACAAATGTTCACATTTCTCTTTAGGGTGTTACAAGTCTTTATTATATTTGCTTGTTATTATGCTTAACATAATCATATCTGTATCAAAGAATGCTTCTATGGTAGAACATTCATTGTTCATAAAGCAACAATGCCCTTTTATCAGATCCCTTCAAGGTCTTAGCTTTTGACAATTATGCCCCTTTAAATAATGGCAGAAAATAAGCAACTAATGGATGTGCTAGTCTCACACTGAGCAAAGCAAACTCAGCTGATGATAGTCAGCCAATAAATGTTTATTAAGCACCCACAGTGTTAGGCATTGTGGATCCAAATATAAAAAAAGAAAATATACTCCCTGCCTTCAGGGAGCTTAACATCTAATGGGAGACAACAAAAATAGCTGAGGAGGGAGGAGGAGAGAAGAAATAGGAGAAAGAGACAATAAAATAAAAGGAGGAAGAGGAGGAGATACCCAGCCCAGGTATCTCAGCCCTATTGTTTTCTGAAATCACTGGTCATTCCAGTTTCTCTCACTATCCCAATCCTTGGAGTTTGTCTATTCTTCTTTTTTTAATCCTTACTTGGACTCAATTTCCCAGCTCTTCCTTTGTCCACTTCCTCTAGTTGTCATGATGATTCAACTCAGTGCTTCTCCATATATTTCTAGTTCAAACATCAACCTCATTCTTGAATGACCATTTCGTTACCTCCATCCCTTCATCCTCTCAACCTGTTTATCTTTTCTACCTGTGCAGTGAACAACCACATCTGGCAGGTCAGCTATCAACCAAAGCTTGGCAAATGTTGGTGGATTGGATGGTTGCCTATCATCTTGTTCACCAAAAAACAATAAACAGAAAGCAATCTATGCCCTTCAGGTAATAGCTTAAATAAGCAGCAAGTAAACCTGTGAATTGGGTCCATCTGGCTCATTATGTAAACATTGGTTTCAATTCTTCCAAATCATTGGAGGGAAAGACTGTAATGCCATTGTGAGAAAAGAATGTTCTAGTCTGGAGTTGAAGTACTTTACATTTTGATCTTCCGTGAATGTGTTCATTGTAAATAATGAACTCAACAATCTATGCAGTTTGATTACTTTATTTAGCAAGTGATTCTCTAGAAAGTTGTACAGAAACAAAATGGAATCATACTTATGACATCTATAGCTGCATAGCCCCTTGGAAACTACTCTAAGTCTCTGACTTTATAGACCAGGAAATAATACTGGAAAAGAACACCAGCTGTGGTGTGCTTTCTCTGGACATTGATTACTTCCAATGCTTATTACTTGGGTGACATCAGGCAAGTCGCTTAACTTCCTTGAATTTTCCTCATCTGCAAAAAGAGATTTAAATTAGATAGTTTCCAGGATCTTTCCAGTTTTAGATCAATGAAATTGAATTCCAGAGGACAGAAGCTCCCAGAGTTACTAATGAACACTTAGGAATAAATCAAGTTTCTTAATTCCTATATGTTAAATATACTAGAAAAGTTCACTCTTAAAAGCAAGTGACACTTTTTTCCATCTCAATTCATTTTTATTTTCTTTGCTTGTCAATTATATGCAAAAAATTAAGCATTAAAAATTTTTTTTTTAATTTCCAAATTCTTTCCCTTCCTTCCTTCCTTTCACTCTCTTGGAGAAGAAAAGAAATTCTATATGGATTCTAGATGTAGAGTCTTGCCAAACATTTCCATTCAAGCCATGTTACAAAAGAAAACAGACTGAAAAAAGAACAAAAAAAAGTTTTAAAAGCATCCTTCAGTCTGCATTCAGACTTCATCAGTTTTTTTTTTTCTGGAGGATGATAGGATTTTTCATCATAAGTCCTTTGGAAAGTTCAAACATGTATTTCTGAGAATATCGAAGTCATTTAAAGCTGATCATTATATGATATTGCTACTATTTAGTGTGTAAAGTTCAACTGGTTCTGCTCACTTCACTTCAAATCAGTTCATCTAAGTTTTCCAAAGTTTTTCTGAATGCATCCTATTCTTTATTATAGCACAATAGAATTCAATTACAATCATATGCCATAACATGTCCAGTCATTCCTTAATTGATAAGCATACTTTGAATTTCCAAGTCTTTCACCATAAAAAGAAATGTTATAAATATTTTTTGTACATGTAAGTCCTTTTCTTTTTCCTTTGATTTCTTCTGGGACACAGATCTTCTAATTTGGTATTATTGGGTCAAAGGGTATATGAAGTTTTATAGTGCTTTGAGCATAGTTGCCAATTATTCTCCAGAATTATTGGATCAGTTCTCATCTTCACCAACAGTACATTAGTTTCCCTTTTTTCCCCCAAATCCCCTTCAACATTTGTCATTTTCTGCTGTTGATCTAATAAGTGTAATGTCATATCTCAAGGTTTTCTTAATTTGAAGTACCTGGTACAATGGATAGAGTGTCAAGCCTGCAGTTCAAATCTGGCCTCAGACACTTATTATCTGTGTGCCCCAGGGCAAGTCACTTAACCTCATTTGCTTCAGTTCTCTCATCTACTTGAACCTGAGAAGGAAATGACAAGACATTCTGGTATCTCAGACAAGGAAATCCAAAAAAATGAGGTCAGAAAGAATCAGACACAACTGAAATGACTAAACAGTAATCAATAATTATTTAGAACATTTATTCATATTACAACAGATACCTTTGACTTGTGAAAATTGCCTGTTTCTAATCTTTGACAATTTACCAAATGGAAAATGATCCATATTCTCATAGATTTGACTCAGGTCACTATATAGTTGAGAAATGAGGTCTTTATCCATGAAGCATGTTGTAATCCCTCCACTTCCTTACTTTTCTTACTAATCTCCACTGCATTGGTTTTGTTTGTGGAGAACTTTTTAAATTTCATGTAATATATACATTCTATTTCACATCCTATAATATTCTCCATCTCTTCTTTGTCCATAAATTCTTCCCTTATCAATAGATCTAACAGGAAAAAATTTCCATTCTTCCATAATTTGCTTCTTACCCTTGACGTCTAAATCATGAATATATTTTTACCTTATTGTGGTATATGGAGGGAGATGTACAACTATACTTAGTTTCTGCCAAACTGCTTTCCAATTTTCTCAGTAATTTTTGTCAAATAGTGAGTTTTTTTTCTCCAAAGCTTGGATCTTTGGGTTTGTCAAATATTATATTACCAGAGTCATTTACTACTATTTATTGTGTACCTAATCTATTCCACTGATCCACCACTCTACTTCTTAGCCACTACCAGATTGTTTTAATGATTATTGCTTTGTAATATATTTTGAGATCTGGCACTATTAGGCTGCCTTCCTTTATATTTTTATCATTGATTCTCTACGTATTCTTGATATCTTATCCTCCCAGATGAATTTTGTTGTTATTTTTCTAGCTCTCTAAAATATATATATATATATGGTAATTTGATTGGGATGGTACTGCATAAGTGAGTTAATTTAGGTAGAATTTTGATTTTTATTGTATTGGCTTGATTAATCCAGGAGCAATGAATATTTTTCCAATAGTTTTGTTCTAACTTTATTTATGTTAAAAGTATGCTGTAATTTTGTTTATATAGTTACTGGGTTTTATCTTGGTAGGTATTCTCCTAAGTATTATCTGCAGTTATTTTAAATGCAATTTCTCTTTCTATCTCTTCCTGCTGAACTTTGTTGGTAATATGTAGAAATGCTGATGATTTCTATGAGCTTATTTTATACCCTGCAAATTTGTAGAAGTTAATTATTTCCACTAGTTTTTTAAATTGATTCTCTAGGATTCTCTAAGTATACCATCAGATTGTATGCAAAGAGTGATAGCTTTGTTTCTTCATTGTCTATTCTAATTCTTTCAATTTCTTTTCCTTCTCTTATTGCTATAGCTAGCATGTCTAGTACAATATTAAATAATAATTTTGATAATGGCTGTCTTTGTTCAACTCCTCTTCTTATTGGAAAGGCTTCTAGCTTACCCCCATTAGGGATAATACTTGTTAATGGTTTAAGAGAGACACTATTGTTTTAAGGAATGCTCCATTTATTTCTATGCTTTCTAATTTTTTTAAAATAGGAATTTGTATTTTATTTTGTCAAAAGCTTTTCTGTCTCTATTGAGATAATCAAATGATTTTTGTTGTTTTTGATACAGATATGGCTGATGATGCTTATGGTTTCCCTGATACTGAATGAGCTCTGCAGTCCTACTACAAATCCTACCTGGTTATGATTTATGATCTTTGTGATATTTTGCTATAATCTCTTAGTTAAAATTTTATTTAAAATTTTTGCTTCAATATTTATTAGGGAAATTGGTCTATAGTTTTCTTTCCCTGCTCTTCCTGATTTTAGGAATAAGAATCATATTTGTGTTGTGGAAGGAATTTTAGGAGTTCTTTGCTCATTTTTCAAATGAGCATTTTTATTATTATATTTATTATAAGGTATTAGAATTAGTTATTCTTTAAACATTTAGTAGAATTCACTTGTTTCAACTGGTTCTGGGGATTGTTTTTTTTTTGGGTGCTCATTTATGTCATGTTCAATGTCTTTTTCTAAAATGGGACTATTTGAGTATTCTATTTCCTCTTCTCTCCATCTTGGAAACATTTTTGCAAATATTCATCCATTTCCTTTAAAGCACTAGACTTGTTAGCATAAAATTGGGCAAATTATCTCCTAAAAATTCCTTTAATTTCATTAAATTAAATTTCATTGGTGACAAATTCATCATTTTCATTTTTCATACTGGTAATTTGTTTTTTTTCTTTCTTTTTGAAAAATCAAATTAACCAGTGATTGATATATTTTATTGTTTTTGAATAATATTAGTTTGTAGGTTTATTTATTAGGTCGATGGTTTACTTTTAATTTTATTGGCCTTTGTTTTGACTTTCAGGATTTCAAATTTGGTGTTTAATTAAGGATTTTAAATTTGTTCTTTTTCTTTTTTTTTATTTTAGTTGCATGCCCAATTTATTGCTCTGCTCTTTCTCTGTTGATGTAAGAGTTTAGAGATATACATTTTCCCCAGAGAACTGCTTTGCCTGTATCCCTTAAATTTTAGCATGTTGTCTCATTATTGCCATTCTCTTTAATTAAATTATCAATTATTTCTATGATTTATTTATTGAGTCACTCATTCTTTAGGATTAGATCACATAGTTTCCAATTATTTTTAGTCTACATTTTCCACTGTCCTTTGTTGAATATGATTTTTTTGGCATTATGGTTTTTTAAATATGCATTTAACAATTCTCCTTTTCTGAATTTGATTGTAAGGTGTTTGTGCCATAATATATGATCAGTTTTTGTAATGCGCCATGAACAGAGGAGAAAAAGCTATGCTTTTTTTCTTTTCCCATTCATTTTTCTCCAGAGGTCTATCGTATCTAACTTTTCTAAAATTTTATTCATGTCTTTAATGTCTCTCTTGTGTATTTTATGGTTAGATTTATCTAGTTCTGAGAAGGGAAAGTTGAGGTCCCCTACTAGTATGGTTTTATTATTTCAGTCTGTAATACATTTAACTTTTTCTTTAAGAATTCATAGTTAATATATATTTAGTATTTATATTATTTCATTGTCTATGGTACCCTTTAATAAAATATAACTTCTTCACTTGATTATACTTTTTTCAATCTCAACTTAAAAAAATATCAACTTTGTCTTTCAGGCATAATAGACTTTGCTTCCTTTAGCTCCTTGTATTTATTCTGTGTCTCTTTGTTTTAAGTGTGTTTCTTGTTAACAACACATTGTCAGATCCTAGTTTTTAATCCATTCTTCTCTACTTCCATTTTATAGGTGAGTTTATCCCAGCCGCATTAAATTATGTTTGCATAGTTTGTGTATTTCCTTCCATTCATTTCACCTCTTTTATCTCTCTTTTTTTACACTGCATTTTCTCAAAAGCTTTTTGCTTCTGACCACTGACCACTGACTCCTTTAATCTATCCTCCCTTCTATTAGCCTTTCCCTTTTGCCCTTTCTTGTATTTCTTCTTCCCTCCTACAAAACTATAGGGCAAGAGCAACTTCTATACACAACCAAGTATGTACATTATTCCCTCTTTGAGCCAATTCTAAAGAGAGTAAGGTTCAAGTATCATCACCCCCTCTCCCATCTTTACTTCCCTGGAAAAACATTTTCTTTCATGTATCTTTAATGTGAGATAAATTTTCCTGTTCTTCCTCTCCCCTCATTTCCCAGTAAATCTCTCTTTCCCACTCCTTCATTTTATTTTTTTAAATCATCTCATCATAGTCAACTCACACCAGTGCTCTCTATGTATATACTTCTAACTGCCCTAATACTAATGGAGTTCTTAAAAATTATATTTATCATCTTCCCATATAGGAATATAAACTTTTTATGCTTACCTTTTTCTACTTCTCTTGAATCTTATGTTTGAAAGTCAAAATTTCTATTCATCTCTGCTCTTTTCATCAGAAATGCCTGAAAATCCACTATGTCATTAAATGTTCATTTTTCCTTTGAATGCTTGTACTCAGTTTTACTGGGTAAGTTTTTCTTGGTTGTAATACTATCTCTTTTGCCTTCTGTAATATATTCCATGCCCTCTGATTTTTAATGTGGAATCTGCCACTTTTTTGATCTTGACTGTGACTTCACATCATTTGAAGTGTGTGGTTGTGTGTGTGTGTGTGTGTGTGTGTGTTTAATTGCTGCTAGCAATATTTTCTCCTTAACTTGGGGACTCTGGAATTTCTCCTAGACATTATCATTTTGGCATCTCTTTCAGGAGGTCATAGATGGAGTCTTTCAATTTCTATTTTGTTCTCTGGTTCTAGAATATCAGGGAAGTTTTCCTTGATAATTTCTTGAAATGTGATGGCTAGGCTCTTTTTGAAAGTCCTTTTAGAATTCTTCTGGGAGTTCTTATTGGGTTTGAGTCCAATTCATTTTTTTCTTTGAGGCTTTGCTTGTCACTCTTTTGACATTATTATTTTATTTATCTCTTGATCTTCCCTGTCATCATAATAACACTCCATGGGCAGGCTATTTTTGTTATTTGAAAGTTTTTCTTTACTATTTCATTTTTAAAACTGTATTTAAGTTGATATCTATTCTTGAGGTGCAGGGGGGATTATTGCAAGCATCAGCTTTTTCTAATGGCTTTTTTCAGAGCTAGTTCTGAGATTTCTGTAAGTTTTTGAAGCTTTCAAGGTATAATGATCTAAAGATGAGCATGCCCATTATTCGCTTGGCCTCTGCTATTGTCTTTAACCAGGAAGGGATGTTGTTTCCCTATATCCACAAGTGCTAGCATTCCTCTTGGTCCTAGAAATGTGACCAGGTTCTCTGCTCTCCTGTAGCCATAATTGCTAGTGCTCCTTTCTGCCTTGGAATTGAAAGCAATGTCCCTACTCCCTAGTGAGCCACCAAAAGCATTTTCTATGCTCTTGAACTATGACAAGAGCCCCTGTTTCTTTGTGCCTATAAGTACTAGTGCTCCATTTTGACTCTGAATTGATAGCAGGAACCCTACTCTTTTGTGAGCCACCTTAAACACTGTTATCTGCTCTGGAACTGTGATTAGGCCCCTTGTTCCCCTTTGGTTGCAAGTGCTAATGGGTTGCAAGTGCTAATGCTTCTTTTCACCCTGGGATGATAGACTGAAACTTTGTATAAGCAAGGCAACAAGGTCCTGAACCCAGCACTGGCAAGAGTCCCCTGTAATCTCTTTCTGACCAATTGTTCTACTCCCTTACTGTTTGTAAGCTGAGAGCTCCCAAAGCTGTTTGGCACCAATGTAGTCACCTCCAAGGCCTGCTATTGATGCCTTGGTACAGCCTGAGCTGTACTTCACTCTAGACCTGACCATCACTACTCTGAACCAGATCTTTCTTACCAATCTTCTGACTTGCCAAGACAACAATGTAAATTTCTTTCACTTGACCTTTTGTAGGTTCTGCTGCTCTAGAATTCGATGTGGGGCATTATTTTAAAGTTGTTTGGAAGAGAATTTGGGAGAGTTGGTGAGTTCCTGCTCTAACTCCACCATCTTGGTTCTACCCCCAAATCAAATGATATCAATCTGTGATCAATGGATCTGACTTCTTAAGGAGGAATATATATATATATATATGTCAGAGAGTGTGGGTGGTATGAATGTGGATGGGAAATTTCAACATCATTGGTTTAAAGTCAAGAAGAAATTACCAAATACTTACTATGTGCCACAGGGGTCCATGACACAAAAATGATTAGGACCCCTTACATTAAAGGAATGCTGTGGTTCATTATTATGTGAAGTGAATTTCTAACACCTACTTTGTCTTCTTTTTTAAAAAGTAAGTCCAAATGGAAATATCAATTTTGATTAAAGATATACACTCATGATCATTGGTAATAGAAGAATGGCAGAATTGTATTATAAGATTTAACATTAAAATAAGAAAAGTTTAATATCTCAAATATCTATAATCTAATCAGTACAAGGACCACCTCTACCTACAGTTTCCATTCTTCTCTAATTTAGCACACAGTCTTTAAGAATAACCTCCCCCCCCAAAAAAAAATTTCCCCATGGTCAACTTAGCATGAATATTTTTATTTAGTTAAGTTGGTCCATGGACAAAACACTATTTGTCATGTGGGCCAGACTTGAAGCCTTTCAAGCTTGATAGGATTGATTCTGCTGGTATAGTGTTTTGAGAACCCAGGGTCACCAATACATCACAGAAATGTTTTATAGTTGGACTTGAGTGGAGAAATGGGATGATATCATTGATCTAGAGCTAGAAGGGGCCTCAGAAGCCCTTTTGTCCTTTTGTCCATCCCCTCAGTATCAACAAGTGACAAAGACAGGATCTGAACTTCAGAAAATAATTTATATTTGTTAATCAGTCATCTCAAAAAAGTGCAGAGATTGTTAGGACTGCTATATAATTTGATTAAATCTGATGACATACTTCCAAGATAAATAAGGTACCAGTGACATTTTTGAACTTTAGACATTGATGGAGAAGAGGAAAGAGGATCGCTTTTAGAACTAGACAACAAAAGGTCCAACATTACACACACACACATTGACTTCCAGTGGAAGGCTTTTCACCTTTAAGATATACCGTATTTTAAAAGTTTTGCCATTTATCATGCCTTTCTAAATGCTATTTACTGCTATTACTGACCATTTCCCACTCTATCTGTCCTTATTATAAAGCAAGTACAAGGAATCTTAATAATAGTTAATTCTTTGTTTGCACTATTCATTTCTTCTTTATTATAACATAACTTCATTAGGAAATTTGGCATTGAAAATTGTCTTGGCAGAAAAATCTCCATTTACCTCTATCACTGTAAGAGTATTAGAAAAAGTGAATTAAAAATAATATCTTTGTTCCATTAATTCTATCAAATAACTTAAAGTTCAAATTGAATTTTTAAATATAGAATGGATTAAAATGTTTTGGTTTCATTTTTTATTTACAAGGGTGAAATCTTTAAAATCATGATTTAAAAATAATCTTTAGTGAGTTGAATGTGAGAGAAATGAAAATTTGAATATCTTCTTATTTTTGCTGTATTGAATATCTTGCTAAATCAAAATTTCACTTTGCTCTCAGTCTCCATTCTTTCAAAGTAATATAAAAAGGAATTCAAAGGATGCTTCTAAATTTCAACAATTCATGATTTAGTTGTTAGTAATCTACTCTCTACCACTACTCTTTTAGGTACTCAAGAGTTGCCATGGTTTAAAAAAAATATTACTTGGGAGACAATCTTCTGGTGATGAGCCTATCTATGCTTCATGAGGCTACTTCTAAGATCATGGATGTACAATCCAGTGTTAGGCCCATGCTTAAAATCTTTCAGATCCATGAGTCACCTCCAGGCCATGAAGAAGTATCAGAAGAAACCTTTGATGGAATAGTCATAAAACATATTGCCAAAATATCACTTACTACATTTATGATTTCTTTGTGTCCAAATACTTATGTTAAAATTTATTTGTTGGAAGAAAAATCATAATACAAACTTGATTGTATTTTCTTCTTTTGTGTTTTATTTTTTTAAATGGAGAACCAAGTGGCTTAGAAACCTTATGGAGCATTTCTCAAATCAGTTTTGATATAGCTACAATAACATGATAAGGTCAAAAACATCTCTACTGATCATTTAGGAAAACTAGATATTGTCACTTAAATGTTTAAATCAATAATTAATGTCTGAAAATGCATTTGGAAGCCATTCATTTCTCCCTTCACATTGTATGGAATAAACATTTTTTGGTATAAATATTGTGTGCACCTAAACATCTTTTTCATTTTCTTTTTCTTTTTAGATTATAATCAATCTCCTAAGGTAGAGCCCATGTCTATATGCTTTTTTTTAGGTATTATGAAATAGAATTAATAGTCCTGAACTCTGAAGATTTGAGTTTGGGTCTGATTGTAACACATCTCATGCTACTTACACTTATATAAATGTCTGTTGATTATAATTGCGGTAGGTGTGCATGTATGTGAACATTGTAGCCCAATTCTGGCATTGTTTGCTACAGAGTTGAATTCAGCACGAAGCACTTTTGTTTTGGGAATTCACCTAATGAGTTTTAAGTTTCTGAAGTACCCAAAGGAAATTTCAACTAGTAACAGGCAGTTGAGGTTTGCAAAAGGGCATATTTAGGCTTAGTGTAAGGGAATAATAGCTTATTAATAGAGCTACCCAAAAGTAGAATGGGCTGCCTGGGCTCCGACTAAAGGGCTTTCAAGAAAAAATCTCTTGTTAGGTATGTCCTGGAAGAAATTCTTGTTCAAGTATAAATTGAACTGCATGGCTTCAGAGCTCCCTTCGGAAGCTGTTGTTCAATCATTTTCTTTTGTATCTGATTATTTGTCACACATTTTGGGGGGCTTTCTTGGCAGAGATACTAGAGTGGTTTTCGATTTCCTTTTCTAGTTCATTTTATAGATGAGGAAACAGAGGCAAACAGGAAAAAGAGACTTACACAGGATCACACAGCTAATTAGCGTCTGAGGTCACATTTGAACTCAAGGATGACATCAATCTATCTACTATGTCACCTAGTTGAGATTTTATGATTTTATCTAGGAGGTAACCGCATGATAAAGACCCAAAGAGAGAAATATCACAAGACTGTAATGCAAAATTTAGAAGGATTTCAAATTATCCTTAATTTGTAAAGTCTTCAACAGATACTCATATAAAATGCCTCAAAAGTATACTTTCATTTAATTTTAAAACATTTATTAACTAACTACAGGCTGCAGTCAAAAGAGTGCTAGATTTGGAATTGGAAAAAGAAAAGAACGAAGTAACTTTTAGTAGCTACTATTCACCAGACACTTTATTTACGTTATCTCATTGATTTTCCTATAAATTTTGGTAGATAGGTGAATTATTATCCTGAAGATAGAAACTGAGGCATAGGTTAAATGACTCAGTAAATGTCCAAGGGATGATCTGAATGAGGACCTTCTTGACTCCAAATCAAATGCTCTATCTGCTGCCTCAGCATAAAGGTCTTGTGTTGGCATCCTGACTATGCTCTTTACAACCTATATGACTTTGGACAAATTACTTAACCTCCCCGTTCCTTAATACTCTTAAATGCAAAGTAAGGGGGTTTGGATTCGATTACCTTCGAAGTCCCTTCTAGCCCTAACCAATGATCTTATTACGTCCTGGACACTGTTAATCAAGTAATTTCCAGTCTTTTCTCTGATGCTTCTGTTATTTATGTTTTTGTTCTGATAAGTTTTACTGATGTGATATTTTTAGATCAATAACTATTTTAAGTCAAATAGTTATAGTGGACAGAAGCTTTTGGATTTAGAGGACCTAAGTTTCAATACAGCTCTCTGATTTATTCCAAAGACCACGAAGAAGGCTCAAACAGGTGCTATGGAGAGTTTAGAGCTTGGTCAGACATTGAAGATGCCAGTCATTCACTACATTCTGAGTCATCATCAGTCATCCTGACTTTTATCTTGCCATTGGACTTTGATGACTCTGGAAGAGAGAGTGAAGCTGACGACTGTGCACCTATATCTCATTTAAATACAATTCACAGACAAGTCAAGACATTATCTCATGATGTCATTGGCTTTCTTTGAAATGAAGGATGAACAACAATATTACTGATGTAACCTTGCACTTCAGTCATTTAAGCTTAATCTTCTGAATCACAGCCTTCTCATTTGTCAAAAGAGAATAACTGCACTAACATTTTTATATTCTCACCAGGCATTTATGATTATTTAGATAAATTACTTATAATGAACTATGAATAACTTATCATCATCATCACTATCAATACATTCAAGGTATCTGGAGTAATGATGTCATGCACAAACAGAAATGGGGACTACTAAACCTTATATAAGGATCCCCATCAGCACATATTTGACTTAAAAAACATAGATTAATATTATATACATATTATTGAAATTTTATTTTCTTTAAAATTATTTCCCAATTGTATCTTAATATGATTTTTTTGTCATACCTGGGAGTGTTGCAGGCTGAAGAGCAACTCATGGGCACAGTCTCAGATACTTCCTGGCCAGAAAAGTCACTTAACTCTGTTTGCCTCAGTTTCCTCAGTGGTAAAATGAGCTGGAGAAGGAAATGGTCAATTATTTCAGTATCTTTGCCAGGGAAACTCCACATTTAGTCATGAAGGGTTGTACATAGCCGAAAAATAACTGCATGACAACAGAGAATAGTGAGAGGCCTTACTTCTTGTTAGAAAAAAGGAAGACTTATCTTTCTGGGCTCTTTTGTACTTAGTCCTATTTGAAATGAGATTTTTTCTAGGAGTCTCTGAAATCATAGTACAGACAGCATAAGTGAATGTTGAAAGGCTAAACTAGAAATAAGAAATCAAATTCGCTATCTGGACTTCTACCAGTGTCATCAAACTAAAAGAAGAAATGAATGCTTGTTGCTTGCATTTTGCCTTAGAATCCCACAAATTAACACTATGCTGTATTCTATTTTTATTTATTTTGTTAAGCATTTCCCAATCATATTTTTATCTGGCTCAGATGCACTCTGGATTACAATATTGAGAGCCATATGCAGCCTCGGAGTTTGACATCTCTGCAAACGAGTGATTTTCTAAGTGTTGTCTGTGGGCCAATTCTGGTGTTAAAAAGGAACAAGTAGGCTTAGAGGTCCATGGAAGAAGGTTTGAGGTAAAAGGGAGAGTCCTTTAGTTTATATAGAAATTCGAAAGCCCAAAACCCCCCACTGTGGTCCTATGATCCTAAGGCTGGTGGATTGCTTGAGCTCAAAAGTTCTGAGCTTCAGTAAGCTAAAGATGGCACCAGTATGGTGAGCTTCCAGGAGAAGGAGTCCATCAGGCTGCCCAAGGAGGAGTGAATCAATGCAGGTGGGGAAAAGGGAGCACGTTAAAGCTACTGTGCCTATCAGTAAAGGGGTCAGGACTCATCTGAGTGAAATGCTGAAAAAGCCGCATCAACAACAAGCTATTCTGCAAACCATTCTAGCTTTCCTGAGTCTTTTTAAAGTCTCCCGTAGCCTGACTCAGTGCTCTAGGATAAATTAGCATCTGGTAATAGAAAACAATTCCGAGAAGAGTTCTAAGCTCATAACACGGTCTAAAAGGTCCATTGAACTTTTCTTATGAAATCCTGAAATGTGCCTTTCACGGCAGTGACTGCTTCTGGACAAGCATGCAGCTAACAGAATTGCAAGAATCCGAAAACTGATTTGAAGCCCGAAAGATAAACTCAAAAAGAAACAAAATAAACCCACTGTGTCGAGCTCTGAACTCAAACTGAAACCAGCAGTGTCCCTGCTCCTTCTGCATGGACTGAAGGTCATTTAATACTCATGCAGTTTCCTCTTCAGTCCTATTTTGAGACTTGCAATAGCTCACATTTCAACCTCGATCGTCCAGTTGTACAAGAACGCCTGGCCTTGTAGGTCTTTTATTTCAAGTGAACTTCTCGGTTTTATCAATAGAGGGCGCTGTAGTACTGACTACTGTTCCTCGCTTAAAAATAGCACATTACTTGCAAATAAAATGGCAATCATCGAGATAATGTTTTTGAAGTGGGTTGTGCTGAAAAGCTTTGGAAAAGCGTGCCTCACAACTTGAAGAGGGAAGATCTTAAAGTTCTATAGAAATGAATACTAAGCACCGTCGTATTCCGAATCATTTTAAGGTCTCGATTGTGTTTCCTCTAGTGAAAGGACGGGGTCAAAGTAAATTTGAAAGATAGAGTGGCTGGGGAAGGCGGCCCTGGGTTTAATCCTTGATCCTGGGGAGGTCTAAGCGCTGGAGCTCTTAAGGTTAAGAGTTCTGAGCTGGCTAAAGCCAATTGGATGTCTGCACTAAATTTTTATGGCAACCATATGATGAGTTCTGGGAAAGCCGGTGGGCTGCTTACAGAAGGGACAAACCAGCCCGGAGGGGAAAATGGGACAGGCTAAAGCTTCCGTGTTTCAAATAGCGATTGGGATGGTGAGTGGCAGTTGAGTTTCCAGCCTGCTTAAGTTTGGGAGGTTCGGTCTATAAATATACTTATAAATAAGTAAGTAATTTACTTACGAGGATTAATTGATGTTAAAATAAGCCGTTCTTCACTTAAAAAGTATTTGATCATTATTTCAAAAAATGTATCATTTCCTCTTTGGGGGCCTTGTCTTGAACATGCTTATGCCATGCAGATGATAGCCCTTTCACAAGTGTTCAAGTATTAGCTACTATGAGTAAAAAACCACAAAAGAGCAAAAAAACGGAGTTACTATGAGTAAAAGCAGAAACAACAAAACCCCCCAACAAATGAAAAACCAAAGAGAGGCTGAAATCCAAAGAGAACACAAAAGCTTGTATTGGCATACATATATAATTTACATATTTTAAACAAATTATAAACAATGTGGAGTTTGTTGTCTGGCACAGAACTTTTTAATGTTGAATTAGTTATTTTTTTTTTTTGGTGGTGGTGGTGAATACAGTTATTTTTTTAAAAAAGGATAAGGAAAAAATATTGAGGGAGGCAAATTGGCCTTATACAAGAACACTCAGAAATCCTTTGCCTTTGATCATTTGTCCCTGATTATCTTTGGGTGCAGACATGGAGCCTGATTTGGAAGAAGCCTCCCTTATGTGTCACTGATTGTCTTGTGATCAAACTTATCATTTAACCTGAGAAGTAAGTCTCTTTTGCTCTTGCCCTACCAGACTTTGGTTGAGGTCTTGGTCTTTTGAGCCCTAATTCTGCATATTGGCACTGTCCTATCGGTATTCCTGCCAGATTCCCACTTCTTCCTCCTATCCTGGAGACAGACTTCTAAAAGGAGAGGGAAATATAGGTAAAGGAAAATGCTTTTCCATTTTCTCTACCCTCAGTTAGTGATAGGTGGAATAATAGAAATAGGTAGCAAAAGCCAAATATCCTTGATGAGGTGACAGTGGTTAGAATGATGAACTTCAGTCTGAAGAGATCTGAGTTCAAATTCCTCTTCAGACACTTACTAGCTGTGCAACACTAGGAAGTTTCAATTTTTCATCTGTAAAAGAGGGATGATAATTGCACCTATCTTCCAGGTTTGTTATAAGAGGAAAATGAGAAAATGTTTATAAAGTGCTTTGCAAACCTTAAAATAATATATAAATGCTGAGATCACCATCATCATCATCATCATCATCATCATTATTTTAAGAGTATTTGGATTGTTTTTTTTTTCCAGGAGAATGCAAATTTTAATAGGGAAACTCAAAAAGTAAAAAAGCCTGGTAGCTAATCATTTGGCTATGACTTTTCCCAACATAGTTAGGCCAGTCTTTAGACAAAGACAGGATCTGTCGGATGTCATGCTGAGAAGTAATGTGCAATAGTGAATTGACTTTCATACATTTACTTGCTATATGAAAGTCACTTAACTCCTAATTTCCTCATCAGTAAGATACTCGAAATTCCTAGTTCAAAGGGTTGTTTTGAAGGAAGTGTTATAGAGACATCAGTTATAATTGTCAGAAGCCTCCATGGCTTCTTAGGTCTCCCTGAGTTTACCCTCTCCCAAGAAGCCTTCCAGAACCTCCCCTCCAGAATCTCCAGGCCCATCATCAGGTGATTTGGGGTTGTGCTTGAAAAGATAAATATCCTATTAATATTTGTAGATTCCTACCTGTAAGGGAAAAGATATCGTTAGCCAATATTCTTATATAGAAAAAGAGAAGGTAAATTAGCTGATTTTAGGAGTTACAAAATAGGATTATGGTATCATAAGTTTAGAGCTGAAAGTGATCTTAGAGGTCATAGAGCCCAAATCCCTCATTTTCAGATGAGGAAATTGAGGCCCAAGACATTAGGTGACATGTTCAAGACCATGCAGGAAATAAATGTTTGAGTTATTATTATAAAAAAGTCTTACTACTTTCCCATATGTGTATATATGTAATATTTAAGTACAAAATATAGAAAGATAACATATGTATCTTTAATATATTTATATGTATTTTATAGATGAGTATCTTCACTCATTCCCCTGTTTTCCATTACTTGTCTTGAGGGTGGGTATAGGGAGATATTTAAAATCTCTTATTTTCATTTGTATGGGGAATTGGACCTGAGGAAAATTTTCCAAAGCAAATCTCCTTTCTTTCTTTGAATTTATTCCTTAGAAAGATACCCAAGTTTGCTGAGAAGGAAAATAATTTGCCCAGGACCATACATTTGTGTTAAAGATGGAATTTGAACTCCGGTCTTTCTAACGGGGAGGCTAAATCTCTAAATGCAATATTAAGATAACTCTATAATTGTCCCCCATTAAATTTTATAATTTCCCTCATGTACGTGATAAAATAATGCTCATTATTTTATTTTTATTTCAGGCCATGCAAATGGCCTGAAATATTAAGAGCAGATTAGCCCTGCAACATTAACAGACTTGCTTTTGAACAGATGCTTTTCTTATTTTTCTTCAGAAATGTATTTTTTTTCCAGTTAGCTCTAAGAAATAGGTGTGTTTGCATCCTGCGTAGCCTTTTAAAGCTTGCCAAAAATTATCAGTGAGTCAGGACTCATGTGAAATGGCTTTTATGTCAATATAGTTGAAAGTTGTTTTCTGAGTGGTTAACTACCTTGCCTGATTAAATAACCAAACAAAGGTGGGACAAGGAAGGCAGATTGATTTGACTGGTATTGTTGCTCTCACCTGAGATAAGCTGCCTCCCTTTCTGTTCTTGTTTGATCTAGAACACAAATTGTTTCTTGTTCCTCCCCTCAAAAGAGATAGCAGCTGCTGCTTGGTAGAGAGATTAATCTACCACACACTTGTTGGTTCTCATTAAAACCATTTTCCCAAGTATAACATCATGAACTGATTTTTATGGCTTCCTTCCTTCCAGTGCAAAATGACTATTCTTGACAGATCTACAAGCTTTCTAGCTTCCTGAGCAAGAGGAGCACATATCATTAAGAAAACGAAAGAAGCTGAAGCATTTATTTATTCTGTCTTCTCAGTCTAACAAATAAAAATTCTTAGAGGGTCACTTCTGAGGAATAGAAAAGAGACTCTGAGCTCTTTGAATCAATCAACCAATCAATCAATCAGCCAGTCAACAAGCTTTTAAGTATCTGCTATGTGCCAGGAACTCTGCCAAGTCCTGGATATACAAAGAATGGCAAAAACCAAAAACTAAAACAAAGAAAATAACAGCAAAAACACTCCCTGCCCACAAGAAGTACCCATTCAAATGAAGGAGAGAACATTCAAAAAATTGCATCCCCTTACTAGATATGTACAGTATAAATGGAAGGTAATCTCAGAGGACAGACACTAGCAATGGAGCAGGATCATTATTGTTCATTCATGCCTGACTTCTGTGAAGTGGCTTTTTCTTGGCAAAGATACTTAAGTGGTTTTTTTGCCATTTCCTTTTATAGCTCATTTTACAAATGATGAAACTGAGGAAAAGTTAAGTGACTTGCTTAGGGTCACACAGCTAATAAGCCCAAGACCAGATTTGAACTCAGGAAGGTAAGTCTTCTTGACACCAGGCCTGGGTACTCTATCCATTGTGCCACCTAGCTACTGAAAGGAGGGAATATAACAAGGGAAAGTAGGAAAGGTGTGTGCTTTGAATCTTACAGAGAAAATAAGGAGGGCGAGCAATATCAGACATTAAGAATAGTAAAAAGGCAGAAAATATTGAGCTGGAGTGTTGGGTGTAAGATCAGCAAGAAGTCCAATATCTTTTGGTTATAGAGTACTGGGAAGACGGGAAGAGGGGTAGGTAGGTGGCTTAGTGGATACAGAGCCAGGACTATAGATTGGAGGTCCTGGGTTCAAATATGACCTCTGTCTTAAAAAAATAAAAAAAAGGGAAGGGATGTACCCTCAAAAGGGAGGCTTGGGCTTTGGTAATGAGAGGGAGGGAAAAAGAGAGAACTCCCTTCCTTCCCTGTAAAGTGGGGTTCAGGGAGACAGCAGATGTAATGAGTTGGCTCAGAGAGAGGAGAGGGGGTTTGAAGATTTTCCCCCTTCTGCCTTCCTTCCTTAACTAAAGCTGCTCTCCCAGATTCACTCTTGTCCCTCTTGTCCCCCCTTCACTACTCGAGACCCAAAAGGTCTCCCCTTCATCCGTTCACTCACACTTAGCTTGGGGAACAGATAACTTTTTAATGTTAACTCAATCAGGTACTACAAAAGGAAATAACGGGCAGGGAAGAATGGGGAAAGGAAAGTGGGGAAAGGGGGTCCCTCTATCTAAACCCTTTTCCTTCCCTACTGGAGTTTGGGGGGGACTCAGGCCTTGGCAGCCGGAGCCCCCCAAGAGAAAGTCAGGTTGACTCACCCCTGGGCAACAGGAGCTGAGGTAAAATCTGCTCAGTTTCTCTTCAGAAAGTCCCTTAAATTGGGAAGTGTTGGAGGGAAGAATTTCCAGTCACCAGCAGGAAAATGGGTAACCCTCAGGAGAAAGTCTTTATCCACCTTCTCTCTTGGATGTCTCAAGACTGAGAGACCCTCACTGCTCTCCAGCCAGAGTCTTCTCTCTTCTGGATTTCACTCCTGGGGCCCCTCCCCCATTGAGGTGATCAATTTCATATACTCTTCAGTCTGGCACTTTTTCTCTAGTGCCAGCCTCTATCACGCCTCAGATACTTTCTAGCTGTGTGATATTTTGCAAGTTACTTAATTCTCATTGCCTAACCCTTACTGCTCTTCCACCTTGGAACCAATTCTTAGTATTGATTTTAAGATGGAAGGTAAGGGTTGTTTTTTTTTTTTAAGCTCATTTCTTTCCTTTTATTTTTTAGCCATTTCCTTCTGTCTAAGCAATAGGGTTAGACAATAGGGGTTAAATGACTTGTCTATGGTCATACAACTAGGAAGCGTCTGAGTCCAGATCTGAACCCAGGACTTCCCATCCCATCTCTAGCTGGCTTTCAATCCATTGAGCCACATAGTTGTCCCCTGTACTTATTAACTTTATGCTTTAGGCTAGGCACTATGTTAAATGTTTTAAAATATTATATCATTTTATTCTCAAATAGACCCTGAAGGGGGAAGAGCTACTATTATCTCTGTTTTATAAGTGAGGAAACTATGGTAGAGAGAAGTTAATGGATTTTTTGAAGGTCACACAGCTTAGTAAATGTCTGACACTGGATTTGAACTCACATCTTCCTCTCTTGAGGTCTGGCACTTTATTTCACAAGCTGCTAGTATTAGACTGAAAAAACAGGAAGGGGCAAGTTTGGGACAGGCTTTAAATGTCAAAGGGGTCATATGAAGATTCCCAGCATTCTGGTACAGTGGAGAGAGTTCCACTGGCTTTAGAGTCGAAGACCTGCACTGACATACAGTCTTTGATATTTCGCATCATGGCTGTACCCAATTAATTTCCCTAGGTCAGTTTTCTCATCTGTAGAATGAAGGGGCTGGACTCATATGTTCTCTGAAGTCCATTCAAATTCTAATGCTACAATCCCCAAAGAGGTCTTACATTCAATTTACTCAATGATACTCAGAAGCTCAGTGTTGGAAAGGACCTTAGGGGCCAGTTAGTCTAATCCATACCTGACCCATCTTCTGAAAGCCTCCAAAGCAACCATGTCATCTGGGATGAGCTCTTGCACTTGGCTTCATCAAGAATTCTCTTTCTTCTCTAAACAGAGGACCAATGAGTAAGTCCCTACCTTTCTTGGGGAGAAGATTTTAGTGTCCAAGGCAAAGATGAACCATCCTATAAGCTTAGAAACTCCTCTACAACCTCACCAACAAACTTAGCCAACCATAGTTTAAAATCTCTAAAATGTGTCTGTTGGAAATATGACTTTTTTCCGGAGTGATAATAGCAAGATGATATGGACAAAGATATGCAGAGATGGTTAATCAATTGAATTTATATTTCAGAACTTGGCATTGTTTTTCACACAACAGGTACCCATGGATCAATTAATTTATGAGCACAATCTCCCTCTTGGAATTACTTTGTATTTATTTGTGTATATGTGTTATCCTTCTAGGAGAATGTAAGATCTTTGAGGGCAAGGACTGTTTTGTTTGTTTTTAAATCCCCAGGGCTTAGCAATTTCTAGCAAACACTTTTGTTTGTTGTTATTTTAGTCATATCTGACTCTTCATGATCTCATTTGGAGTTTCTTGGCAAAGGTACTAAAGAGGTTTGCTATTTCCTTCACCAGCCAATTTTACAGAGGAGGAAACTGAGGCAAACAAGATTAAAAGACATGCCCAGGCTCACATGGTTACTAAGTATATCTGAGGCTGGATTAGATTTCAGGTCTTCTTGACTTCACTCTATTCACTGTGCCACCCAGCCTGCAAATTACAAATCTATTACAGAATATTTGCTAAATGAACTGTAATTATTATTTTAAATTTCTACCCCTTTGTCTTGATCAATGACACATGTAAAACCTAGTGGAATTGTGCATTGGCTATGGGAAGGGGTAGAGGGGAGGGGAGGGAAAGAACATGAATCTTGTAACCATAGAAAAATATTCTAAATTCATTAATTAAATAAGATTTTTCAAAACAAAACAAAAATAAATAAGTTTCTAACCCCTTTGACTTTGATCCCTTCCTCTCTACTTGTTTCAGTCCTGTCTCCTTGTTCAACGTTCAGCACAAGTTCCAACTCTCCTATGAAGCTTTCTCACCTTTGTTTGTATTGATACCTATTGCCATTAGATTCCTATAAGACTTAATTTTGTAATCCCCATTTGTCATTTATTTAAAATTTTTCTAAATCCTCACCTTCCATCTTAGAATCAATACTGTGTATTGGCTCCAAAACAGAAGAGCGGTAAGGGCTAGGCAATGGGGGTCAAGTGACTTTCCCAGGGTCACAAAGTGGGAAATGTCTGAAGCCATATTTGAACCCAGGACCTCTCATCTCTAGGCCTGGCTCTCAATCCACTGAGAATTTTAAATTCTTAACATGAGTGGTTCTCTAAGTGGGGTCCTCAGACTTGTCTCTTATCTTGCTCAGATTTATAATATGTCAGTATCTATGCAGTTTTCTTTTCATGAATTTTAGTTAAATTAATAAAACTGAATATTGCCTTTTACTATTAGCTATTTACATATATGTTTTCTTTGTAAATGAGCTGGAAAAGGAAATGACAAACTACTCGCATATCTCTGCCAAGAAAACCCTAAATGGGGTCACAAAGAGTTGGATTTAACTGGAACAATGCAACAACAACAACAACAATGACGACGACGACGACGACGACGACGACCACGACGACGACGAGGAGGAGAACAAAAGATAAATCTTGATTAAGTTACAGTGGAAAGAAATGAATCAAAATGACCTGATTGCTTTGGTGCCTCTCAGAAGACAGATCTCAGTGACTAGAGTTGCTACAACTCCTGGGAGAATAGTCTCTTGTCAGGAGAGACAGCCCTTTGTTCTCATATTATTGAGCAGAAGAACACAAAGATTAAAAGATACAACATAAGAGAGCAATGGATGAAGACCTTTCCATGCTCACTTTCCCCACTTGCAATTTGAACAGTGCAAGTTCAGTAGGAAATGGAATCATATGTCAATCAACTATGGTTCAACCAACAAATATCTATTAAGCTCTTACTATATGTCAAGCCCTGTGCTAAGTCTTGAGAATACAAAGACAAAAGTTAAACAGTCCTTACACTCAATGGGCTTACTTTCTACATGTAAACAAATGCAGCAAATATGTAAAATAACACAAAACTACAAAGTAGTTTTGGCAAAGGGTACCCTAGCAACTAAATGGACCGAGAAGAGTATCATGAGGAAGGTGACAGTAGAGCTGAATCTTGAGGAAATTAGAGATTCCAATCATTCTAGAATACATTCTAGATTTGGGGGACAGTCAGTGCAAAAGCATAGGGCTAAGAGATGAAGTGTTGTAAGAGAACAATAGCAAAAGGAAAATAAAGTACAAGAATGCTCGAAAGGGAGGAAGAAGCTAGATGGGGAAGAGATGTAAAAAAATTCTGTAAGGGGGCAGATCTATTTTATCCTAATTATGCCAATTATAGGGTGGCATACCCTGGGAAAGAATTCCACGTTAACAAATAAAGAGGGGACCCAGGCCAGCTTGTTTATAGATAGGTTTTATTGGGGTTACTTAAGTTATTTGGAGGAGTTTATTCCAGAAAAGTTAAATTTCCTGGGCGGCAGCAGCAGGGCAAAATTACCCTTCTTAATCTTTCATTCTTCTTTGTTCAGTCTTTGAGTCTGCTATTCTCGAAATCTACTTACTAGCCCTGGCACACACAATTCACCTCCTGTCTCAGTTCCTGGAAGAACCTTCTAACCTTGAACCCTGAACCTCCAGCCTCTGTCTTAGAATCTTTAGTTTCCTTGAAGACTCTTCTTAAGCTCCATCTCCTCCAGGAGGTCATTCTCCTTCTTCCCCTAATCTACCTCCCAAGATACTAGCATCCCTTCTAAGTTTATCTTTAATTTACTCTATATTTATCTTGTATGTTCCAGTTTACAGTCTCCCCCATTAGAATGTAATCTTGAGGGCAGAAATGGTTTTTGCTTTTTCTTTGCAGTTCCAATGCTAAAAAAGTGTGAACTCCAATGCTTAGCACATAGTAAACACTTAATTATTGACTGAATGATTGAAATAGTCCTTTTCTTAGTTGTTGCTGAAGAGGACCTATGACATCACAGGTTGATGTCTTGAGCATGAATTGGATTTAAGTGAAGCAGAGTTGCACATAATTTGGGGAGACAAAGTCATCAACCTCACTCTTTCTTCCAGTCCCCAAAGTCTAGTGGCAAGACAAAAGTCAGAATGACTGGTGATGATCTGAGATGCAGTGGATGACTTTAGAGCCTTTGATGTCTGACCAAGCTCTAGGTACTTCACAGTACCTGCTTCAGCCCCCTTCATAGCCATTAGAATTGTTCTCACCTGCCCATTCTGTTGGAGGAAGTCTTCACATGGCTGGAGTAGACATTCTCCTAATTCACTGATGGTTTTGAGGCTCATTGGTTGCACTTAAGCTGGTTTAGCTCATCTGGCAAGAGTTTTACCAGGATATAACCACTGTACATGCTACATTTTCTTGGAACCACAGGTGAGAGGATTGGGTGAAAAGGAGACACCAAAGGTGAACGATCAGCCCTGGCAAAGGGCTCAGCTAGCGTTCCCACTAGAGTTGCGAGTCTTCCTGGAAGACTGTATACAAAACTCTTTTATCAGTAAAGTAAGAGTTGAAGTCTTCAGCTAAGATGAGAGTGTGCGAATCTTTGAGATGAGATTTGGTGTAGCTTCTGTGGGGAGTAAAATAAAAAGAACCAATTAGAAGCAATAAAAATGCTTTGATTCAGGGGGACACAGGCAAAATTGGATAACATAATAGGTAGTGTACCTCATGAGTACAAGTGAGTGGTCTTCCACCTCTTTTTAGCAGTTCATGTGTTGGAATGGAGATGAACAATGGAAAGATTCCAGGATTCAGTGATGGAAAGGGATGACTGTAGATAGGATGAGGGGGGTAAGAGATTACAGAGCATGTGGAAAGCATAGAGTTGAATTGGTTAACTGTAGGATCAATATTGGGGAGGAAGGAAAAGTCAGAACAGTCAAAGCATAGCCTGAAAAAGTACCAAGAGAAATGGAAGATTGGAGGTCCTGATAAAAGCAAAGAATGAGCTTAGGACAACATGACATGATGGGAGGTTATAATCACTTTTTTTAAAAAGTGGAACAATTGTGGAGAATGGTGAGATCTAGGGTATGACTGTGTGTGTGTGTGTGGCAAAGTGAATAGAAGAAGGACATAGGGTTAAGGGAGACTGAGGAACTAAGAAGTTGAACATAGTTTCTCACTTTTTGAATTAATTATAGATGAGAGAGACAGAGACAGAGTATGTGAGGGAAAAAAGAGCTCATGGCTCAGTTGTGGCAGAGATTTGGCTGACACTGATCTAGTTCACCTCATGTTTAGATAAATAAGTATCATAAAATACTTTGTTATCAAGGACAACTGACTGAATGATTCCTCAGTATCACCTCATAAGAAAAAATGTATGTGGAAATAAACTTGCAAATGTATATACTTTTCCCATCTGTGCTCTTAACCAAAAGAAAAAAGAGACATTTGTGAAAACATCATCCCATTTTTATATTTTTCCATGCTTGACTTAAAAAAATATAGCCCGATGCTGGGCTCAACACTCATATTCACTGGTAATGTAGAAATGGCTTCAAGTTCCAGTGTTAATAGGTGGGGTCTGAAATGCTAGTCTAGGTTCAACTCAAATTCAGCAAAGATTCTAGTTTGAAGCACTTTCTCAGTTTTGTTTGGATTTCCATGTAGACTTTGATCGAATCTACGTTCTTTACTCTCTCTAGTATTCCTCCTTCTTAAGTGGGTGTGAGGGATGACACAGGTCTGCTGTGTGTGCTAAAGTACCTCTCCTATTGGCTTTCTGGCACCTGAAGTTGCTTTACCAATTGACTTGTTATTTCTCATTACTGGGGTGTGGGAGGAGAGTATCCAAACAGGGTGAAAAGGTGGGGAAAATAAGCATCACATGAATCATTCTTACCTGAAGTGGATAAAGGAGGTTGAGCACACACATGGTGTTTGGTACACAAACCCATCAAACTCAACTGGCATAGGAAGATGGAGGAAATAGTCACAAGCAAAACAAACCCCTTAATACTAAAAGAGGGACTGAAACGGGGGGAAACAAAGAACTATAGAATCTAAGGGGGTGCCTCAGATCACCTGTTAAACAAGTGAGGAATGGTTGAACAAATTCTTATATGAATATAAAGGCATGCTGCTGTACCATATTGTTTGTTCTTCATTTGGAAGAGGACTAATGATGTCTTGATTTGCAAGTAAGTTGGATTTCAGTAAGCAGAGTTGCACAAAGCCACCAGCTTCACGGTCTCTTTCAGATTCATGAAAGTCCAGTGGCAAGACACAAGTCAGGATGACTGGCAAAGCCCGGGATGCAGTGGATGACTTTGACATCTTACATTTCTGAACAAACTCTAGGCACTCCACAGCACCTTCTTCAGCCGGTTTAAAGAATGGCTGTTGGAATAAATTATTTTCATCTACCCATTCTGCCTGGGGAAGTCTATGCATGTCTAGAGTGACATCACCCTCACTCACTGATGGGTTTAAGGACTATATGGCCACTGTACGTGCCACAATTTCTTAGAGCCACAGGTGAGAGTTGGGTGAAAGGAACCAAAAAAAAAATGAGTAAGGAGATAATTTCAGAATATTCTGGATTGCATGAAGTGATAAGATTGAAGTAAGCAGAATCAAAAGAATAATGTATACAAAGGCAACAGGACACAAACTAACTTTGAAAGATTTCAGAACCCTGACCCATGTTTCCAGAGGACCTAAAATTGAGCATTTTGTCTACTTCCTAAAAGAGAAGCAGTGGATACAGGTACAGAAAGAGACAGTTTTGGATATAGACACTATATGGATTTGTTTTGCTGAACTATTGGTCTATTTTTTTAAGGTGAAAATTGTTTTATCCCTCAATTAGAGATAAAGCTTTGAGTGTAAATATAGATAGAAAAAATATAATATAGATAGAAATATAGGTAGAAAAAAAGACAATACTTTGGTTTTGTTAAATATTAAGGAGCCAATCAAAACTAATAAGCAAATTTGTTCCTTCTGTCTGTGGGCACAATTCTTGACTCCTGGGACACAAAGACAAATGAAAAGCAGTTCTTACCTTCAAGGAGTTCACCTTTTTCTTGGCTGAATGATGGGAAGGCAGCAACATGTAAATAGTTAAATATACAAATAATAATTAGAGGAAGAAAAGGGGGGAACCTACAACTAAGGGGATCACTAAAGGGCTCACTCAAAAGAGAAATATTATCTTTAGATTAGGTGGAGATGAAGAAAGACTAAGAGCATCAAAGATAATTTTGAGTGCTCCATAGTTTTATCTCAGAATATACCTCTATTATCTACTGTTTTTGTTCTTCATTTAGGGAGCAGCTAGGTAATTCAGTGGATTGAAAGCCAGGCTTAGAGAGGGGAGCTCCTGGGTAAAGATCTGGCCTCAGACAATTCCTAGCTGTGTGACCCTGGGCAAATCTTGCCTTGGAACTTGGAACACTCTTCTGCCTTGGAACCAATATACAGTATTGATTCTAAGATATAAGGTAAGGGTTTAATTTTTTTTCCCCCAGGAACAGCTAGGTTGGATCAGTGGATTGAGAGTCAGGCCTTGAGACAGGAGGTCCTGGGTTCAAATCTGACCTCAGATACTTTCTAGCTATGTGACCCTTGGTAAAACACTTAACCCCCATTGCCTAGCCCTTTCCACTCTTCTGCCTTGGAGCCAATACATAGTATGGATTAAAAAAAATAACTACAGAGAACTTCAATTAAAGTATTATAACATTGCACATATATGTGTAAGCATATATGTGTGTGTATGTATACATATATGCTCATATAGATACCCATGCAGTTACAATTTACATAGATGAGGCAGCATAGTGCAGTCAGTAGAGATCAGGCCTTAAAACCGCAGAGACCTGGGTTCAGGTCTTTACCTCAGTCATGCTGGCTGTGTGACTGTGGGCCAGTTACTTAATCACTCAGCATTATAGGCAACATTTTAATATATGCATTTCAGAAAAATGCTTGCTTGTGCTGAATTCTCGCACCTGAGAGCTCCCCGCACCACTGAAATCACAGATCCAGGTCTTATCTGCCCATTATGTAGGTACGTTACCTATAAACATAGAGGCAGGGACTACACGTTCAGCTAGATGAGACATGGACGTACATCCGCGCAGAGGGAAAGGACCTTTAATTTCACTAGTCTGGACAACTTTTTCTACCAGTTCAGGCATTACTTTCTCCTCATTTATAGTCTTACAGAGTTGCTGTGGGTGCCGAGACGATATAGGACTTAGCTGGGATGGCCAAGAGACTGCTTTTTCACCTTCTTTGTCTCCCCAGCCATTAGCACGTATCCAGCAAGTAGCGGGTGATTGAAGCTTCTTGAATGACTGGCTGGATGGCATATTCACATTTTTTAGTGTATACGTAGTGTGCGCAGATAGATAATCAATAGAAAGACAGAGACAGAAAAACAGCAAGTCTTTCTGGTATAGGGCAGAGAGAGTTGATGGTGACTTAAAAAAGACTTCTCATAGAAGAGGAACTTAGCTAAAACTTCAAGAAAGTCCAGGCATGAAGTGATAAGGATCCGCACCAGGGTAGCAGCAATGTCAGAGGAAAGAAGGGGGCATCTACAACATCTGTTACAAAGGTAAAATGATTGGGACATAACTACAGAGTGGATTTATTTATATTGCATGCATATCTGCTATCCACATAGATTTTGCAGGTATATATTAAAAGTATGTGTGTATGGGGGGGGGCTGTGCATATATATTGCTTACATAATTTTTTATCCAGATTAACAGGAGACCACACCATTGTTAAAGTGATTAGAAAGGGACTCGGAGGGAGATCTCTATTCTAGAACAGACTTTTCCATGTGAGGAATGGGACTTACAAAAAAGAAAAGAAAAGAAAAAGAGCTCTATTCAGAGTGGTGTTTCTAGTTGAATTAATTTAAGGTCACTCAAGGATTTCTAGAGCTTTGTTTGGTGGACCTTGGGAAGAACATATAAAGCCTTACTGCTAAAAGGAACCTCACCCAACACTTTCATCTTAGGTTTCAACCACAGAGTTTTGAGATCAGGGAGAGGATTCAGTGGAAAGCAGGGTGTGCCCTGCTATGTCACAGAAGTTAGTCCAAAGGGTAGCATAAAGCTTCAACAAGCCAAGGACTCACAGATTGTAATAGGAAAGTAGGAAGGGGGGGGGAAGAGAGAGAGAGAGAGAGAGAGAGAGAGAGAGAGAGAGAGAGAGAGAGAGAGAGAGAGAGAGAGAGAGAGAGAGAGAGAGAGAGAGAGAGAGAGAGAGAGAGAGAGAGAGAGAGAGAGAGAGAGAGAGATGGAGGGGGAAAGGGGAGGGAGGAAGGAAGGAAGGAAGAAAAAGAGGAAAAGAAAGGAAGAAAGAAAAAGGGAATAAATGAAAAGAGCCATTAAATCTATTCTTTTAGATAGTTTAACTGTACTCATTGTAAGAATCTACTTTTTCATACCTTTTCCTTAATGATAGATCAAATGCCAGGTACTAGAAAAGCACAAAGGTATAATGTGTTTCTAGGAAGTCATGATCATTGGGATCTGTATTCTGGAATCCTCTTCCCTGAGATCAATGCATCAACCAGTAGAGATATCTAAGGGTCCTCCTTAGTCTTTCTTTCACGCTTTGCTAGCTTTTCTGTTGTTGCTGTTTGCTCTCTGCCTTCTCTGCTGAACAATTCTGGAGGAGGAGACCTCGATGAGCAGGAATTTTTTTTTTAATGGAGGATTTAAAAAATAATTCTCTAAGGAAGTAATAAAAGAATTGAGTAGAAGTTTTGTGGGAAGAAAGTGCACAGATTATGTGGGCACACACAAATTACATACGCGCCCACAAGTTTTCAACACCTACACTGTGTGCTCACTGCTGCGCTATGTGGGTTCTGAAAGGAAGACAGAGGAACTATTAAGATTCAGTCCCTATTCTAAAGAAGCTTATATCAAGTAATGTTTTAAACAGTTCAATGACTGCATAATGTGAGAAGTATGTGATTGAGTGCCTACACTAGTGTTGTAGTCAAGAATGAGAACATGGTTGAAGGTTGGAGTGGTCTGGGGAGGTTTCATGGAGGAGAGAGGTGGAGTTCCATGAAAAGCAACCTGGCACAAAGAGACATGGCTTCAGACACTGAAAGAGTTGGGCTCATGTCTTGACTTGGACTCATACTGCCTACTGATTGTGTGACCTGGTCAAGTCTCATGGCTTCTCAATTCCCCCAAACAAGTATATGCTGAAGAACAGGTGTCATTCTGCATTGATAAAGGGAGTTTCCTCATTTGAGAATTCCTTTTACCAGCAAAAGTCATAGATTCAGTGATTAGAAGAAATTAGAGATATCTAGAGAGTAGAGATCAGGAAAAGAGAGAGAAGAAAGGAAAAAAGAGAGGAGAGAAAGGAAAAAGAGAAAGAGAATACAGAAAAAGAAAACAGGGAAAGGAGAGAGATGTAGAGAGACAAGAGAGGAGAAAGAAAGAAGAGAATATAGAAAATAAAGGAGAGACAAAAAAGAAGAGAGGGAAAAGAAATCATAAAGAGAGAAGACAGAAAAAAGAAGATAGAAAAAAGAAAAAAGAGAAGATAAAGGGAAGGAAAGAATGAGGAAAGGAGAATGAGTGAGAAAGAATAAAGACAAAAAATGTATATATAGAGAATGGATATTGGTGATATGACACAGAAAGGAGATGATCAATGGAGAAATATCTCAAAGGAAGAGGGAAAGGATGGAATCAAAACATGAGTGAACTTTTTATTAAGCCCTTCTGTCTTAGCATCAATATAAATTATAGTGTTAATTATCAATTAGTATCAATTGTAAGACAGAAGAATGGCAAGGGATAGGCAATCATAGTTAAATGACTTACCCAGGGTCCCACAGCTAGGATTTGAACTTATGAAGGTGAGTCTTCCTAATTCCAGCTCTAGCATCCTATCCACTTCACCATCTAGAGGTCCCAAAGCAATGAATACAATATCATCAAGAAACAGAAGCATTTGGAAGACTTCAGCATCTACAAGGTATCCCTGTCTAACCTGGTCCAATGCTTTACAAAATGGTAAATATTTGTGGAAATCTTTTCTGTGTCTCTCATTTATCAGTAGGTCATTGAATAAAGTTCTTGTTTTAAAGTCATAAAGGTGAAATAAGACATAGTTACTATTCTGAAATAGAGCAAGAGATGGGATCATTTATGAATGGGGTGGGGATGGTCAAGAGAGGGGTTACAGAGACAGAGACACAGAGAAACAGAGGGAGAAAGACAGAGTCATAGAGGGAAAGAGAAAGACAGAGAAGGAAAGAGACAAGGAGACAGAGACACAAAGAGAGACAGAGACAGAGACACAGAAAGACAGAGACAAGAATTCAGCTTAATGCACTTTATAGCTCAGGACCACATTTCATGATAAGATTTATTACTGCCTTTTTTGAACAAATAGTCAGGTTTCCTCATCCCTACTGCCAAGTTTAAAAAATATTCTTCTGTTCGTTGTCCAATCTTGTGCCAAATAAAAGTCTTCTCCCTTGGTACATTCTGGTTTAGGGCCCAATCTGATGGCATGAGGATTCTCTGTGTGACATCCTTTACTAATAGCACATTAAGAGCTAAGGCACATGTCAGAGCTATAAATAATGTAGTCCAATACCAGTTAAGCCTTCAGCTGTTAGTGGAACCTCATGTGCTCTAAGGTTTCAAAATATCAGTATAGGTTAGTGGAAAGAGTTGGAAGCTGAGTCAGAAGATCTGTTTCTAATCCAGGCTGTATGACTAATGAGCTCTGTGTCCTTACTTGAGTGGGGCAACATCTTCTCTGTGCCTCAGCTTCCTCAACTGTAAAATGGGTATGATAATAATATCTGTCCTGTTTTTGTCACAGGTAGATTTAGAGATAACATGAGGAACTAAATGTGAAGTTAAATATACTGATCCATATTATAATTGATGTTAAATTATAATTATTCATATTACTGATGACTAGAATATGCACAGTGCTTTAAGATTTACAAGAACATTGCAAATATTATCTCGCTATATTGTTACAACAACCCTGGGAAGTAGGTGCTATTATTATCCAGTTTTATCGATGATGAAACTAAGGCAGACAGATGCTATGGAACTTGTAGAGAATTACACAGTTGTTCAGTGTCTGAGATCAAATTTGAACTCAGATCTTCCTGACTCAAGATCCTGAATTCTATCCAGCTAGAAAGTTTTTATTGGTAATGTAAAGAGAAGGAATATGGTGTAGTAGATACAATACTGGACCCAGAATCAAGAAGACTTGGGTTCAAATTCCACCTCATAAATTCACTAGCTATGTAATAGAGGGCAGACTGCTTCAACTCTCTTAGCCCCAGGGCTCTTTTATAAAATGAAGGGTTTAGATTCATTGGCCTTTAAGGTGATTCCTAGCTCGAAATTCCATAAATTTGATTCCATAAAAAGAACTGATAAATATCTATATCTATCGCTATAGCTATATCACACACACAGTGATTTAGGATATACAAATTGTTTTCTATTTCATTTGATCTTCTTTTTTTTTTTTAAATATATTTTATTTGATCATTTCCAAGCATTATTCGTTAAAGACATAGATCATTTTCTTTTCTTCCCCCCCCACCCCCTATAGCCGACGCGTAAGTCCACTGGGCATTAGATGTTTTCTTGATTTGAACCCATTGCTTTGTTGATAGTATTTGCATTAGAGTGTTCATTTAGAGTCTATCCTCTGTCATGTCCCCTCAACCTCTGTATTCAGGCAGTTGCTTTTTCTTGGTGTTTCCACTCCCATAGTTTATCCTTTGCTTATGAATGGTGTTTTTTTCTCCTGGATCCCTGCAAGTTGTTCAGGGACATTACACCACCACTAATGGAGAAGTCCATTACGTTCGATTATACCACAGTGTATTAGTCTCTGTGTACAATGTTCTCCTGGTTCTGCTCCTCTCGCTCTGCATCACTTCCTGGAGGTTGTTCCAGTCTCCATGGAACTTCTCCACTTTATTATTCCTTTTAGCACAATAGTACTCCATCACCAACATATACCACAGTTTGTTCAGCCATTCCCCAATTGATGGGCATCCCCTCGTTTTCCAGTTTTGGGCCACCACAAAGAGCGCAGCTATGAATATTTTTGTACAAGTCTTTGTGTCCATTATCTCTTTGGGGTACAGACCCAGCAGTGCTATGGCTGGATCAAAGGGTAGATATTCTTTTGTCGCCCTTTGGGCATAGTTCATTTGATCTTCTTAACAACCCTAGCAGGTAGCCACTTAAACATTATCCATCATCACCATTTTACAAATGTGTAGACAATTTATGAGGAGGAGAAATTATTATTCCAAAGAAACTCATCAAATTTGTAGCCTTTTTAAGGGGAAGGGGAGTATATGAACTGTGATTTTCTATGTGGATGAAGATCAATAACTGAAATTAACTTAAATAGTGTCAGGAGCATTGGGGCATTGGAGAAGCGTCAAGTGACTTGCCTAAGCTCTCACAGCTAGTACAAGTCAGAGACAAGATTTGAATCTTGGTCTTCTTAAATATAAAACTGACCTCTATTCTTACTTGATATTGCTTCTCTTAATAGGGGTGCAGTGGAAGTGGAGAAATCGGTACAACTGGAGTCAGGAAAATTCAAGTTCAAATCAGGCCTTAAAAAGTTCATAGCTACATGGCCCTTGGGCAAGTAGTTTCTGGAATTGTATAATGAAAATAAAAATAGCACCTATTTCCCAGGAGTGTGATGAGGATCAGATATGATAATATAAAGTGCTTAGCATAATGCCTCATTCTAGCAAACACCATATGAATGCTAGCTACAACTAGTAGTGGTCATTGTTGATGTTAGTTTCCATATTGTAGTACCCAAAAGACAGTATATTAGAACTGTGCATACCCTTTTATTTAGAAATATCACTACTCAATCCATAGTTCAAAGAGATCATAGAAAGGGAAAAATGACCAATCTGCACAAAATTATTTATAGCAACTCTTTTTATGGTGGCAAAGAATTGAAAACTGAGGGATTGTCCATCAACTGGAGAAAGTCTGAACAAAATTGTGGCATTTGATTGTAATGGAATACTGTTGTGCCATAAGAAAAGATGAACAGGATGGTTTCAGAAAAACCTAGGAAGACTTATATGAACTAAAGCAAAGAGAAATAAGCAAAACCAGGAGAACACTATCTATAGTAACAGCAAAGTAATACAATGACCAACTGTGAATGACAATTATTATCAGCAATGCAATGATCCAAGATAATTCTAAGGGACTCAAAATGAACAATCCTATCAACTATCAGAGAAAGACCTGATGGACTCTAAATGCAGATCAAAGCATACTGTTTTTATTTATTTATTTTCTTTTGACAAAATTTTTCCAGGTTGCAAGTTACATTTCTTAATATTCATTTTCTGATATAATGTAATCTATGTTTTCTCTCTCCCTCATATTCCTCCACCATCCCTAAGAAGGCAGGTAAGATGATGTAGGTTGTACACACATACCATATAAGGCAGATTTCCATTTCTTCAGATTGTGAAAAAAGACACATATTGCTTACACTAGAGAAAAATTCATGGAGAAAATGGAGAATGGTATGTTTCAATTTGCATTCAGACACCATCTGTTCCTTCTATGGTTGTGGATATCTTTTTTTTTTGTCATGAATCTTGAAGCATACCATTTTCACTTTATTTCCTTTGTGAATCTTTTCTAATATGAGAGATAATCAGAAATTATCAAGTTCAAGTCCTTGAGAAACTCAAGTCCCTTGGTCCTCCAGGCTCACAATCTGGGTATCACTCTCAACTCCTTATTCTCATCTTCTCCCCACATTCAGTCTTTTGTTAAGTCCTATGGATTTTAAATCTTTTGAATATGCCTTTTTCTCTCCCCTGATACTGCTATCATCCCAGTGCAGGCCTTCATCAATTTACATTTGGACTGTTGCAATAGCCTGCTGACTGGCCTCCTTACCTTACCCACTTCCTGTCCATACTCCACTCAACTGCCAAACTGATCTTCTGGAAGTATTGTTCTGACTATGTAACCTCATCCCTCCATTTAATAAACTCCCTTGATACTAGGATCAAATAGAAAATCCTGTTTGACCTGTAAAGCCCTCTCTAACCTGGTCCTCCCTACCTCACTAGTCCTCTCATACCTTATTTATCTCTAAATACTTTATGATCCAACAACACTGATTTCCTTGCTTTTCCTCACCTAAGACACTCCATCTCCCAAATCATGGCATTTTCATTGGCTGTTCCCATTCCTAGAGTGTTCTACCACTTTATCTCTACCCCTGGCTTTTTTCCTATCTTAGTTAATATTCCACCCCCTAAGGGAATCTTCTCTTTATCCTCTTTGGTGCTAATGCCTTCCTTCTGTTGATTACTTTCCCATTTATTCTGATCATTTTTTTAATATGTAAGGTTTTTTTCCCTTTTATTGAGGCTATTTTAAAATACTTAGTGCTGAATTATTTTTTTTATTTTTTGAAAATTTTATTTAGTCAATTTAGAACATTATTCCTTGGTTACAAGAATCATATTCTTTCCCTCCCTCCTCTCCCCCCACCCCTTCCTGTAAGCCAACACACAATTCCACTGGGTATTACATGTGTCTTTAATTAGAACCTATATCCATGTTGTTGATGTTTGCACTAGGTCGATCATTTAGAGTCTACATCCCCAATCATATCCCCCTTCCACCCATTTAATCAAGCAATTGCTTCTCTTCAGTGTTTTTACTCCCACGGTTTTTTTTCCTCTGGATGTGGATAGTATTCTTTCTCATAGATCCCTCTGGGTTGTTCAGGATCATTGCATTGCCACTAATGGAGAAGTCCATTACATTCCATTGTACCATAGCATATCAGTCTCTGTGTACAATGTTCTCCTGGTTCTGCTCCTTTCACTCTGCATCACTTCCTGGAGGTTGTTCCAGTCTCCATGGAATTCCTCCACTTTATTATTCCTTTGAGCACAATAGTATTCCATCACCAACATATACCACAATTTGTTCAGCCATTCCCCAATTGAAGGGCATCCCCTCATTTTCCAATTTTTGGCCACCACAAAGAGTACAGCTATGAATATTCTTGTACAAGTCTTTTTCCTTATTATCTCTTTGGGGTACAGACCCAGCAGTACTATGGCTGGATCAAAGGGCAGACAGTCTTTTATCGTCCTTTGGGCATAGTTCCAAATTGCCCTCCAGAATGGTTGTGATCATTTTTTTTTGGACATAGTTGTTTACATGTCTCCTCCCCCTAGTAGAATGTAAGCTCCTGAGGACCAGGGACTATGATTTGCCTCTCTTTGAATGCCTAGTGCTTAGCTCATTGCCTGGCACTTAGTTGTCATTTGTCCTTCATTTTCCATGGTGATATGAATTGTGCCTGAATTGAATTTAAGTGAGGCATAGTTATACAAAGTCATCAGTCTCACTTTCTCTTCCAGTCATTGAAGTCCAGTGGAAATACAAAAGTCAAGATGACTGATGATGACTCAGGATGCAGTGGATGACTGGTTTCTTTGATATCTAACCAAGCTCTAAGTGCTCCACAGTGCCCCTGTTAGCCATTCTCATGTTCTCAGTTGCCTCTTCCATTAGGGAAAATTTTCACAAGGCTAGGGTGGACATTTCTCTAACTCATTGAAAGGTGAGTTCAACTATCAGTTAGACTCAAAATGATTAGGCTTCCTGCTGAGGTGGTTTGCTGGGATGTGGCCATGGCTACAACTTCTTGGAGCCACATGCAAGAGCTGGGTGGCAAGTGGACATCAAACATGGGTGAATAGCTCTGAAAAGGTTTTGGCAAGTTCTCACAATGGAAGTACTAGTTCTCTCTGAATATCCCATGCATCACCCCTGGCACATAGTAGGTGTTTCATAAATATTCATTGAATGACTCACTTCTAAAGTCACACATATTATAGGTAAGAGAACTTCAGTTCAAAACCAAGTCCTCAAGCTCACTATATAGTACTCTTCCCTACACTAACTGTGAATCTAGCTAATAAGTAAGTTTTTGCATAAGTGTAGTCTACAGACTTCATATGACACTTCCTTAGGCTCTTTCACTCACCACTGTCAAGTGCGTCACTCTATGACACTGGTAAAAGTGGCAAGTAGTGAAGAAAAATTCCACAGGTAGAAAGACATTTACCTTCTATTTTTAAGCCATTGTGTTGATTTTTAACCTCTTTGCTTTGAGACTGAATTCTTGGCGGAGAGGGAGGCAGAGAGAGAAATCTTTTCCCTCTGTCACAAGAACAAGAGTAATTAATTGGTGCTACATGTGAATATTATTTTTAGAAACTAAAATGAACATTGAAACTAAGTGGAAAGTGAGCAAACCACTGGAGAATTTTTTTGTTCAATTTATTAGATATTGTAGTGATCATGGGTCATTTTTTCAGTTATTTGGAATTATAACTTTAGTCTTTAACTTTGCATATCTAAAAACTATCATTTGTAACCTGATGCTGTGTCCAAAGATCTAAGCAAAGGAAATCCCTACTCCAGACTGACCTAAGCATAAAGCATATAAGGCTCATTCTGAGGAAATTTGGCCCTTAAGGAGGATGTTGGGCCCCTTTTCTTTTATTTATTTATTGTTTTTATTTGGTATCTTTTTTTCCCCTCCAGCTTTATTTATTTATTTATTTAACCAATTACATGCAATAGTAAATTTCCACACAAGTTTTCCTAAATTCCATGATTGAATTTTGCTCTGTTTCCTTTCCCTCTCCAAGGTGCTGGCAGGCAATTCGATCTGAATTATAGGTATGTTATCAGGCAATCTTATAAAACCAAACCCCTAAAATATAAACCCAAATAAACAATTGAAAAACCATATACTTTTATCTGCATTCTGACTCTAACAATTCTTTCTCTGGATATGGATAGCATTCTTTGTCTAAAGTCTCTCAGAGACTGATATACTGTGGTACAATCAACTGTCATGCACTTCTCTACCAGCAGTAATGCAATGATCCAGGACAATTCTGAGGGACTTATGGGAAAGAACGTTATCCACATTCAGAGAAAGAACCATGGGAGTAGAAACACAGAAGAAAAACAACTGCTTGATCACATGGATATGACTGGGGATGTAGTCTCTAAACAATCACCCTAGTGCAATTATCAATAATATGGAAAGAGGTCTTGATCAATGACACAAGTAAAACCTAGTGGAATTTTGTGTTGGCTATGGGATAGGGGTGGGAGAGGGGAGGAAAAGAACATAAATCATGTAGCCATGAAAAAATATTCTAAATTAATTAATTAAATTTTTTTCAATAAAAAATAAATAAAAGTAAAAAAAAATAAAGTCCCTCACAATTGTCCTGGATCATTCATTGAATTGCTGAGAATAGTTGTCTATAACAGTTGATCATTCCACAATATAGCTGTTACTGTGTATAATATTCTCCTGGTTCTGCTTATTTTACTCTGCATCAGTTCATGTAGGTCTTTCCAGCTCTTTCTAAAATCTGTTCATCATCCTTTCAGCAAAATAGAATTCCATTACCATCATATACCATAGTTTGTTCAGCCATTCCCCAATTGAGGGACATTCCTTTAGTTTTCAATTCTTTTGGGGCCCTTTTCTTCTATTATTAATACCTACAAAGAACTTCAAGGGAATATTTACTTAAAAACTTATATTTATTTCATGTTTACTGTATCCCCAAAGTGTGGGTATGGAGGGAGGGAGGGATTAAAAGGGAACTTGATGTATAATGTAAATCAATTGTAGGACAGATTTTTATTTCCTCCACATAAAAGGACAAGTAAACAGAAAAGATTCACACAAGTTTGCCATTGTAGGTCAAGTCTAAATTAAGTTTAGTCTACAACTCACATTTAAGATTTTAATATGCAATAAACACTTGTGAGAAAACCACTTTGCTAATTATAAGATGAACAAATACACTTTTAAGTGGTTCGATTAAAAATACTGTTCAGATCTTACTAAAGAATGAATCTTGTGAACAGTCAGGGAAGAATAATTCTTAGGTGTCTAACAAAGAGCATTATAACACTTATGATCCCCAAATCCCCAGTGCTCCTTAGGCAGCTAGGGAGGGAAATTACCTCACCACTCCCTTAATGGACCAACTCAGTCTGCATATAATGGGCATTACTCCTCTCACAGCCTGCTCTTTCAGGGCAAGGTTTCCAAAATTTTCCAAGAGGCTTTATACAATAAAAATAATCTTAAAACAACCCTACCACAAGCAGCACTGTAGGAGGAGCTTAAGAGAAACATAAAAAAGCAATAAAATTACAAAAAGTCTGCTTAAAATAGTAGGGAAATGATGACAAGGATAATTCTCTTCTGAGATAAAACTATTTTGATGGTCAAGAGCAGCGCCATCAGATCAGGCTTACCAAATAAATAATGATTCTCTTACACCATCACTGGTTCCCAACATAGGTCTGAATCATTTTATTTTATTTTATTTATTAATTTGTACAGTGGGAAGATAAGATTCCTTATGTTTTATTTTACTGCTGTTTTCTTTTTAATTAATTCTTTTTAAAATTAAAAAATATTTAATCAAATTATTTGTTTTTTATATGAAAGTTCCCAGGTACCTCCCTCACTTCCTCCGCTCTCCACACTACAGAAGGAATCATTTGGCATGCAAAAAAAAGTATATATGAAAATGTGCCAAAGTAAGATGGTACTTATAGTCCTAAAGAATTGCTGAGACCAATGAGAGATTAAGTCCAGATTCACATAGTCAATTTGTGGAAGAAGCAGGTCTTGAAGTTGTTTCTTTCTGGCTTCAGAGTCAGTTTTCTGTGCATTATGTCATGATGCCTTTTTTTAAAGGATTCAAAGTCCAAATAAAATGCAACCCACTTATTGTTAAAAGGTTGAAGGATATGAATAAGTTGTTTTCAGAGGAAAAAAATTCAAGTTATCATTAGCCATATAAAAATATTCTAAATCACCCAAAATTAGAGAAATCAAATTAAAATGACTCTGAAGTACTGCCTCAATTCATCAGATTAGCAAAACTGCAAAAGAGAAAAATGAAAAATGTTGGAGGAGCTGTGAGAAAGTAAGTACAATTAATACAGTGTTGATGTTGCTTTGAACTGATCCAGACATTCTTGAAAGCAATCTAATTTAAAAAGTTACTAAACTATGCACCTTTAATTCAGTAATACCATTATCAGACATATGCCTGAAAGAAATCAAAGAGATGGGAAAAGGACTTCAATATATCTTTGAAAAAAAAAGTAGCAGCTATTTTCAGAGTGGCCAAAAACTGGAAAGAGATGGGATGCCCATTAATTAGACAATGATTCAACAAGTTATGGTCTATATGATGGAATGTTATTAAACAGTAAGAAATAGTGAATGGGATGATTTTAGAAAAACCTGGGAAGATATGTATGAAATGATGTGCAGTTACATAAGCAGAGCCAGGAGAACAATTTATTCAATGACAAAACTTTGAAGATCAAAAACTTTTTTTTAATATATTTTATTTGATCATTTCCAAGCATTATTCGTTAAAGCCATAGATCATTTTCTTTTCCTCCCCCCTAGATTTGGTTTTCCATGTACCATTACTAATCATTATTTTTATTGCCTTGTGATCTGAGAAGGCTGCATTCATTATTTCTGCTTTTCTGCATTTGTGTGCCATGTTTCTGTGACCTAATGTATGGTCAATCTTTGTGAATGCGCCATGTGGTGCTGAGAAGAAGGTGTATTCCTTTTTATCCCTATTTATTTTTCTCCATATGTCTATTAATTCTAATTTTTCTAAGATTTCATTCACTTCTTTTACCTCTTTCTTATTTATTTTTTGATTTGATTTATCTAAATTTGATAATGGTTGGTTTAAGTCTCCCACTAGTATGGTTTTATTGTCTATTTCTTCCTTCAATTCTCCTAGTTTCTCCATTAGAAATTTGGGTGCTATATTATTTGGTGCATACATGTTGATTATTGATATTTCTTCATTGTCTAGAGTCCCTTTTAACAAAATATAATTACCTTCCCTATCCCTTTTGATCAGGTCTATTTTTGCATTGGCTTTATCAGATATCATGATTACCACTCCTGCCTTCTTTCTATCAGTTGAGGCCCAGAAGGTCTTACTCCATCCTTTAATTCTGACCTTGTGGGTGTCAACCCGCTTCATGTGTGTTTCTTGAAGACAACATATGGTAGGGTTTTGGATTCTAATCCATTCTGCTATTCGTCTACGTTTTATGGGTGAGTTCATCCCATTCACGTTCAAAGTTATGATTGTCATTTGTGGACTCCCTGGCATTTTGATAGCCTTCCCTAATTCTAACCTTTTCTTCTCCAGCTCTACCTTTTAGTCCAGTGATTTACTTTGAATCAGTCCCCCTTGTCCCCTCCCTTGATGTTTCCCTTTTTAGTCCCTCCCTTTTTCTTCCCTCCCCCTCCCCCCTCTCTTTCCCTCCCTTTTTGTTCTCCCTCTCCCCCTCCCCCCCTTGGTTTTCCCTTCTCCCTACCCTTGTTGGGTACGATAGAATTCAAGATCCCAATGGATCTGGATGTTTTTCCCTCTCAGAGTTGATTTCCCTGAGATTAAGGTTTAAGTACAAAAAACCCCTCTCTTCCTCTCCTTCTTATAGGAGTTTTCTTCCCCTCCCCTTCCCATGTGAATCTTTGTGTGAGAAAGATTATTCTATTTGGTCTTTCTTTACCCCCTATTTATACATTACATTTCCCCCACATATTAGTATACATAGATTGATATAAATGTAGTCCTTATAGAAGAGAGTTTGAGTAAAAGAAGAAGATAACATTTTTCCCCTTTCCTTAATATTTACCTTTTCAGGTATTCCTTGCTCTTTGATTTTCGGTATCAAACTTTCCACAGAGCTCTGGTCTTTTCTTTGCAAAAAGTTGGAAATCTTCTATTTTGTTGAATGCCCATACTTTCCCTTGGAAGTATATAGTCAGTGTTGCTGGGTAGTTGATTCTTGGTTGGAGACCCAGCTCTCTTGCCTTTCTGAAGATCATGTTCCATGCCTTACGATCATTCAGAGTAGAACTTGCAAGGTCTTGTGTGACCCTGATTGGCATTCCTTTATATCTAAATTGTCTTTTTCTGGCTTCCTGTAGGATTTTTTCTTTTGTTTGAGAGCTTTGGAATTTGGCAATTACATTCCTGGGAGTTGTCTTTTGGGGGTTTAGTGTAGAAGGTGTTCTGTGAACTCTGTCAGTGGCTGTATTGCCCCCTTGTTCTAGAATCTCTGGGCAATTTTCTTTGATTATATCTTGTATCACCATGTCCAGTTTGGTGTTTATTTCTGGCTTTTCTGGAAGTCCAATTATTCTTAAATTATCTCTTCTCCCTCTATTTTCCAGATCTGTCACCTTGTTGGTGAGATATTTTATGTTCTCTTCTAATTTCTTGGTATTTTGGCTTTGCTTTATTAATTCTTGCTCTTTTACACGATCGTTGTCTTCCAGCTGCCTGATTCTGGCCTTTAAAGCCTGGTTTTCCTTTTCAGTTTCATCACACCGGTTTTGTAGATGCGTGAATTTCTTTTGCATTATTTCCAACTTTTCCTCCCAGAAGGCTTCCATCTTTTTGGTCATTTCTGATTCAAATTCTTCATGGGTTTGTGGAGAGTTTCCATTTCCTTTGGAAGATTTTGGAGCACTTTCTTGTATATATTCTATCTCCTCTGTATTTTGTATTTTGGCTCCATAGAATGTGTCCAAAGTCTCCCCTTTCTTCTTATTTTTCTTGGTATTTTGGGGCTTCTGTGCTTCTGTGGAGTTTGCCATCTCTGAATGTGGAGGATTAGTTTTTCTTATCTCTGTCTGGTGTTCAGAGGCTTTAGTCCTGGGCAGATTGTTGGTTCTATGAGGTTTCCCTGGGTTAAATTGAGTATGCCTCACTGGAACTGGAGTGGAAGGGTCAGACCAGGAGGCCACACTCTCCCCCGGCTCTCTGGGTCGGGTTGCTTTCCGGAAGTTGCCTTCAGAATAGCTGGCCGTGAGGCTGTTTCGTCGGCCTGCGGGGGGATGGGCTGCGGCTTCCTGGAGCTCCGAGGGCAGGGACTTTCACTGAGACTTGGATAGCAGGATCCAGCCCGTGAGGCTGTTTTGCCCGCCCTGAGGGTTGCTGTTGTTTCAGACAAGCCTGCTCTCCGCAGGGGGAGCTCGGAGGGCAGTGACTTTCACTGGGACTCGGATAGAAGGCCCTGAGGGTTGTTGTTGTTTCAAAGGACCCTGCTCTCTGAGCCGGGCGGGGCTGAGGCTTCCCGGAGCCTTGGACTCTGAGCTCCTACCCTTTAGGTCCGAGTGATCTTGGGTTCTGGCTTTTGAGGGGGGCCGTACCTTTTGATCCGGGTCCAGGTCCAGGAGGAGGGTTCCCAGGGTCTGTGCTGTTGATCGTTTTGAATTTCGGCGCCTTAGGAGCTTATAGTTTGAGATCAGTCGGGAAGGGTTTTCCGGAGATCTGAACTTTAGCTTTCTCTAAGCCGCCATCTTGACCGGAAGTGTGAAGATCAAAAACCTTGAAAGACTTTGAACAATATGGTGGAACTAACAACAGTTCAAGAATCATGATGAAACATGTAATCTACTTCCAGATAGATCAGTGATAGATTCAGAGTGCAGATTGAAGCATATTTAGGGAGTCAGGGCTGTCTACTGTGAGGATTTCTTTTTTCTTGACTACATATTTGCAATGGATTTTTCTTTTTCTTTCTTTTTTAATAGGTGGGAGAGGTGGGAAAGAAAGAATTTGGAACTGGACATTAAATAAAATTGAATTTAAGAAATAAAATTTGAAAAGTACTCTTTGGCTCTTCCTATAAAATAAAAATAGCCAAGTCATAGAATATTCCTAGAAGGGCAGCAAGAGACAAGGTGAAGCTTCAGACCCAACGTCCCTTGAGCTGAATGTTGAATCTTAGTCACCAAGAAAGCTAATAATCTCCCTCCCATATTAAGGGAACAGCCAAGCCTACATAAAAAAGATGTCATTCCTACATGGCTTGCATTATCAAAGATTTTAATAATCAGCAATTAATAAACTACCTTTATAGTTTCCCAGGATATTGACTTATTTCTTCTCAGAAGACTTTAAAAAAGTGTCCCTAACATCATTCTCCAACTATTTTAAGAAAGTTCTTTGTTGTTTTATACTTTTATATTTTTATTAAGATCCAGTACTACTTGTGCTAAGGGTGTTTTTAAGACTATTTTAATTATATAAAGTCTCTTGGGAAATTTTAGAGACCTTTCCTTGAAAGAACATGAAGCAATATGTAGAACTATTAAATAGACACTTGAACATTTCATCTTGGCTAGTACAATCTTTCAAAATCTCAGAGTCAGAGTGGCGTAGTGGTAAGAATGTTGAATTTAAAGGTTTTAGTCCACTATGTGTGACCATGGGCAAGTTGCTTAAACTCTCTGAGCTCCCATATCTTAATGGGTAAAATGAGAAAAATGACACTTGAAGTCTCCTAGAGGATTGTGATGTAGATCACATGAAAGATTTTGGAAAGAATGTTGAATCTGGAGTCAGTGACACCAAGTTCAAACCCTACTTACAGTACTTTCTAACTCAGTGACCAGGAAAGACAAATGGTTTACTTCTAAGAGATAGAAGCGAAAGCTAGGGTTTGAAGCAAATGGTGGAGCCTGCTAAAAACTCTAGACCAATAACCCTGTCCCAGGCTAGCACTGTAGAAGAAGGTAGTTATGGGACCAGCAAATTGCTGCCTTGTCTAATACAATAGCAAGAGAACTGCACAGACATCCAGACTTTAGAGGGGATAGGGTCATGGCACAGCTACCCACATTCAAAAGTGAAAGATGGGGCAGAATCTGGCCATGGCACAATCCTGAAACAGAATCCGAGGAGATGTGAGTAAAGAGATGAAAGCTCCAAATGCAATAAATACTAAAGAAAAAGATAATAATAAATAACATAGAAATACTTTAAGCTTTGCAAAATGCTTTACAAATATTTTCTTATTTTTATTCTCACAATTGAGAGGTGGTGATATTTTTATTACCATTCTTTTAGATGAAGAAACTACAGCAGACAGAGCCAGTAAGTGTCTAGAGCCGTATTTGAACTCAAATCTTTTCAACTGCACATCAAGCACTCTATTCACTGTCCCACTTTACTGCCTAAGAAGTTAAATCTAGCAGAAAAGAGTAACCACACAAATGATTCAAACAGAGCATCAGAAAGTGTCTTGGTTTCTAAAACTCTAAGTGTAGATGGAAGAGAAGGAAGAGCCAAAATAAATTGTCTTGATAAAAATTGAAAGGAGAGTAAATACTATAAAACAAAAAGAGGAAAAAAGCAATTGGTTTTCCTGAAAATTATTGATTCCCTTAGAAGTAAAATGGAGCACACAGAAATCATTTCAAATGAGTCAAAAGAAAATATTAGAATAAAGTTAAAAAAATTTAAAAATAGTAGACTGTTGACATTATCTTCTAGGAATAAGAAGTCAAAGAGAGATCATTTTAGAACCAATGAACTTCTGAAAATTATAGCCCCCAAAACAAAACAAAAACCTTTCAATATCATATTTCAAGAAAATTTCTTAGGTCTGTTAGAACCAGAGGGGAAAATTGAAATAGATCTCCTTCTGAAGAAATGCATTTTTAAAATACTCAGGAATGCTAAAGTCAAAATATAAAATTTTCATATGAAAGAAAAACTATTGCAAACAACTGAAATTGAATTCAAGTACTAAGGAATCACAGACATTTCACACAAGATTATGAGACAATTACTATGAAGTAGAGGCAATCTTGTAATATGATACACAAAAAGGCAAAAAAAAAATATCTGTAACCTAGAATGACTTATCCTGCAAAAAAAGTAGACTGTATGTCAGCTCTAAGGATTCTTAATCCCCACTTCTAGCCTTTTGAATAGTCAGGTCCCCAGAAGTTTACTATATCTTCCCTCAAAGTTTTAGAGGCACCTCGAAGGGATTGGGGTGATTCTCTAATATTATCAGCTCAAGTCTCAATCAATGTACTTTCCTCTAAAATTATCAGTTGAGAGTCAACTTAATCAGCCAATATTTTTATAAGAGTATTCACTAAGGTCATACAGGAAGAGTTACCAGAAAATATGCATCTTAGAAGTATATAACATACTCTTTCACAGATATATAAATAGTTCCTAACAAAGAAGGTTCCAGATTAGAGAACAGATGTATGAAAGAAGTAACTCAAATTCCAGGTGCCTCAAAATAGTTTATAAGTCATTTCAATTTAAGTATGGTGAACTTAATTTCACTTATCCTTAGCAATGAGAGACTTATTAGAGACTTAGAGACTGCCACCAATTAATCTTGGGACAACACTGGGATTCTTAAGGGAAATCCTAAATTCTCCAGACCTTTGAAGTTTGCAAAGTCTTTCTTGGAACAAAGGCAAATGGTCAAAGGAGACCTGACAAAGACTAAAGCTGAATCTTCGCTTTCCCCTTTCCTTAAGTAAGAGACTGTCTCTCAGGAGATTCAATTAGAATGCAATACTTGCTCCCGATTCTGGAACTCAAGTCTATCTCAACTATCTTGAAATTTTAAAGAAAATCTGTACTGTATCAACAACCCTTTCAAAACATATTTTTTTTCTGTAATGGTGCACCATAATTCCAGTTTGAAGACCCTTTAGCACTTAGTATAAGGCCTATAAGTGATTGATTGAAGGAAACATTCTCCTCCTATAAGATATCAAGACTAAAGTGAGTGGAATGGTATTAAATCCACGTACGTAAGAGTTGAGTATTTCCTATCTCCAACCTCTTTACCCTTCCAGTGTATCGATGTTCTCCCCCCTCCTGCCATGAGCTTCTTTGTGACATATACATTTACCCCAATTTGTTTCTTTTCCCATTTCTTTTAGTCATAACCTCTTTTCTTTTTTAGCTTTAGTCATGTATATATATATATACATACACATGTATATGTATTTATGCATGCATATATCTATATACCTATTTATGTCTTGTCCTTTCATCCTATTCAGTTTGTCACTGTTCCCTCTGAGTGTAGTTCTTCTAGCTGCTTAGGTGATAGCAACAGTTTTTAAGAGTTGCCAATGACCTCTTTTCTAATAGAGATACATATCATTTTAACTTATTGAGTCTCTTTAAAAATTTTTTTTTGTTGTTGTTGTTTTTCCCCTCTTTTTTAATTACCTTTTGATGATTCTCTTGAGTTCTGTGGTTGGACTTCCAATTTTCTGTTCAGGTCTGGTCTTTTGTTTATGAATGCTTGGAACTCTTCTGTTGTGTTAAATGACCATACTTTCCCCTGTAAGAATATAGTCAGTTTTGATGGGTATTTTATTCTTGGCTGTAGGCTTAGTTCCCTCACTTTCCAGAATATCGTATTCCATGCCTTTCGGTCCTTCAGTGTGGATGCAGACAGATCCTGTGTTACCCTCACCGTGTTTCCATGGTATCTGAATGGCTTCTTCTTGGCAGCTTGTAATACCTGTTCTTTCATCTGATTGTTTTTGAATTTGGTTATAACATTTCTTGGTGTTGTCCGTTGGGGATTAAATACAGGGGGTGATCTGTGGATTCTTTCAATCTCCACTTTCCCCTCTTGTTCTAGGATCTCGGGACAGTTTTCCTGGATAATTTCTTCTAGTATTATGTCCAGGCTTTTTCTTTTGTCGTGGTCTTCTGGTAGTCCAATTATTCTTAAATTGTCTCTTCTTGAACGATTTTCTAAATCGTCTGTTTTGTGAATGAGATCCTTCACATTTTCCTCAATTTTTTCATTCTTTTTGTTTTGTTTTATAGTGTCTTGCTGCCTTGTGAGGTCACTTGATTCTAGTTGTTTTACTCTGGTTCTTAAAGATTAGATTTCATCTCTGGATTTTTGGTCGTCTTTTTCCTTCTGGTCTGATTTTCTTTGAAGATCATCTTTCATCCTCTTTATCTCATCTTTCATCTCCTTTGCCTCATTTTCCAGCTGGATGGTTTTGGCTTTCAGGACACTTTTTTCTTGTTTTAGTTCAAGTGCCTCTGTTTCCAGATGACTTATCTTAATTTTTAAGTTCTTTTCCCAATTGTCTTCACCCTCTCTTAGTTGTGTTTTGAGTTCTTCCACAGCCTGTAACCAATTCGCTGGGATTTCTGATTTATTGTTTGCTGATCTCTCCCCTCTGTTCCATTTGGTGAGTAGTAGCTGTCTATTGTAGTTTCTTTCTTCTGTTTCTGTTGTTTGTTCAAATTCACCCCTTCTTTCCTCCCCATATTTGTCTGTGCTTTTGTTCCTCTCATTTTTTTGTTTTTTGGGGACTTCTATCAGTCTCCCCTCTTGGAGCTTTAACAGAGGATCTCTTGGTGTAATCTCTGGGGGATGGTTGTTGGGGGTTTGAGCTTTCCTGTCTTCTGGAGGCTTTTGATTGGCTTAAAGTCCAGCAGTGGATGAGGATGGATGGGGAGCCTGGGCTTCCCTGTGTTCTGGAGACTTTTGATGGGATTGAGTTCATCTTAGTTGGGCTGGGTTTACTCTGAGTTTTAAACTTCCTGGATGGCTGGAGCACATATGGAGGATCTCCAAAGCTTTGGCCAGGCTGCCAGGTCTATGCTCCTTCTAGGCTGCCATCTTGACTTCGCCTCTTGGTTTCTGTTTTTTCAGAAGACCCTGCTCTCTAAGGTGGGAGATGTGTGGCCTCTCTGGGCTCTGAGGGCTCCTGATAGGATTAGGTTCAGCTGGTTCTTTCAGAAGACCCTGCTCTCTAAGGGGGGAGAGGTTGTGGCTTGCCTGGACTCTGAGGGCTCCTGATGGGATTAGGTTCACCTGGTTTGGGCCAAATGAGCCCTGATGCAATAAGCCTCCTCTTCCACAGTCTGTGTTGAATGCCTGGAGACTGGCCTGGGTTGTTTTCAAGGTAAGCCCTTCACTAGCCCTGAGGTTTTTGTTCTTTCAGAAGCTCTGAGGGCTCCTGATGGGATTAGGTTCAGGTGGTGTGGGCCGAATGATCCCTGAGCCAAAAAAAGGAAGAAAAAAAAAGCAGCAACCTCCTCTTCCACAGTCTGTGTTGGATGCCCGGAAACTGGCCTGGGTTACTTTCAAGGTAAGGTCTTCGGAGCAACCCCTTTGCCAGCCCTGAGTTTTCTGTCCTTTCAGTAGCTCTGAGGGCTCCTGATGGGATTGAGTTCAGCTGGTGCCCTAAAGCTGGGACCTCCCTTGAGACTCAGATGGAAGGACCCAGCCAGGGGGCTATCGGCTTCCCCCTTCTCTCTATGTTTCCCTGCCATCTGTGTTGGGCTCCCCGGAGACTGGCTCAGGTTGCTTTCAAGGTGAGTCCTCAGAGCCCTGAGGTTCCCGCTGCTGCCATGGGCTCAGCACTCTGGGTTGGGGGGGATGGGTCCTGGGACCTTCTTTCTATCTACCCCTTAGATTCGAGTGATCTAGGGTTCTGGCTTTTGGGGTGCGGTACCTTTTGATTCAGGTCCAGGAGGAGGTTTCCGCAGGTCTATCCTGTTGTTGTTCGGTGGCCTAGGAGCACTCTCTTTTCAATCGGTAAGGAAGGGTTTCTGAGGTCTGAACTTTCGCTGCTTCTACACCCCCATCTTGACTGGAAGTTTCCATTTACATAGTATTTTGCTTTCATATATAATTTCAATTAATTCTTACAACAATCCTGTAGGTGCTATTATTTTCCCTATGTTTATGTATCAAATAGAATAGCATCTAAAAGAAAACTAAATGAAAGAAGTAGACAGAAAAAGAGAGACACAGACAACAAAATGATAACAGATACCTCAATGTAACCCTTTCAGACTTAGAGAAATCTAGCAATAAGATATACCAGAAAGAAATTTATTTACAATGGATGCCTAGAAATAACCATAAGAGGCAGTTAAGTGACTCAATTGATAAGAGTTTGGAGCCTGAAGTCAGGAAGACCTTAGTTCAACTGACCATGGGCAAATCACTTTATTTCTGATTGCTAGACTAAGGGATTCACTAGAAAAGGAAATAATACACTATTTCAGTATCCTTGCCAAAAATAGTCCATGAATAGCTATGGTCCATGAAGTCATGAAATGTAAGACATGACTGAATAATTGAGCAACAACATAAATAACAATGGGAAACAAAAATATATACATATATATTCCTCAACTTTGCTTGGCACTTTTACAAAAAGTAGCCATGTACTAGAGCTTTTTAAAAAATCCGCATAATTCAACAAAACAAGAATATTAAACACATTCTTTACTGGTCATAATGAAATATAATCAATAAAGAGAATTTGAAGACAGAATTCAAATTTAAATGGAGATTAAACAATAATATCTTAAGAATGTGCAACCCAAGGAATGAATCATAGAAACAACATATAATTTTTATCAGAGCAAGTAACAATGAGACAATGTATTGAAATTTTTGGTGTACAGCCAAATCATTTAAGAGTTAAATCTCTAAAGACTTTCAAGAACAAAAGAAAGAACAAATTAATGAACTGAGCATGTGACTTAAAAAAAAAACTAGAAATATAGGAAGTCAAATGATAAGAATGTTCTGTACTCCACTGACCAATCTCTCAGGAAATATATTAAATAGAATTTGCACCAGAATAAACATTGAATTCCTCCATCTTATAAAAGTCTACCCAGGATTGTCCCTTGGTGGCTAAATACTTTGAGGAAGAGGCTACTCTAGGGAAAAAGAGATCACATACACTTTTATTAGGGAAGTACAAAAACACTCAAAACACCCTCTGAACCCCTGCCCCCATCAAAATCTGATAGATTACTTTAAAATAATAATAAGTAATCATTGCTATTTACTACTTTATAATTTTTAGTAACTATAAAATTACCATTTTATTGTTTTTAATTCCTGATCCCCTGGAAATTACAAATCTTGACTTATTGGCATATAGTTTATGAAAACTTTTCTTCTAACTATGAATGTAACTCTTTCAATGATTATTACCTAAGAAAATATAAAATATAAATGCAGGAATTTGTTTTGTTTCATTTTGTTTATGATGATCTAGCAACTAGAACTGTGCCAGTCAAAAGTGTCTGGTCAATAAATGATTGAGTGAATGAATGATTGTATCCTTATTTTCATATGAAGAAATTGCGGTTCTTAGAGATGACTTGCCCATGGTTATGCGAGCAGTAATATTGTTATATTCTTTTAGTGATCAAGTTTTCTGATTCCAAATTCAGTGCTTTTCCTACTGGATTTCCCTCCCCTCTTAAAAATGTACACAGATTCTTATGAGTCATTAGGAAAGAAATACTTTGTGGGATTTAGAACTATGTCTATGTGTTGCTCTTCTGGAAGCTGAGTGGACGTAGCTTAACTGGCAAGCAAACTTTAATCCTAAGAACTCAGCCAAGATGTATGGTGCAGTCCAAAGAAAGTCAGAACTGGAATTAGGAAACATCTAAATTCAAATCCCAATCTGTTATTCACCGGTTGTGTGATTCTGCACAAGTCACCTAATCTCACTGATTCTCAATTTTTTTTGGGTGGAATATGGAGTTAAGAAAGCTGAAAGTGGTTCATCAAGTTGAGCTGCTTCTTCAATTACCTTGATTCATTGCAAAGACAATCCCATGAAAGATAGGGCACACACACACACACACACACACACACACACACACACACACACACACACACACCTCTCTATACTCCTCCATGATGCTACCAAAACCTCTTCCTTCTATTATATCACCATCCCTGCCACCCACCTTCCAACCCCCTGTTCCCCCCACTTCGCAGAGTACATTCCTGCAATGCCTCCTTAAGGATTCTGAGTCTGCGTGTTGCTATTTTCATCACTTGACCACAAGAAACTCCTTGTGGTCGTAGAGTGAAACTTAAGAAATTCCAGCTATATTGTCTAACTTCAAAAGTTGAAAGTCATCTCTAGGGAAGTAAGGCTGGAATAGCACACCGCGTTGCTAAACCCCAGGCACATTGAAACTGCCAGGCTTTGTTGTACCCTGTGGGAGTATCCTGGATCCTGGATCTTTCTTTTCATTCCTTCCTTTTGTGACTAACCTCCTTTTCACAGTATTATCTATCTCCCTCCCCCTTTCCTGTAAAAGCTTAGCCAGAGAGGTAGTCTCTTTGACTTTAGCTTTTTTTTGGACTTTTTCAGCTGCCTTTTTAAAGATAGTACAGTTAGATAACAAAGTAGCAACCTGAAACACTTCCAGTAAAAGAAATCAACTAAACACAAGGACAACCTTGACTCTGGAAACAGTATACCAGTGAAACCTCAAGTCAGAGTTTCACTTGCTATTAATTACTCAGGAAAGATTCTTGTAAAGAAACAAAATAAATGAAGCACTGTGGTGCTTCCTTCCTTTTAACTAGTCCAGGACCATGCTGATAAGGAACACCTGTCATTTTTCTAAGCTCAGGAAGCAATGCCAAGCATTTTTGGTATCTCCATTACTTTAAGCAGAAAACTCAAGGCAAAAATGAGACTGCATACGGATAAAACAGCCATATCTAAGAACGGTTTTGTCCATCTTAACAGATGCTATTCACTGTGAGATTTACTTAGTAACAGTGATGACAAGAACTCAGAAGTTAGACGTTTCCCTGCTACTGCAGCCATTTTTTGACCTTCTTTTAAATGTCATTTTAAAATGACCATCTTTGGCATTTCAGATCATTAAGGGAGGTGGAAAAAGAAGCACCAGTCTAAGTCAATTCAATACATCAAACATCGGTAAGCCCATTTATTACGCGTAAGGCACTCTGCTAGGAGTTAAGGATACAAAGACAACAATGGGCATAATAGGGAGAATCCTGGACTTGAAGGCAGCACAACCTGAATTTGAATTTTGGCTCAGACACTAAATAGTTCTATGATCTTCAATGAGTCACTTAACTTCTAAACCTCCATTTCTTCATCCATAAATTGGGGCAAAGAATATTTTTAACATTAACTCATGAGTAGTTATGAAGACTAATTATATCTATATGCATATGTAATGTTGAATATATAGATACATGTCTAATTCTATGGGCAGCTAGGTGATTCAATGGATAGTCTACCAGAACTAGTCAGGGAACATGAGTCCAAATCTAGCCTCAGGCTCTTACTAGCTATGTGACCCTGGGCAAGTCATTGGACACTGTTGGTTTCAGTTTCCTCATCTGTAAAATGAGCTTGAGAAGGAAATGGAAAACCACTCCAGTATCTTTGCCAAGAAAACCCAAGATGGAGTCACAAAGAATTGGAAATGACTAAAATAACCAAATAACAACAAAAATATATCTCTATATATACATATATTCACATCACTTATCCATCTAACACATACAAATACATAGGTACAAATATATATGTATACACATGTATATAAATACATTAATCTCTATATTTCTATCTATATCTATTTTTATCTCTCCATTTATCTATATTTAATATTCTCATTAGGTCCTCACACAAACTCTGCAAATCGATGCTACAATTATCATTTCCTCAATCTATTAATTATTTTGCTATCTTCTAATCACTATGCTAAAGGGTAGAGATACAAATGTAAGCAAAAAAGAAAGATAATCCCATCTAATAAAGAATTTATATTTTAACAGGGGTAGAGATGAAAGGCATTGTGTAGAAGCCCAGAAAGTCAGAATTAGAGCCAGGAGAGGAATGAAGAGTGGCTGACTCAGGCCTCTCTCCAAAATGTAAGCCCTGGGAGAAATTCATCAATTAGAGAAGGGGACTGGCATGGTAGATGGGTATTACAGAGAAAAGAAGCACTAAGTACAGAAGGAGGTTCCAGGTTTCCTGGGTAAAACTATAATAGAAGGGTGTATGTGTGTATGCAGGTATGTGTATAATAATATTAAATACAAAATAATAAAATATATAGATATATAATTTATTGTATGTTATCATATAGCATAATTATAATTTTTATTAAATTACATATTTATAATTTAATGTGTTATATATTATGTATTATTTTATATTTTATTTGAACATATTTATTTTAATATATTACATATAATTACACATGACATATTCATAGAAAATTTGTTATGTATTTTATGTAGTATGTGTATATATTTGTGTGTATAAATATTGTCTATTTATATAAATATAACAATTATTATAAACATGTATGAATTACAGATTTATACACATATTACACATGTATATTACATATGTTTATAATGTACACAGATATATTTGCTATATGTATGTATATATAACAGATACTTCATTAATATATGTGTATGTTTACTTATGTTTATATGTAAATATTTATACATATAGAGATCAAATTATACAATGTGATCTTAATATCTGCATAGACTCACATGCATGAAGTACATGTGTATATATACACACACACAGATGCAGGTATATATGTAAATACAAAAACACACTGACATGCATACAGCACTTTGCAAACCTCAAAGCCCAACATTTTGGTCAGATTTTTTAAAAGATAGAAATGCAATCATTCTTGCCCTCAAGGAGCATCCATTCTGTCTCTGAGAAACAGCCCAATGCAGAGCACTAGGGCAAATAGAAGGAGTATTTGTAGAGTGTGATTTAGATGTCTTTCTGCATGGTAGGAAGAGGCTTTCTTTAGTTTAGTTTTTAGTCTTCTCAACTGGAACCCTAAAGTACACATGGCATGGGTGCAGAGAAGTGTGATCTGACCCCATCGTCTTCCCACCTCAATACACGCCAACAAGTTTTAAGGAGGGGTTGGATGTCCAGGCCTTGGAGGGAGTGGGGAAATGTTTTTAGTTTTGTGTTTGTGACCTTGGACCTAGAGCATGGCTTTTGAAAAAGGGGAAGATGAGAAAACCAGGCCTGGCACCTGCCTCGCTCGTGCTTTCTTCATTTTTCTTCACCTCTCTCTGGCCCAGGTGGAGGTCCCTTCCAGCTTAGGGTGGGCCTGTAGGGTGATTTCAAAGACCCCAGAATCTGAACATTAGAACTAGGGTAGCTATAATTTGTTTTCATCCTATCCGTGTATATTGATGGAAAATAGATTTTAGAGTTCATATTAGGAGGAGAAAACTTTCCCTTTCCCCCAGAATAGATAACAGGCATTTAATAATGTGCTTAATTAGATAACCTCTGTGTATACAGATATCTTTGGATGTATAAATGTGGTTTATAGTGGTAGGGGGAAGAGAAATAACAGTCATTGAAAACTCCCTTAAATCACTGCCCAGATTCCAGGATTTAGAAATTAATTCTATAGGAGAATTTGAGTAGAAAACGAGTCACTACTAAGAATTAGTTCAGTCTTCAAAGAAAAACAATGGGAGTAGTAAACTTTCCTGCAACATCTGTCACTTAAATACCCAGATTCCTCCAGCAATGGGGATTTCTTAGTTTTATCCTTAGGACACTAAGGGTGGTGTATGGGGTGTATGGGGTGCTCAGGGAGGAGTAATATCTTTGGTATGGAAGGCTTGTCGTGCCCTCCTAGGGCAGCTCTCCAACCTCTGACCCCCACCTGACACCCGGTTCTCACTTGTGGCTCCCATTAGGTGCTAGCATGCAGCAGTGGCCACACCCTGGGCAAAGGCTTTGACAGGCCACCTAAACCTTGTGAGGGTAGCCATCGGGTCATCAACCCCTGGTGAACCAGGGCTTTGCTCACCTAGTATGTGAAGACTGTTTTGGTGGAACAGGCGGAAGAAACCAACAAGAAGGTTCAATGGCTGAGAGGGCGACACAGCAAGGCACTGTGGAGTGCTCAGGGCGTGTTGGAGCACAAAAGACAACACGGCCATCCAATGCAGCTGAGGAAGTCTCCAGATGTAACGACTTTTTGTGCCACTGGACCCAGGCTTCCAATGCCGAGAGAGTGGGACTGTCTCTGTGCATCGACTTTTCCACTTAAATCTTCATGCACAAGTGTCTTTGTGCACAAAAACACACAAAGACAATAGTCATCCTCAGTTACTGAGAGACTACTATTACTACTACTATCCTTAGGACAAGGGAGAGGGGTAACTCCTGTATCCAGCTTTTCTCTGCTTTGCAGATTTATCAAATTTGAATGAATCAGATTATTGATCATTTAGTTCAAGCCTCCAGCCAGAACAAAGCTTGGTCCTTTGGACAGATATTCAAACTTCTGTATACTATGAGGCATTCACTGGCTCATTTTTGAAGCTCTCTCTTTGCTAATAAGGACACACACAGATCAAAAGAACTTATGACCTCTCATAATTTTATATCTATAGTGAACAAGCTTTAAAGTACTAATTTAATCAGAAATAATGGACAGTCTTGAAGAAAAGAGGAACTCTGGAATTCATCCCATCTATCTTGGCAGAAGAGGAGTTAGGAAGGAGGAACTATAACTTGTCTCAATCTTTCTTAGATATCTTGAGGAGAAACAGTTGAATAAGCTTCTTTTCAGGGAAGCAGTGACTAATTGCTCCAACTTGCCTTCAACATTTTCTTCTCTTGATTCAACTTTAATTTTGCCTCCTTACTCCCACTCATTTGACTCCATTTAACCAACTTCTTTCTCTCTTTCCTAAAGGTCAAGTGAACCAGTGCTAACTCCTTTGGCTTGTTCTACTATAGGTTTGCCTGACTCAGAAGTCAAAAAAGTCTTAGCTTCTCCTATGACAAGAAGAACGAACACCGTCCATCCCTAAAGCTCACCCTGCTATTTTCAAAAAGCTTCTCTCTATCTTCAGAGTTCCTTTTTTAAAAGCCTATTATTAGCATGAATAACAAGCAGGAATGTCCTAAGGCAAGTAAAACATTTTGATCTCACAATTGTCCCTGATAGTGAGATAAAAACAATAATTTGTTTATAATTTGGCTCTGAAAAGGGATAACGTTCAAAATAAATAGGAAAGTTAAGAGATGAGCATCATTGTATTAAGAATATATATTAATGCAATACTTCTTGGGAAATCACTCCCCAACTCACCCTAATATTGGCACGTTGGGTCTTCAAAGGTGTGGCTCTTTCTACTCTCAGTTTTCTAGGAGTAATCCTAAGGGTAGTCATATTCCTAAACATAAGATCATGAGCCCCTACAGGTGTGCTACTCCTTAATCAGCCCATAGATTCACTTAGTTCTTCAGTAAGGGTATTTAATGAAATGGCATTGTAAGGACAATAGTTGTAGAACATTCTCCTCAAACAGTAGGGACACACTATTCAACAAATATGCTCAGAGTCCAAGATGGGGGAAGAGAGGATAAGAACATGAAGTAGAATTGTAGTGGGGCACACAAATAGGGAATGGCTAAGGTTAACTCAGAACTCCAGAACAACAGAGCAGAGATGTCCTTTATCTCCCCAAATGGTACTTGTAAAGTTCAGTATGTCATTGGGCTGACTTTGCAAGCCCGGCTCTCTGCAGGGTGGCAGGGTCTGTACTGGACCAGTTGATAAGCTTTTGATAATCTAGGTTGCATCTACTAGGGTTTGGTCACTCTGTTGGAACCTCCAATAGGCTATTCGATTGCATTAAGCAGGTCATTTAGTGGCTGTGCTGTTTGCTACTGTTTTACTGAGTCAGGAAGTCTCCAAAGGTTGCTAATGGATAAGGGTGAGGCAAGTGACTCAATCAGGCAGACTGTGACTGTATTCAAAATGGTGGGAGTGTCATGAAGCTCTTTTTATCAATGTCAATGCCCTTAGCTTAGAAAAGAATAAGCTTTTTCACTTTTTCTTCCTAGAGACTCATCTTTGATGTTATTTGCTACCTCCAGATTCGATATAAGGTTTGCTTCTCCTTTTGACAAATTCTTCATCTGCTCATAAGGTCCTTCTTTCTGTGCATCATTCCATGTTGCTTTAGGGCGGTCAGTTTTAGTTCGGCCATTTTCACCCCCTCTACTCTTTTGGGAATCTTATGTAGATGAGTATTTAAGAACGAAGGTGTGATTGCACCTTTAAATGCACTCTGCAAGCATGCTCATTTTCTTCATATGTAATTAATATATCCTTGTCTCACATTCCAGAAAGGTTGTCTAGTTTCCCTGAAAGTTTTTCTCTTGTCTCTGCCTTTTGTCTTATGTAGACTGTCAGCTTTTGCTGAAGTTTCTTTGGGGCAGCCTCCTTATAATCATGTGAGGAAACCTGAGAACCAGAAGGGGAATATAAAAGATCATCTAGCTAAAGATCAATGGAGGCAAAAATAAGAGGTATTGTCTTTAAAATATACTATAGACCACATAGGCAGAAAGAAGAAATGGATGAAGGGTTTGGGAAATATTACAAGCCTATTAGAGAAGTATGATTGATTAGTTATAGAGAACTTCAAAACTATAATCTTCTGATGGAACTCTCTTTGCACCCAAAGCAAAGCAGCTAATAATTTCATGGTCTGCCTTAATAATTTTATTCTTCAAAAGTAATAATAAAGAAGACATGTTATTTTATCAGTCAGTCAATAATTTTTTTATTAAGTGCCTACTATGTTCCAGGCAATGTGATAAGAGGAGAAAGACAGTGCCTGTCATCCTTAAGGAGCTCACAATCAAATTGGGAAGACAACAAGCTAAAATCTACAAATAGCTATCTACAGGGTAAATAGGAAATAATAGGGAGAAGGAAGGCCTAGAATTAAGAGAGATTGAGAACAGATTTTAAAGAAATCTAAGGAAACTGAGTAAAATAGAGAGATGGAGGAAAAACATTCCAGACATAGGGCTCAGCTAGAGAAAAGGCCTGGAGCCAAGAGACAAGCTACCTTATTCATGGAACAGCACCTCGGCCAGTGTCATTGATACAAAGAGTATATGGCAAGGGATAAGGTATGAGAGCATTGGAAAGGCAGGAGGTTATGAAGGGCTTTGAATGAAAGAGAAGATTTTGCGTTTGACCCTAAAGATTATAGGAGGTGATGAACTGGAGTTTATTGAATAGTTAAATGACATGATCAGATCTGAGCTTTAGGAAAATCACTTTGATGGCTGAATGGAGGATGAATGGAATTAAGAGGGACTTAAGGCAGGTAGACACACCAGCAGGCTATTTACAATATGCCAGGTGTGAGGTGTCATTGGCATATACCAAGTAGTAACAATGCCAAAGGAGGGAAGAAAAAATATTAAAGAGATATTAAAAAGGGGAAATTGACACACCTGAGAAAAATATTGAATATGAATTGTGAGAGGTAATGTAATGAGGAGTCTAGGATAACATTTAGACTTTGAACTTGAGGGACTGAGAGGTTAGTTTCCTTTGAAAATAATAGCAAAGGTGAGGAATAAGGGAGGGAAAGAGTTAGGGAGAAACACAATAATTCCTGTTTTGGACTTATTGAGTTTATGATGTTTACTGGACATCAAGTTTGAGACTTTAGAAAGCCAATTAGAGATTGGAGATTGAAGGTCAGCAGAGAGGCTAGGAAAGGATGTGTATGTTTAAGAAAAAGATAATAAGTGAGACCATCAAGCAGAGTAGAATGGGGGAGAAGAGAGGAAGGAACAGGACAGAACCGTGTGGAACACCTGTGGTAAGTGGGGGTGACCTGGATAAGGACACTGAAAAAGAGGAACCAGATAAGTAGGAGAACCAAGAGAATACTGCTCTAGGAAACTAGAGAGAAGATATTATCAAGGAGGAGAAAATGATCAGCAGACAAAGGCTGCATAGAGGCCAAGGAGAATGAGGATTGGGAAAAAGTCATTGGATTTGGCAACTCAAAAATTAATGGCAACTTTGAAGAGTGCACTTTTCCTGGAATAAGGTCAGTAGCCAGATTGTAAGAGGTTGAGAAAAGAGAAGTGAAGACACCCATCATAGAAATCTTTTCAAGAAATTTATAAACACAAAGGACAGGCCTTCTAAGGTAGATTTTCACTGATGAGGAAAAATTGGTTGCTGGGAGGAGGAACCTTCCAAATGCTGGGAGGAGACACCATGTAGGAAAATAGACCGATCCACTTTAGAATTTGTGATAGAAAGTGAGAAAAAAGTTTGCATTTTTTTGGCAATGCACTCTAGATTATTGGGGAGAAAATTTCAATGGGTTCAAAAAGAGGACAAAATAGATATAATAAGTTAAAATTCTATGGATAAAGTTAGCCCCAAAGGAAGAGGAAATTCTTAAGATGCAAAGAGAAACAGTTTTGGTGAAGAGAGAAAAGGGGCATTGCCTAAAAAGCAGGATATGAATGCTCAGAAAACTGGCATACATATATATATATATATATGCATGTGCACACATTCATACATACATATATGTATATATACATATGTCTATATACATGCACATATATACTTATATATTTTATTATATTAAAATAAATATACAACCTTAAACATTATATATTCATTATAACAAATACATTTAATATATGATGAACAATTTTTATATGCCAAATTTTATAGAAACAAAGATATAGATATATACAGGAAATGAAAACAGGGGCAGACAATGGAGACTAAATAAAAAGTAAAGCATGATATCATAGCAATGGTTTTAGGACTGAGGCTGAAGTTGGCAAGGAATGTTAAACATAACAAAACTAGTTTTTAAAGCTACATTGATGGAAAGAAGTAGATCAACAAAGGAATCTGAATGTCTCAATGATGAGAGTGAGACAGTTAATAGGGAAGAAAGAGGGGGCAGCTAGGTGGCTCAGTGGATTGAGCTTAGAGATGGGAAGTCCTGGGTTCAAATCTGACCTCAGACACTTCCCAGCTGTGTGACCCTGGGCAAGTCATTTAACCTCCATTGTCTAGCCCTTACCACTCTTCTGCCTTGGAGGCAATACACAGTATTGACTCCAAGATGGAAGGTAAAGGTTTTTATTTTTAAAAAATAGGGAAGAAAGAATTGATGCTGAGTACTCTTAATTTACTTCAATTTTTTTTTCTGCCAAGAAGCATCTTTGAATGGGACAGGACCAAACAAAATGGCTAAAAGTTAATATCCAAGATGAGTAAGGTGAGCATGCAAGAGCAGGTAGCTGCCATTGTGGAATCCAAGTTACTTGACCTATGTAAACAACATCCTACAGTAAGTATGAATGAGCTAGCAGATGTGATGGCTGAATCACTGTCAGTGATCTTTGAAGGGTGACTGAGAATGAGATAAGTAATGGGGGATTGGAAAAAGGCAGGTGTACCAATTTTTAAATGAGAAAAAAAGGAAGTCAATGCAATCTGCTAATTACAAGTCATTAATTTTGACTTCAATTTCTGGCAAATTTCTAGAACATGTTATTAAGAAATAGTAAACATCTAGACAAGGAAGTGGTGAAGACTAAAAGCCAGCATTACTTCATCAAGAACAAGTTGTTCTGGAATAACTTCATTTTCTTTTTTTGGCAGATTTAAAGGGTTGGTAAAACAGGGGAATGTTACAAATGTAATTTACTAAGATTTTAATAACATATTCATTAAAGTATTTCCTGCTATTCTTTTGGAAAAGATGGAGATATGTAGGCTAAATGACAATTCAATTGGGTGGATTTGAAGCTCGTGGAATGACCAAAGCTAAAGTTTTTACTGATGTTTTGATGTTGCTTTAGAAGGAGGTCTTCAGTAGAATGATCCAGGCATCTATACTTGTCCTTATGCTGAATAAATATCTTATGAAAGATTTGTGTGACAGCATCGAACACTAGAATCAGAATCAGAAAAGCCCATGTTCCAATCCTATTCCATATCTATATGAGTTGTGTGATCTGATAAAGTCATTTTTACTTCTATGGGCCACAGTTTCCATCAGCAAAATAAGGGGATTTGACTCAGTGGTTTTTATGGTCCTTTCAAATGAGATATTTGTAATTGCTTAACACAGTGAATGCCTGGCACATAGTAAATGTTTAATAAATGATTATTCTCTTTTCTTGTTCTTCTTCCCACTCTCAAACTATTCTTCTTTAAAAACTTTCCAATGACATGACATTTAATCAGGATTAGTATAAAATCTTATATAGCAGTTGAACTAATCCATGACATAAGAAGATAGTAATTTTGTCTGAAAAATATTTTGGGGTTAAATATGAATGCCGTTTAGTCATTTTCAGTCACGTCTAATTCTGTGTAACCCCATTTAGGGTTTTCTTGGCAAAGACAGTGGCATGATCTGCCATTTCCTTCTACCCCTCATTTTCAGTTGAGGAATGGAAGCAGAGTTAAATGACTCTGAGATCAGACTCGTAAAGATGAATCTTCCTGACTCCTGGCCTGGTACCTTATTTACTGTGTCACCTAGCTTCAGTTAGACTAAAAACTGATTAATTTGGTATTCATTAATGTGGTGTGGCATTTAAAAGAAATAGTGTTTGACTCTGGAGGGATAATACAGTTTAGGAAGGCCATTAATAAGTTGATCAATGTCCTGGCAAGGACAACAAGAATGGCAAAGGGCTTTGAGTCCAAGTCAGATGAGAACTGATTGAAGGAACATTAGCATGAAATAGAGAAGACTCTAGGAGAAGAGAAAAATTGTCTTCAAGTAGATGAAGGTTTTGGGGTTTTTTTGCAAGAAGAAACCCCAAAGGCACATTCGGAGTAAAGAGTGGGAGTGGCAAAGAGGAACTTGGGTTTGATGTTAGACAAAATCTTCCTGACAATTGATGTTATCCAAAAACGGAATAAGTGGCTTTGGGGAATAGTGGATACTACCTCACTGGAGTCTTCAAGCAAAGGCTAGGAGACCATTTGTTAGGCGTATCATAGGTGGCCTCTAAGGATGGATCTTTCTCTGAGTTGCTGTTCCTCTTTCATTTATGAAATAATACTCAAATAATTTGAGATGCTTGTCCCAGTGAACAAGTTTACTAACTTCTGAACAACCATATATTTTCATTCAATTGATTTTCACAATACTTTAATTTAAAAGCAAGGTCATACCCCCTGCCTCTTCCTCATCTGTTCCGTGAGGATTAGCTAATTAAAAAGAATAAGACCCACACAGCAATTACCATTCAAAGGAAAATCCAATTCAAAAAACATACAGCGCCTTCCTTGCTTAAATGAATCACCAGAAAAATAATTTTAGTAATTGAGATGAATGGACCAGTTATGCTCTCATCCACTTTCTGCACCTCCCACATATTTTGTGAAAACAGAACTTCCAAATCTTTACTGCTCCCAAGGTAGTTCATTTAGTCATTTTTTAAAAAAGAGGTCCTATATGGAAGTATGAGTACATTGTGACAGGCCGGAGTCCCTCTGTTTCCTGCTACTAGGTTTTCCATGTTGGAGAAAGGGGCATTGATGTAATAGCACTTCATTGTTAAGTTCTTCTTTCTTCAAGAATGATGTCTGAGAATGTGGAACAAACATCAAGATTTCATACTTTGATTTGTACTCTTTGTCACTTTGCCATTTTGTACTAGAACTGGAGATCGCAATCCTCTGATTTTGTAATTAACTCACATTTGTATTGTGCTTTAGAGTTTGCAAAGTACTTTTCTTCCAATTCTTCTGCAAGATAGGCAATGCCAGAGTTATTAGCCCTGTTCTAAAATAAGGAAACTGAGGCTCTGAGAGGTTCTAATTTGCCCATGATCATACAGCTAATGTTTGTAGCAAGATTCCAGCCCAAGTGCAATTCTTCAGCCACTGGACCATGTCATTTCCCATTCCACCTACCTAGCAGAGCTTTGACTGTCTTGCTAAGTGCCTAGAATCTTGAATATAAGTCTGGGCAGTGGAAAATTCTATTCCTCCTCCATCACAGTTGCTGAGGCACCCACAAAACTAGAGCTCATTTAGATCTCAGTGTGAAAGACAAAAATTTATTAAATCAATTACCAAGTACAGATGAAACAACAAAGCACTTTGTAATTGCAAGATTGGCTGGCATCGATACAAGTATATCTCAGTTTCTCTTGGATTTTTACCCAATTACCAATTAACAGTGACTGATGTCCCCAGAGAAAGCTTTCCATTCATGCTGTTGTCTTTTCTCAGAGGAAATTAGAAATAAGACAGTTGACAGAATAGAGTTGGAAAAAGCCCCTACAACTCTTTTGTTTGTGTATGAAATACACATGCAAGTTCCTTGAAGAACATATACATATATGTATATATAAATGTATATACATATATATGTGAAATGACTTTTTAAAATAAAAGAAGCATTTTATCTTTTCTAATTTTTGGTATGAAGGAAACATTTTGAGAAAGAAAAAAATTTTCCCACATTTAAATTTTATACTTCCTCATAGGTTTTCATTTATAATTTTAAAGAAATGATTTTAGGGGAAAATTAAACCAGGAGCTTTCATCAGCCTAGGAACCAGACCACTTACCCTCCAGTCTTTATCTTCCAGGACCTTTGCAGATGGTCCCAATTGAGTCATCTGCCTCTTACCTCTGTGTTCCTAAACCTTCTGTAGTTCTCCAGAGGCCAAACCCCACTGATAGTTCTTGACTATACTTTACCCTGCTCCTGCTTGCGATAAGTCAGGCCTCCCAGGACATAACATTGATCTGCCATGATTTTGGATTGCATGGAAGAGCTGTAACCATTTAATTATCTGTCTCCTTCATCAAATAGTTCCCCAGGCACTGGTATTCTGTTTGAACTCGTTCCTCAATGGTTAGCATATTCTCCCCATACCAGTGAGTCTGAACCCCTAGTTTCTGTTATATTATGTTCCCACTCATAGTTGCCAGCTCCCTTACTTCATTCTCCCTCAACTTTAATCCCCCAAAGTCCGTGGCACATCTGCCCATCCCTCCACTGGACTTTCTAGATGCCTGCTCGATAATTTAAAAGAAAAAAAAACAACTTGTTTCATCTTAAGTCTTATTTTTTCTCACTGCTTCCATCTTCTGGCTCTCACTGACTTCCTCCTGATGACACTAACTCCCTGGGAACTTTTGTTGTATCCAGCTGAACTTTCATACCTAGCTAACTCACTGGTCATGGTGGGAAGTTGGCATACTCCTTCCTCATCATTTCAATTTCCAGCTTCTCCCTCTCTAGCATTATCACTCAACAACAGTCCCTCCTTTGATATTTAAGCTTTTCAAATTTATCATCCAATCTTGAAAACATGAAGGGATGGAATCAAAAGGTACACACATGGCTATTGTTTATGGACCCTCAGATCATTCTTTCCTCAGTGAGTTCAATACAGGATTAAGATTTTTTTTCCTCTCCACTCTAACTCTTACCTATACCAGGGAAACTTAATATAAGATTGAGTCTCCCTCAAGTACTCTTAACTTCCTAGTTGCTCAATCTTCCCAATTCCTATTGCCTACTCCTCCACTCCACTTGAGCTATACACAGAGTTGATTATATCTTTATATCTTTGATCTTGCCAACACCCACAAATGTTCTGCTTCCATGTTAAATTCCTTTATCAAATCAGAATTGTGATTCTATCTCACTCTCTGCCTTATAATTCCTAACTCTATACTTTATTCTCACTTTTACCTCTAATGCCTCCAATTCTCATTTCTTTCCCAGGTCTTCACCCTTGCACTGTCTATATTTTCCTCTTTTAACTGTTTCCATCCCTTGGTAAACCAACTCTATACTATGCTCTATCCTCTAATTCCTTGGTTCCTAGTCCTACTACCAATCATTCCTTGCAAATTTGCAATAATCTTGAGTTACTCCCTCCATATACTACCTTGCTCTTATTTCCATACGGATGAATAGAGGTGTAGAAATAATGAAATCATGCTGATTGGATCTACTACAAGTCTATGCTATACAATCTCAGTGGGGCTTTCCCTGAAGATGCTACATTTACACTCACCTAACTGATTTGTCATACCACTCACCATAGTGATTGTTCCAAATACTTTCACCCTCCCTTATGTACCTTTGCTAATAAATATTGTCTTGCTCAATGATCTGTCTCAGTTTGTCTTTTGTTAAAATTCTACCATAACACTTCCATGACACATATTTCCCCCATTCTCTCAGCTGAGGACATGTCTCATATTTCTTTGAAAAAATTAGCTTCTTCACTGAGAGCTCCCTCTTCCCACCTTCTCTTCATCTCACAAAATTAAGACATCTTCCCTGACTATCTTTTCTTTCATCATTTGATCTTTACCTCATGATCTCATGAATCTTTTTGAAAGGTGAACATCTATGCATGTACCTTTGATCCCACCCCATCTTGTTTTCTACCATGGATTGCTCCCATTATCCTTACTCTTTCACATTTTTAATTTCTCTATATCTATTGATGCCTTTCCTGATGTCCCCAATTGTGTTCCATCTCCCCCATCCTTAAAAAACAAAACAAAACAACTCACTTGATCTTGTCATTCTGCCTAGATACTATTGTATATTTTTCATTCTTATCTTTCTCCTTTCTCCTTGAGAAAGTGACCTATACTCATTGCTTCCACTTATTTTCTTCCTTTGATAATAAACCTGTAATCTGGCTTTCAAGCATCATAATTCAACTGAAACTGTTGTCACTATAAAGTTTTCAATTACCTCTTAACTGCTAGATTTAAGGAATTTTTTTTCAGCCCTCATCTTTCTTAAATTCTCTGTAATCTGACATTATTAATTATACTCTTCTTCTGGAAATTCTCTGCTCTTTAGGTTTTCATGACACTACGCTTCCCTGGTTTTTCTTAAATTTTCTGTCCAGTGATTCTCAGTCTCATTTATTGGTTCTTCCTTCATATCACATCCTGTCATAATGCGTGTACCCCAAATTACTGCTTTGAGTTCTCTATACTCTCTTGTTTGGTGATTTCATCAACTTTCATGGATCAATTGTCTCTACATGGATGATACTCAGATAGACAGCCCTAACTCTGATTTCCTGACACCAACCACTTTTTGGATATCTTGAACTCGATATCCTGTATTCATGTCAAACTCAACATATTCCAAAACAGATATTTTCTCTCCCACCCCACACCTCAATATTCCCTTCTTCTGAATTCTTTTATTACTATCTAGGTACCACCATTATGGATCACCCAGGCTCACAATTTCATTGTTATCTTTTGATCAGATCTTGAACTCACTTCCCAAATGTCAAATCCATTGTTAAACCTTATCACTTCTACCTTCATAACAGTTTTTGTATGTACCCCCTTCTATTCACTCACTCCTGGCCCAAACTCTCATCTCTTCACTGTTGGACAATTGAAATACTCTTTTAGTTGGTGTTTCTGACTCATCCATCTTCCTTTAAATCCACCATCCCCTCAAATTCCCAATGTGATTTTTTTAAAAGTATAGGCCCAATTCTGTCATTCTCCCTACCCCCATTCAATTAACTCCTGTGGCTCCCTATTGCCATCAGAATCCAATACAAAATCTTCTCACTTTTAAGACCCTTCAGAATATGGCCCCTTCGTATGGCCTTACTAGTTTTCTTATTCATTTACTGTCAGGCATTCTATAATACAGGGACATTGGGCTCCGTATACATTCTGGCACATAACATTTCATTTCCTGACTTCATCTTTTCATGTCCTTTATATCTATAATGTACTCCTTCCTCATGTCTGTTTCCTGGGTTCTCTGGATTCTTTTAAGATCTAGCTCAAATCCCACCTTCTGCAGAAGAAATTCCCACCCTTCACTGCTAAAGTCTTTTTTTCTGAAATTCTCTCCATTTACACTGTTTTTACAGACAATAATTTGCATATTGTTTCCTCTGTTTAAGTGTAAACTTTTTGAAAACAGAGATTTAAAAAAACCTTTTCTCTGTATCCTCAGGGAATATGTCTGGTTCAAAGGCCTTAATAAACATTCCTTGCCTGAGAAAAGGATTATCTAAAGCTTTTGGAGTTAAAGGCTCTGAATTTTACCCCAAATATGAAGATGTTTCCCCCTCCATACACAAAAACCAGTTATAATTTCTCCCATTTCTAAGTCTCATCAGAATGAAAGTCAACCACATTCTGTCGGCTGGAAAGTGTAGGTATTTTACACAAAAATGCCTTCACTGAAATCAAACTGATTTGAGTTGTTCATTAGGTTAATTTGCTCACAGGTGGGGAATACCTGGTTGATGATACCAAATCCCTGACTTGAGATTGTACTTCAGATGAGAAATATGCATTCAAATCTGAATCTTCATCCAATCACTCAATCCTTGCAGATGGCAAGACTGGAGAACAAGGGATTCTTGTCTTCAGTGCTCCTACTCTCATTTTCCTGAATCTATTCTCCCACCATCACTTGGTTCATAGAGATAGTCCTAAAAGAGTTAGAAGCCATTTAATTCATCCTCATACTTTTACATTTGAGAAAATAAAGCCAAAGGAAGGCAAGTGACTTGCTCAAAGTCACAGAAGTTAAAAGTTCAGAGGTGGGTTTTAAAAAGAGGTTTTATGATTTCAGGACTAGTATTCATTCCACTGTAACATCCTCTGTCCCTAGGTTTCCTTGGTTGGTTTTTCTTTTCCTCCCTAATAATGCTACAAAAAGTTTCTATTACTGATCTTAGCATTCATTAGAAGTTCCATTTCAGGGAGGCTTTAGCCTTCCTGACATTTTTACAGGCTCTTGTAATCTTCCTCAATAATCACTTCCAACTTCTGAACATAATATTTTTAACTTTTTTTGTTCAGTGTTAAGTCACTTTTTAGTGATGTCTAACTTTTTGTGACCCTATTTGGGATTTTCTTAGCAGAGATATTGGAATGATTTGTGATTTCCTTCTTTTTTCCCCTGCTTCAGCTCATTTTACAGATAAGGAAAGTCAGACCAAATTGAGTGACTTGCCCAGGATCATACAGCTAGCAATTGTCTGAGGCCAGACTTGAGCTCAGGAAGATCACTCTTCCTAGTTCTGAAATTCTATCACCTGTGCCACCTAGCTGCTCTCTTTCTTTTTAACTACTCAATTTCAAATTCCACACATCTATAGGTTCCCCATGTTTCAATTCCTTCCTATTATCATATGCTCATATAAAAACATCTAATACCCATCTCTTATGCATTAAATTGTCAGTTTAGATTTTAGAAAAAAGGAATAAAGGAAAGAAGGATGGAAGGAGGGAAGAATGGAAGTAGATAAGGATGGAAAGAGGAAAGAAGGGAAGGAAGGAGGGAAAGAAAGAAAGAAGGAAGGAAGGAAGGAAGGAAGGAAGGAAGGAAGGAAGGAAGGAAGGAAGGAAGGAAGGAAGGAAGGAAGGAAGGAAGGAGAGAGAGACAGAGGAACAGGTACACACCTGAAACAGGAACATTTAGGGCAAACAAAAAGAGGAGGCTAAAAATGTGACTAGGTTTGAATAAACTTTAGAGAAATTTATGCAAGGTAAATCTGTAAACTACTAAGTGAAATAATGACACTTGATAGCCTTTTGAGACTGACTGCAGAAAGTCAACCTACTCTCCCACAGTAAGCCCCTTGGTGTCATAGGCAAAGACAAACTACTGAGTGGCATAACAACACTTGTGCTCTTTTGTTTCCTTTCCTGAGGGAAGGAAAAGAAAAGTAGCAAGTCCCTCATTATCTAGCCAAGAGGGAAACCATGCTGTTGACACTGCAGATTCAGAATTGAGAGCTGGGCTCTTGATGTCTGTTGGAGAAGCATATTATGTAAAACTGATACTGAGGGGAATTACAGGAGTGCCCATTACACACTCGACCAATCCCCAGCCTCCACTGCCAACAAGGAAAGCATGAAATGGTGATTGCACTGTATACTGAGACAATATTGGATGATTAAACAAAGAGGCTTTTATCATTTTTTAATTTTGATTTGAATGGGTGCCATTTTTTTTCTCTGTGAACTCTACAAGTCAACTATGGCAATCAGAGTCTCTAAAGGGGCCCCTCTTTTTCTTTGGCTTCCCTCAATCAGCAGCTAATGGTAAAAACTGCTTTGTTAAGAAGTACCTTTATCCCTTATTCATCAGATTTCTTAGCATTGTCAGGGCCAACACTGCTTTTCTGGATAGCCAAATGCCACTACAGTAAATATTTAAAAAAGGATTAAAATCTCAGTTCCATTGCATGCTCTACTTAGATGAGATATAATTTCCAATAGTTTTTTTCAACTATCTGAAAAATGGTACCAACATTTAAGAGTAAAATGTTACCATATAATCAACTGGCATGGCTATAGCGCTGAACCTGGGATCAGAAAGATTTGCATTCAAATCCAGGCTCCGACTTTTATCAGTGGTACAAACCTCAGCAAGTCACTTGACCCCCATCTATCTCAGTTTCCTCAAAAACTGCAAAATAAAGAAGATAATAGCACCTACCTTCCAGAGCTGTTGTGAGGTTCACAGTTCTTTGAAAATTCAAAGCACTAGCTGTTATTATTAACATGAGATTGGTTTTCCTTGAGTTAATACTTTTTATTGACATTTTGTCCTAATCAACACATATACACATTTGAAGATTGGTTTTCTTTATTATTTTGTTAGAGTATGAGATGTTTAGAAATAAGTGAGAAAAGGTATCTTATCAGTTTGTCCTGCCAAGTTTCTTTGTGATATTGGACAGCTCATTTTTGATACCTTCTCTCCACATTAGGTTCCTACACCATGTTCTGGTAACATTTTATTACTTCTCTCTTATGGTACTATAAAGTTCATCTTCTTAAAAACAGCTTAAAAACTCTGTATGCAATATGCCATTTGACAAAGAAAGAAATCATAACATTTCTAAAAATCAAGTAAAGCTTTGCAGAGATGTTTTAATAAAGTATTACTTTAAACCAGTATTAGAGCTACGCCTAAAAGATTTTTTTGAAATTTTTAGAACATAAAGTTATAGGGCGCAGCTGGATAGCTCAGTGGATTGAGAGACAGACCTAGAGATGGGACATCCTAGGTTTAAATCTGGCCTTAGATACTTCCTAGCTGTGTGACCCTGGGCAAGTCACTTAACCCCCATTGGCTAGTCCTTATTCTTCTTCCTTGAAACCAATACATAGTATTGATTCTAAGATGGAAGGTAAGGTTTTGGTTTTTTTTTAATTAAAATTAAGATTAAAAATAAAGTTATACTGCTGTACCTAGAGCATTGACCTGAGTTGGATGCTTTCTATAAGGTAATAAAAAAAGATTAGTGGAGCAAGAAAAATCATACTTCCCTATCCACTGACTGAATGATTATTGACATTTATGTCCTATGTCAAATTATGTATAATTTGGAGACAAAGGCTGCTTGCTTTGTAAGAGCACTGGACTAGAGTTCAAGAATTCATTTAACCTTAGACAAATATCTTCACTTTTCCAAGCCTCAGTTTCCTCATCTATAAATTTGCTAGGTGGACTAGGTGACCTTCTGTCTTCCTCATGCCTAGTGGAGTATCCTATACAAAGTTAACACTGAGTCAGTTCTCTTGGTTTGATGATGATATTCAAACATTCAGCTGGAATGTAATGATATGAAAACTTATATTTTGTTTATTTTTGAGGCTTGAAATATAAAATTTTGGTCACACTTTATATTACAAATTCACTTCACAGAGACTAATTCTATGGTCTATGTGTTACCTGTTATTAGTATTGAGTAAATGTTACAAAGTAATTACAGCTTTTCATGATTTAGGATCTAGAGTCCTAAGGATTTATCTCCCCCAGAAATAGGAGACTGTGTAATGAGTGCCTAAATGGGAAATACACCAGAGCAAACAGTTAAAAACTGCACATTCATATGGTACATACAGCACGCACCACTGATCATCCTTGTACCTGAATATTGGCATAGATGGGAGTCTCCAGCTATACCACTTTATGGAAATACTTAGTAATTAATTGCCTCCTGAATAATTATATTTCATCACTCATTAGGAGTTCTCCCACAAAATTGTATCAGCTAAGAATGTGGTTCAACTTGTTTAGTCAAAGTTCCAAAACATGGCTCCGCTGACTTCTCCACAGATGATCTTTCTTCTGCCTTCACAGATACCTATCTAATCTTTTCCTTAGCTTGGGAAAGCAAACCCAACCTAATTGTCCTCCTCAAAACTCTGAAAACTCCTTTTCAAAGGGACAAGGAAAGTCCGAAGACTAACTTGCTGGAGATGAAGGCAAATTCTTGTGGAGGATAAAATTATTTTCTTGGGAGCAGAGGACTATGGGATTTGTGGTATTCTTTTCCATTTCTGGGTTCTGCTGTCCATCTAGGTCCCACTACTCTTGCCCCTTCCTCTTCTTCTTCTCCCGACTCATACTCCTCATCCACTGCATGAAATCGAGGCTTGGGGATTAAAGGTGGTCTTACTCTGCTCATTTGGTCTCCTCGGGAAGCGCTTCTTTGACCACCCAGGTTTAAAGATCTCCCTCCTCTGCGCAACCTCTCCATTGGAATCATTTCTGATTGCTGTCTTCTTTCTTGAAGTGACCCTGTTCGAGTATGTGGCTTAAATGTAACAGAGGAGAAGACTGAATCACCGCTGTCATCATCTGGAGGCCAGAAACAAACAAAATTTGAAAGGAGTAAGGAACAAAGAGCAAGGTGTTTATTTTAAAAGGTCAATGAGTCCTGATGGAATACCAAATGGAGGAATACACTATTCCTGGTTTTGACATTTCCATTAGGCAAGTCACTTGTGGCCTTCAGTTCCCACAACTTTCTCTTCAGCATAATTATTCTCATTTCTAGCTCTCTCAGGGTAGAATCTAACATATTTGCAATATTTTAAATAACACCCCAAATTTTCTAGTCCATTTTCTACCAGCCCACTCTCAACTATGCTGTTCCATTTCCCCCACAGAAATTCTTATTTCCCTGGATGAGTAGATGAGTGAATGTTTTCATTACCAGATTAGTGGTTATAAAGTACTCTGTGTTTCTGAAAAGCAATGCAAGCACTAATGATGTCATAATGTTAGGAAAAGATTCACAGCTCATAGAAAAACGTAATTGTAACCTGGAAAATTAAATGTGACTGAAGAGAAAAGTATTCATATATTGATGATATTTGTTTTTTAATGTAGCTATAAATAATTTCAGCATGATCCTATGAATTTCACAATCCTTAGATTATACAGGCAAATAGGTGGTACAGTAGATAGGAAGGGAGACTAGAGGCAGGAAGACTTGAGTTCAAATCCAGCCTCAGAGACCTACTAGCTGTGTGACCCCAGGGAAATCACTTAACCTCTTTCCCCCTCAGACTTGATAGTGATAGCAACTACTTGCCAGGATTTTACAAGAATAAAATGAGATAATACATATAAAGTACTTTGCAAACCTTGTTATTGTGCTGGTGCAATAACCAGCCTATTGAGTTAGTAAGCAAAAGGAAGTAAAACCCAAGAACCTACTAAAAGGCTTAACATAATTCCTTCTATGGAAAAACACCATCCATGTGCTTTCAGTATCCAGTAAGTAGGACTAGCATTTTTCATCATGAAATGAAATGAATGACACAATGTAGATCTCATTAAACTCATATTGTACATTTCAAATACCTAGACATACATTTAATATAACTTGTTTCTCTATTTGCCAATTCAGGCATATTTTGAAAGAAACATTTGAATAGCCTTTTTAAAAAACCCTTAGCTTTCACCTTAGAATCAATACTATATATTGGTTCTAATGCAGAAGAGTGTTAAGGGCTGGGCAATGAGGGTTAAGTGACTTGTCCAGGGTCACACAGCTAGGAAGTGTCTGTGGCCAGATTTGAACCTAGGATCTCCTGTCTCATGGCTTGGCTCTCACTCCACTGAGCCAACCAGCTGCCCCCAGAATATCCTTTTAATAGCCATCTTTGTAATATCAGTCGTCTACTGGTAGTAAATGTTTGCAAGACATGGAACACAACAGGATCCAATGAGATAAAGTAAATATTATAGAGAGAGTATAAGGAGAGATGTATAGTGGGTAAAAGCAACAAAGAAGGAATTTAGAAGAGCAGGGCTAAAAGATACCATAAGGGAAATGTATGATAGAAAAAGATGAATGATTATTATGTGCCAGGAGTGAGGAATGACCAGAAAGATGGCTTGAATGTTATTGGTGACCTCCAAATGGCAGAGAAAAGTATTGGTAAGCTTCCATTATGATGACTGAACTCCTTGTATTGAATTGATGATCAGACATGAGCCAGAGGTCAGCATGGACGAGATACAATCTATCACCTGAAAGTACTAGTTGATAAAACAATTTCTAATCCAAAAATTCTCCTGAAGAGTTTGAATCATTTGAGCTATTCATATTTGAATGATATTTTACCAGATAGAAACAAGTTCATGTTTCCGAAAGATTAAATTCTGAACTAGGCTGAAATGATTTAAAATTAAAATTTAAAATTATTTCTTTGACTAAAACAAATTGATAAAGAAAAAAGAAAGAAAATCAAAAAGAACCCAACTTGGAAGAATTCAAAACAATTTTACTTTCAACTGTCTTGAAGAACTTTTAAAAAAATATTTTTTTTCTATCAACTTTGGGTTTGGGGGTGTTTTGGTGATGTCACTTTTTGGGAAGAGTATTGGAATTTTTACACTTTAAGAGATTAAAAAAAGAAGAACAGTTACTGGAATATTGTGGTCTGAATCATGAATTATTTTCATAAAAGTGAAAACTTTGAAAAATGTCAGTAGTTTGGAAATGAGCCTTTTTTTTTCATTCTTTGGAAGAAGAGCAAAGCAGACAAATTACCTGTAAAAACACCAGCCCCCGTTTCTCTGTTTGCTGAATGAGGATTGCTATAAGGAAAGGAGAGGTAGCGGATATTTTTGATGCCACTCTACATGCAACAAGAGAAAATTATACAGTAGGTTAGTTGGTAGAGATGGACCTTTAGAAGGCAAATGAAATTAGACAATACACATACACACTATAATGGGTGCAGTTTAATCCACTAACTATATGTGTATTGAGCACCTATTTCCTGCCAAGCACTGAAGGCAGAAGTGAAAGAAGCAAGAGCTAAAAGCGGTTAAAGAGGTTGCTGGAACCAACTTAACCCAGTAGGTTGGTAGGGCTGCCGTAGAATCTTCTGGAAAACCCAGACCACAACAGGCCTCCCAGGAGAGTCCTGACTTTGCATGTTTTGGTTCTGGGTACTTTGGTCCTAACATATACTGGAAAGTTGACATCATAACTAGAAATTCTTTGGCAAATACAAATTTTGACATGAGTCAACATTCTTCTGAGGCCTGAAGGAAGGGTGAGGAGGTTTCCATGACATCCAGCATCTCGTATTTTTTTTAGTGGTTCCAGATTAAAAAAAAATTAATGACTAATTTCTATGAAAGTTAAAAATTAAATTTGAGGGGCTTAAGTTGTATAACTTACAGACTTAGGTAAATTCGATAGGTGCTCAATAAATATTAATAAATAAGTGAATAAATATATGGATGAATTTTTCCATTGCAAGTAAATAAATAACAACTTGTACCGGTTTTCCCCAGGGCAGGCTATTGCCTTTCCTCAGACTCTCCCTGAAGGTATGTTGGCGACGGATTAGAATTTCCTTTGCTTGTTTCTCACTTGTTTCTGTCCTTAGGTTATACTTATTGTAGGACAGGGTCTGAAATGAGAAAGAGATTATAGATACATGCTGTTTATTTTGTAAGTATTTTCAATATAGCATTTAATGGAGGCAAAATTATGAATTTGATTAAATTCATTTTTATTGGACCTTCTTTTCCCCTTTTCAATAAACTCACTGAGATGTACAGTGCATATGTTTTCCCCTGGTTGCCCAACATCTCACCTAGATATTGTTAGATTAAAATTAATATCTAATAACTCCAAGTATTATATTTTATAATATTTATTAATAATCACTTGAAGTAGAAGAAATAAAAGGACAAAAGTAAGAGCCTGAGTAAAGCCAGCTTTCCCAGCCACAATCAGGGAGAAAGAGCCCAAGAGAGGAGGTTCTCTGTCTTAATATCCAACATGAGAAGGAACATGGGGAGCTGGGAAGGAGAGTTCTGAGAGCAAAATTTTAATTCTACAATATGCTCTGCTAAAGTAGTGATGCATATTCCCTCATCAAACTTAGCTCATCCCATGTTCCTCAGTGATTTGTTGCGAATTGTAGAACTAACCCAATAAACAGCTTGGTATTGAGATGATCTTGGGTGACAGTGGTGCCATTATTCCCAGCATAACATCATTGCATTGCATTTTAAGTCATTATCAAAACCTTAAGCTAGAAGAAAATTACTAGAATTGAAATGGTGCCTCAAAGTTAAAAAACTGCTTTGCAAATATTTTCTCATTCTTCTCCACAAAATCAGCAGACTATCATCTGTCCAGAGAATATTTATCTACTCATTTGAAACTAAATATAAAAGTATTTTTCTACTGTTTTGCTTGGCCTGGTC